>NC_079291.1:76234936-76543004 GCF_023638135.1 Falco biarmicus
ATTCTCGGCATCCACGGGCAGCTCCATCCCCAAAAAGAGGTGGCTGTGCAGCTGGCACGCAGCACTGTGGGCTTTACCTTGCCCTGCCACGTCTTGTCCCCATTGCGCTGCCCACCCCGGGCACCTGCCACCCCTGGGCAGCTGCCTGCTGGGCTCCCGGGACGGCAGGGAAACAGCTGTGGGCAGGAGAGTCCAGCTGCATCCCTGGTTGCCTCCTGGCTCTCCCACATGGGATGGTGTCTGCCGTCTCTGTGGGCAAGGTAACAAATACCACCTGCTCCGGCAAGCATTGCAGGAAAATCCCACGTTTTGGAGGCTCTGGTGCTGGACCAACCCATGCTTTGGGTTTACACTGCTCTGGGTGTCTCTGCATGGGAGCACAGCCCCAGATGTGGCTTCCAGCCACCAGGCATCCCTCCCACTCACTTTGCTGGAACTCGCTTCTGCCAGGTCTGACATCAAGGACAAGCTCTATCGCTTGTGCAGAGTAATACAAACATGGACAGTGCTTTACGTGCTGAGCTGCTGGTCACTGTTGATTGAAGAGTTATCACCATCAGCTTCCAGCCCGTGGGAGAGCAACACTCTACATTCCCGTCTCACCGAGCGTTGTCGCTCCCAAAGTGTCTTTCCAGGACACATCAGCTGCTCCTGTCCCCCATTTGCAGACCAGCCTCCCAAAAACCAGGCGTGGGGTAGCAGCGGGGAGGTTGGCCATGCTGGCTCTCAGTATTTGTCTTCAAGAGCTCCGAGATGCAGCCTGAGTACAGGCTCCGCACTGGGAAAACCACGTTGGCTCCTCCTAGCAAAGCTAAACCAGTGATCAAAACCCCAAAATCTGCTACAGCCCTGCAGGTGCATCCAGCACTTCAAAAAGAGGGTTGCTGAAAGGCGTGAGGGGTGGCTGGGGCATGCCATGCAGAGCTCAGCCAATACCCAAGATATTCCAGCTATTTTGGTGGGTCCATTTGAACATAAACTTAGCTGGTTGTGCCGTGTTGGAGAGAATCGCCCAAGCAAGCAGCAGAAGCAGCGCAGTGCGACTTCCATGAGTAACTATGGTAACCCAGAGCAAATAAATGCTATTTTCAAACCATGGGCAGATCCTCCTCATGAGAAGCCCTGGCTGATCCCAGCTGCCAGCTGAGTGCTGGAGTCCAGGAATGGATGCCCTGTGGAAGGAAGGATGAAGAAGACCAGCACATGGTCCTGGAGAGCTCTTCCTCCTTGCCCCCTGATGGGGCATGTCAGGAAAAGGACAGTGGAAAAAAACCAGCTTTTCTTTGCACTGTCCCCAGGAGCTGAAGAAATTGTAGAAACAAGGATAATCTCCCAGCTGCATTCGGCCACGAGTATGGCATGGAAAAGAGGAAGAAGAGAGGTTTTATATGGGGCAGGAAAGTCCTGGACAGAGAGAGATGAGATGAGATGAGATGAGATGAGATGAGATGAGATGAGATGAGATGAGATGAGATGAGATGATGAGAATAGAACAGAACAAAACCAAACAGAATTAGAGGACCCTAATTTGCTTCATCAAGAAGTCTAGCACCAGGTAGTGTCCCAGATAAGAAGGAGTTAACTGACCAGGATGGAAATCAGTTAATTAAGATCCAAGTAGAGCAAGAGAAGAGCATTTACAAATCAGCCAGGGTCCTGACCTCCTGGAAGACAGTGTCACCCCTGGGACACAGGGAGCAAGGAGCAACCAAGGGACGGTGTGTCTCCCCTCTGAGCCCCGTGACTCTGGCTTGTGATTTTGGTGAGATTCCGCAGGAGATGCCAAACGAGGAAATGCTCCAGCCAGGCTTGCTCCATTGCTGGCAAGTGTTTGCTGCTGAGGCTGAGGGTGACAGGTCCACTGGCAGCCCTGCTTTTCCCATCCCCGCCTCTGGCACCAGCTCAGCTCCCCTGACCCCATCAGACCCCCTTCCCCAGCCCTGGCCGAGAGCTCACCTGGGCTTGTTGTGGACCAAGCTGTGGGGTCCTGGGAGGTACAGAGCATTTTTAACGCATTGACACCAAATCCCCTTGGGAGGACCAGGTGGCCAGAGCATCCCCTGCCAAAGCACCCCTCTCCTGCAACACCGCACCTCCATGCCAGCACCTCCATGCCTGGACCTGCTGGAGGGGCAGGGTGTTCCCACCTGGCTTCCCAGACCCCTTCCAGCCCTGCTTCATGACATGGGCAAAGCTGCTGGCATCGCTACAACATTGACAACCAGGAGCCTGGGGCGGGTACAGGTCCCCTGGCAAACGGCTGATCCAGCTTGCCAAAAGCCAGCCGGGGCCAGGGCTGAGAAGCAGCCCTGGTGTCTCATCGGCAGCACCAAGCAGCCTGCAGCCAGCTCCTGCTTGCTAAAAGCAGCCAACAAAAGCTGGACCCCCGTGTTAAATCGCTCTCCAGCACATTTTGTCCATGCAAGGATGGGTGCATGGTCCCAGCATGGTGGGAAAGGCATCTACCATAAGGCTGCTCAGAAAGTGCCCCCCAGAAAGGTGGTGGCACCCAGAGCTTGCACCTGCTGGAAAACCCATCTCAGCCCTCTTCTCCCTTCCTTGGGATGGGAACGGACAAACTAAAATCACCCTTTGGTTGCGTTTGGTGCAGTGACATGCAATACCATTGGACACGCACACGGAGCAGGGTTAATCCAGCCCAAAATTAAAAGGCAAAACTGGAGATGACAAAGCCACGGCACCCATGGCGAGGGTGTGCGCACATTCGGTGGCAGCCTGGTAAGCGCCTGCCTGGCAGTGTGAGGAGGGTGAGTGCAAGTTGCTGTGGGAACAGTAATTTGGGTTGTTCTGCCTCTGGGTTTCTGGCTCTTTGCCTTTGATATTGTGTTCGCCTCCTGGTTTTGCACGGAATTCTGTTCCCTCCTTTCGTCATCGTTTCCCTGAGGAAGAAAGCATCCCTGACTTCCACAGGGCAGAACAAGCACTGGCATGAGAGCCTCGGGGGTGACCCCGCTTAGGGGTGACACCTTGAGGGGGTGGGGGAGGGGGGGGCTGGGTGGGGTACAGCACCCATGGGGGCAGAGCAGACCCAGCTTCGAGGAGCGGTATGAGAGAGATCCTGGCCACGCGGTGCCCAGCACTGCACAGGCCAGGAGACCCAGCTGCAGCAGCAGAGCGACGGTGGCAATACTGTGTTTTTAAACAGCAATGGTGTAGAAAGAATTTAATAGCATTAAATTATTCCTGGATACCCCCTGCAGCCTGCCCAGCACCAGGGCATGGCAGGGAGCCAGGCAAGGTTACACGTGCTGTCACCATCATCCAAACAGTCCTTCCCCTCCTCTGACTCACGTGGGCCTTATACAACCTCATGTCCTCCCACTCCACCCACCACAGCCACACCTGGGGCAACCAGCGTGGTTCAGTGGGCATCCCAGGAGGACGCTCAGCACATGGTCCCTCCGTTGGCTGTGGTCAGGCCAGGGTCATGTGGCGTGAGTGGAGGAGGATCGGGCAGTCCCAGGCAGATGGAAGGAGATGGATGCTCCCGTTCCCAGCACCCAGACCTTCCCTGCATGTGTATCCCAAAGAGTGGAGCATGTCTGCGCTTGGACGTGCAGCAGGAGCCATGCCAGACCCACCATGTCCTCTCCTTGCCTCTGCCTGGCCAGCTCCAGCGGCAGGGTGAAGAGAGGGGGACTGAGGGGCTAAATAAATACAAGACATGGGAGGAAATGTAAAATGAAATCTTCTGGAAGGAAGCATTGACAAAAGCATTAAAAATGTATCCTTTCTGTGAATCAGCAATTTCTGGTGAAAACCCAATCAATTTATTAGACCTTTAGTGCTGGAGAACAAAGACCCAGAACCATTGAGGAGCCCCAAATGACGAGCATGGGAGGAAGAGGAGGAGGTGGAGGAAGAAGGGGGAAAAGGCAAGAGGGCCTGGCTCGAGGTGCTTGAGCACCCTGAGATTTTGGCTGTGACCACAGCACGGGGGCAAAGAAGACTCCCCACATCCTGCAGCTCCGAAGCGTGGAGGAGGGAAGCTCAGCCCCTGGGGCGTCGCATGGAGCCGGCACTCAGCCCTCCTGGAGACATGGCATCCCCAAAGTGCGGCCGCTGCCACAACTCGTGAGCTCGCTGCTACAAGGAGGCTCTTTGTTTGCGGGTGATGGCTGTTCACCAGGCGGATGGGAGCGACAGCGCGGAGACGGTGCCCGATGATCTGTGGGAAGCCACCAGTGGCGAGGGGCAGCAGGCACAGGGCAGCCAGCTGGCACGGCGCCAGGCACAGGGAGAGGAGAAGGCAGCGCGATGCACATGGGGTGGTGGGACCCACTCCATCAGGCAGCTGGGGCTACCAGGTGGCACCCAGGAGCAGCACTGGGAGACCTTGGTGACAGCGGGTGCCCGGAGGCACAGGGGGAAAAGCATCCTCTGGGGGCCCCTCAAATCCATCCACCCTGCTCCCTGGGTCCCTGCTCCAAGTATTGATGATGCTGTTGCCCCAGGCCATGGCTGTCCCTGGGGCTTTGAAGCCCTTGCCCGATGCCACGTCAGCACCCATCATGCAGTGGCTTCACAGATAAATCCCACAGGGGCAGACAACTGCCTCATCCCTGTCAGCCAGGACGCTTGTGCCGCTCTCTGCCCAGGCTCTGCGCCCCACAGGGACCCCTCACCGCAGCCCACTTGGGCACAGACTTGGGAGAGACGGCTGCTCCGGGGGATGCAGCCAAAGCCCAGGTGGGCACTGGGCTGGCACAGACCTCAGCGTGAGGAGTGGGATGAGGCACCGCCGGTCCCTGCTCCCCTCACCAGCCCAGAACTTGGTGAACAAACTGTCAGTGCCACCAGTGCCTGAGGGGTGAGAAAGTCACCCATCAAAGCAATCGCTCTGGTCCTCTGCAGGGGGAATTGTCCCTGCCCCAGTGAAAGGCTTCCTAATGTTCACTGGGGCTGCTGAAAGTGTTCGTTAGTGATGACAGCCACCGCCATCACAGCAGCGATGACGGTACCATGCTGACAAGCATCCCAGCGTGCAACACTGCAGGAAAAGCAGTGTGATGGTGGTGGCTGTGATGGTGGGAGTGGTGATGGTGGTCACAGTGGTGTGGTGATGGTGGCAGTGGTGGTGCTAGTGCTGGCAGCGATGGCAATAGTGGTGGCAGTGATGATGGTGACAGTGGTAGCAGTGGTGTGTTCCACACGTGACCCGCAGCCCCCCCTGCACCCACCTCTGCCAGGGCTCGGGACTGGGACCCCTCAGAGCCCTCTCCTCCTCTCCCACCAGCTCTGCACTTGTCCTGCCGCCAGCCCCGTGAAGCCCCAGCGGCAGAGCCTGCTGGAAGCACATCTCCGTCGGAGCTGGTCCCCAGGGAGTACCTGCCACCTCTGCCTGTCGCAGTGATGGAGCCGTCTGTGTTCTTGTGTTGGGCCAGGGAATCTGCCACGCAGGGCTCAAATCCTGTTCTCACCTTCCCTGTAGGCTTTGACAAGGCTGAGGTGTCCAGAAGAGTGGCAACAATGGGAAAAAGATGGTGGCCCTCAATTAATTAAGACATCTGGTATTTCAGGACATCAGAAGACCAGCAGGATTTGTGGCAGCAGCAAAGCAGGCACAGGCAACTGTTAATGAGCACCCCAAATCCAAAATTAACATGGCTTTTTTCTAGAATATCTTGGGTAACAGAAATGGCACCAGTCACCCTTGTAGGACGGGCTGTAGCAGTACCTTTCTGGGATGTTTTGGGATGAGGCTGGCTTGGAAGGGGTCGCCTGCACCCTGCCCACAGTGGGGTGGGGAGCAGTGCCTGTGGTGAGGTGATACCCTAGCTTGAACCCAGCCCACCCATCCCCGTCCAGCCCTGGGGGAGAAGGATAGGCTGGAGGCACTGGCCACCAATGTGCGAGGGAGCAGGAGACTCGCCAGGGAGAGGAGCAGGGGAGATGGGGAACACCAGCGGGATGCTGCTGAGACCCCAGGAGAAGGTGGAGGGCAGAGGGTAGAGACCCCCAAAGGGTACCCCAAGCCACAAGGCCCCGTGGGCACAGCTACATCCCCCTTGGAGAGTCCATGGCAGGTCACCACAGCTCGGGGACAGGGTACACAGGGCACAAGGTGCGGGGATGTGGCACATGGCAAGCAGTGTGGGGGATGCGGCGCTGCGGACACGGCACGCGGGGCATGGGGCACGGCACATGAGACACTGGGCATAGCACATGGGACAGGGGACACAGGATGGGGCATAGCACATGGGACGGGGGATGCCGGGCGTGGCACACGGGATACGCCGCAGGGGACACGCCGGGGGGGCTCTGAGGGACCGGCGTGGGGACTCGGCCCGGCCAGCACCCGCCGCCACGTGGGCGGTGCCGCACGCTGGACACGCCCCTTATGCTAATGAGCGCTGAATCACGCTCGGCGGGACGCGGCCGCCGGGCAGGACTGAACCACCCGGGCGGAGAGGAGGGGAGGGCGAGTGGACGGGCGCAGAGCGGGGAGGGGGCGGAGCGGCCCAGCGCCACACTCGCGACACGGGGCACGGGGGAGAGAGCGGTCTTCGCTCGTCCCGGTGGGGCGAGACCCGCCGCAGGACGGGAGGGGGATCGGACGTGGAGCGTGCGGGTGGGGGGACGGGCTGGCGCCCCCCGGCCGCACGCGCGTGGTGGCAACCGAGGGCGGGGCGGGCGGGCGGGGGTGGCGGGTCACGTGGCGGGCGGGTCGCCGCCATTTTGTCCTGCGGAGGCAGTATTTAGGGCGCCGCGCCCGGGCCGCCGCGCACTGCCGCCGGGACGGAGCTGCGCGCCGCCACCCACCCCCCGCTCTTCCGCCCGCGGCCGGCCCCTTCCCCTCCCCTGCGGTGCCTGCAGCCGGCCTCCGCCCCATCTCTCCCGTCCCTCCTCGCCTCCGCCATTTTGTGGCCGAGCGCTGCCCGCGGAGGACCGGCGCCGCGGCGGAGCCCCCCGCCTCCCCCCGCCCTCTCGCGCTCCTGCTCCCAGCGGCGCCCCGGCCCGGCTAGGCCCGCGCAGCCATGTCCTCCGGCGCCAGCCCCGAGTACGCCTCCTTCTTCGCCGTCATGGGCGCCTCGGCTGCCATGGTCTTCAGCGGTGAGCACCCGGCCGGGGGGCGCGCCGGGGGCGGAGGAGGGAGCGCGGTCGGGCTCGCCGCGGGGGCATCGCGGGGGGGGGAGGGGCACACACCTTCGCCGCCCTGCTGCCGCCTCGGCGGGGCGGGATCCGCGGTGGCGGGCCCGGCTTGGCCGCGGGAGGCGGCCCCGGGACCGGGGAGGGCTACCCTACCCCTCCCCCCCTGCCCCCGGCTTCATCCGGGCTACCGGGGCGCGGCGGCGGGGGTCTGCGCGGGTGACGTCACCGCGGAGCCGGCCGTCGCCGGCGGAGCCCCCGCGCCCACGTGACTGCGGCGGTGCCGCCGCCCGGGCCGGCCCCGCGGGGGCGGCCGCGCCTCCCCGCCCCCTCCCCGCGGGGCCGCGGCCGGGCCCCCGGCGAGCCGGGCCTGCAGGAATGGGGGGGGTCTTGCCGGCCAGAAAGCCGGTGCCACCACAGCCCTGGTAACGTGCGCCATGGCGTGCCAGGCCTGCTGCCGCGCCTGCCTCCCCCGGGGCTCGGTCCTGGGGGCGGTGAGCCCGGCCGGTGCCGCCGCAGGGCTCGGCCTTTGCGGCCTCCCCGGCCGGGAGGGTCGGGCTGCCTCTCCCGGGGCCGGGTGCGGTGCTTCTCCTGCCACAGAACTAGGACAATTGTTTTAAAGCGTTCCTTGGATAACGCAAGACCGATATTTAATGGGATTATTGAAACCTAGCTATGCAGGCAGTTCAGGCTTGGAATCAGCTTTAAAAAGGTTATTGACATTAAAAGGAAGTGATAGGCTCCTGACCTTCCCTTGGCAATGGGAGATGCATGAAGTACTGAAAAAGGGAAGCTCTTCTCCAGTGGCTGTCCAGCTGCATCTGGAATCAGGGAGCCTCAGTGCGGAGTAAATTGGGTCATTCTGTGGTATCTGCTCTCCCTGTTGGAGACTCTTAATGCTGAGACCCATAAATGCTGTTTTACACTAGAAGGACCATCATATGATGCCTTGGCTCTCTGGAAGCCTGAGGGAACCTTCTGCAGAAAATGACTGCTGTTCTGACTGAGCACTTACTGTTTCCTGTTGGGTGCAGACCTGCTCTTCTGGTTGGGATGTAACACCGGGAAAGCTTCAGCTAGGTATTTTTTTCCAAATGCAAGTGCTACAGTAGCTAGGAATACGAGAACTAGAAACCGGTCTGATTTTTCTCTTCTGAGGGCTTAGCCAGTGCCTCTGCATGCATTAGCATATTGACTTGTCTTCATCTGCTGCCTAATTTAGCTCCCGGCTGAGGAATCAAAATGCTCAAGTATTGAATTGGCTGTAGCTTGAGTTGCATACGCTCATGTGCTTGGAGACTGATGATAAAGTAGCCTCTGAGATGGTAGCTAGGTCTGCAAGGCAAATTTGTGGAAGCTGCTCTTGACTGATTAGTCTGGTAGATTAAACTGTGTAAATAGCTAAGTAGACAGTGGATCAAAACTAATATTTGAGAGGAAGCAGTCTGGTCATGCTGGTGTTGGCACCATTGCCTAGTGTCACACCAGCCATGTTCTTGGGTTTTTTTTGCAAATATTAAAGCCAAACACCTGACTGGCTTTTAGTCTTGTCCAGTTTGTAGGATGCAGATGTCCTGTGCTGAAGGCAATTAGGGCCTGCCACCTTGGAGCTGAAAGATTGTGTTTGCACTCAATGGGTAAGGATTTTTCGGGAAACAGCATGGCTGGAATGGTGTGGGAGCCAATGTTGGGACGACTGACTTGGCTAATGCAGATAATGGAGGAATAGACTGAGACCTGGTTACTTGGAAAGGAACAGCCCACTCACTGCCTTTTGCAAAAGAGCAGCTATTAAAGTCCTAAATAGTGAGCTTTCTTCCTGAGAAAGGAGTCACTGGATTCCTCTTGCAAAATTGAACTCTGAAGCAAAAGAACATGGTTGTGTGGCCTTTTAGACACTGGTTTTGATATGCGAGCTTCCTTCAGTGCAAACATCAGTGAGGGATGCAAACCTGAGGGAGCTTTTTGATAGGAATTCAAAGTGTTCCTTGGCACAACTTAACTGGAAATGAAGTGTTTGCTACAAGCTGTGCGTTTGATAGCATGGTACTGTGGGATTGCAAGTTAAAGGGGAAGGCTTGAGTTGAGTAATCCAGAGTGAGTGCATAAGCTATATTGATGAAGGTTTGGTAACCATCATGTTGCTGCTGGTATATGACTGGCCCTTGATGCAGATTCTGTCAGATGGTCTTAATACTAGCAGGTCTAAGCCATGAAGCATTAGTCTCGCAAGGACCGATGTCTGTCTGATGGGTTCAGTCACTGGACAGCAGGTTATAGATACTGCTGGTGCAAAATTTATTTCTTAGTTGTGAATGTTATCAAACTGCTTGATTTGTGAAGTAGCTTTGATTTTTTTTTAAGACAATGTGGTAGAGGTGTCAATGTAGCATAAACTAAAACTTGCAGTGTCATGTAGCTTTCCTTACAGAGATGTGACACTACAGCACGTTCTGATGTTAATTTGATATTAGTTATTGAAACATTTACCAGATTTAGAAGCAAGGAGCTAAGTCTGTCTGGACAAGCAGTGTAAAACTATGTAAAATTGTCCTAGATCAGTGTTTATTACTGTGGTGATAGTGTCTGGCTCGTGCTGTATCTGAAGATCAGATTCTTGTGGAGCTTGTAGTTCTGAGACCTGTTTCTAGTAAACAGGTTCAAGTTCTATACTGTCCAAGCTAGTTTGATGTGAAAACAAGTGGTTTTATGTGGTACTGTTTGACACTCAAATGTGAACTGCTGATGGTAAATAGATAGCAGAACTTACTCTGGTCAGCTAGTACTGCTGGCAGCTAGAAAGACTAAAGCAGGCTGCTGTGACCTTGGTTGTCTTCAAGCCTGCTTACTCATTTGCTGATTACAACTTGTTGTGATAGCTAAAGTTCCTTTATTTCCAATGTGTAAAACATGTGGCTGGCTCAGTGTCAGGTGCTGTTGAGTGAACAAATTATTGTGGCTTTTCCATGCCAAAATGAAGCAGCATAGTATTGGGCAGAGCTGTCTGATTCTGCACTTGCTGATGCTCTTTGTAGAAAAGCATGCTGTCCCAGGTGTGCCCCACGATGGGCTCCCTAATGTGGTAAGGAGTGTTACTTGGACCTGCAGTCTGGATGGATATTCAGTGCCTTCAGTACTGCTTCACTATCAGGCATCTGGAAGACTGCTAATGGAACTCTAGCCAGCAGTGTTATGGTTAGGCCTCTGTCTTGTTGCTGCAGAGCTAGCAAAATAGCACCTTACTTTAAACTAGAGCTGCAGATAATTGTAGCAGTTGGTTAGCTATTAAGAGACCTCCATGGTGAAATTGCTGGCTCAGAGCATCTAGCTTGATGCAGCTGGCAGTTGTGTGCAGTCTGATTCTAGAAGGCATCATGACTATAAACAGCTTGTAGCCTTGAAGGAAAATTATACCGGTGTTTCCTGAAATACTGTCTCTTGAGGGGTGGGGAGTTGGTAGAGAGGAGAGCTGCTTCTCAGTAAGCAGTTGTAGACCTCATCCTAAGAGGAGCTTGCAGATTCCTTAGCTGTAGTGTGCAGGTAAAAGTGAAATGGCAGAACTGAGTGCAGCTCAGTGTAGTCTTCTGTTCCAGATCACTAGAGTACTTCAAAGGCCTTGTGGTATGGGCAGGAAAAATCAGTGTGTCAGATGTTTGAGCTACCGGACTGTCTACAGTAGAGAGACTAGCTTAAGCATTCATCCTTAATGGCAGGTAAATTCGTGGACTGTAAAGACATAAGTGTTGTAAACCAGATAGGCAGTATTTTTACAGCTCTGTTAATTTAACAGAAGACATCTCAACATGGGCATTATTTCAACTTGGTAAATGCTAGTCTTGAATATCTGATAACCAGATTGAACAGCAATATAAACAGTTGGCTATACAAAATCTGGCTTAAGCAGATATGCTGTCATTTGTACTGTGACTTCCAGCTGTACCTGATGGGACTCCTGTCTCTCTCTGAAGGCACTGTAAATGACAGTCTGCAGGTACTTCCCCTTTGATGGGAACATTCAGAGCAGCAGTGGAGACAAGTTCCAGCTGCCTCAGGACCTCTTAGCCAACTTTCTTTCTTCCTTCCTAAAACTAGTCTCTTCAGTCTGTCCAAAGGCTGACTGATTTTGAGCAGTAGTTGGAAGCTGGAAAACTTTTCAGCCTGGTCAGACTGTTCAGTGATTCTTGAAACAGTGGTTTCATAGAAGTGCATACTACCACCTGCTTGTTGTCCTCACCACACAGTAAGACATATAACTTGCTGAACTTGCTTCCTTTAGACTGTTAATCTTGTGAGCATGATGCTTCAAGTTAGTCTGGCTGCAGGTGTGTCTGCTGGATGCAGTCAGATGATCTTGGTTTTCCCACACCTCAGAAATGAGGTAGCTTAGCTGTGGCTGCCTCCTGGTGAGTGGTGTAAGCTGCTGTTGGACCAGCTAAACAAAAAGGGCTTCTGCTAATGGTATAACAAATAGCTTTTGCTAGTCAGTACCTGGAGTGCAGTGGTCCACCCAGTCTGTAAAATGAGTCATCTTTGGGGTTGTAGGGGAACTTGGATGATACACAACAAGTAACTGGACTTTGCTGCTTGCAGAAGAGCAAGGCTGCACTGTGAAGTGTCAGCTGTACCAGCTTTAAAAAAAAACAAACCAAAACAAAAGGCTTTGTGTGCTGTGCCAGACAATCCAGAGTACAGATTGCAGCAGTCTCAGCTCCTTGGGGCAGTCGACTGGTAACTTTTCTTTGGACTGCTACTATTGCAGCAGCTTCTTGAGGAGCTGATAGACTTCTTAAGTTCTCACTTACTGAACATGAGTAAATGGCCTGCTAGCCGTTGACTGGTTGATAATGCTGTAAGCTGACAGTCCTAGGCTTGTTTGAAATCCCTACACCCATAATCTAACACTCTTAACATTAGGTAAGAACAAAAAGCGTGTCCTGTAATGGGTGTCTCAAAGATATTTTTTCAAAGTCTACAACTTCCTGTAGGGCAGCTTAACCCTTCTGGTGTTACTGCTGGCAGACTGGCTATAGCCAACCTGCAGTGTGATCTGAATTTGCATAGGCTCCAGATACAGTTCCACTAATGTGGTTGTCTCTTCTGTGGAGGTGCAGCTGGGCATAGCAACAGGGTTTTTCCACAGCAGCCATGGAGTATCCATTACTGTAATCGGAGGTAGAGCTGTGTTTGTGTTAAATGGGGTGGTGTGGGGAGGGGCCTTAGAATACCAACGAGGAGAAGCCTGTTTCTTTGAAAATTCCCAGGTTTCTGTCATGGCAAAGCAAGGATTGTACTTGACCTGGATATCACCTCTAACAGTTCTCCAGCCACTTAACCTGCTCAAGGATGAACAGGCATTGGGGTGAATTGTCTGCTGTCTGTCTGGTTCAGAGGAAGCCTACTTACTGCAGAGGGCAGCCCATTTGATAAAAGGCTCCAGATGTAAGAACTCATGCAGAATGGTGTCTCAGACTTGCTGTGATAGTAACCCATGGTATCTTAATTTGAAAGTTTGACCTGTTACTAGCTCACTTCCTAATGCAGGAAGAGGCTGCATATTTAGTGCTGTGAAAATCTTTCCCACATTGCAGTGTGAAAATCTGCTTCTCCGGATGGGACATGGGAGGAATCACAGGCCTAAATGGACCAAATGCCACCAGAGTGTGGCTGGTTCAAAACTTCTGTTCTTGGGCTAAGCATGTCTGAATGTGGTGCAGCTGCTGAAACTGGATGCATGCAAATGCATCCTGTTGCATTCCCTGGCTTGAAGACTCCTGACAATGTGGTCACTGTCCATAGGTGCATATCTGTCTGCAGAGCTTTGCAGAACTGATGCAAGGCCTTTGGTAATAGCCTCTTTCTATATTGAGGGAGTGTCGCATGAGGTGACTTGCAGCTAACTTAGCTGCAAGATTAACGTTCTCTGTGCATGACCTTACTGAGCACTGTAACTATAGCTACAAAGATTGGTCCTAATACTTGGTCTTGCACTTGATCTGAACAGCAGGCTGCTTGAGCAGTGACAGTGAGTATCGGAGGCAAAGCTGTACTGAAAGGTCCTGGCAGTGCCAAGACTACAACTGGTGTTCAGTCCTTACCGAAGCTACAGACTATATGGCAAGTTACTTTTTAGTTTGTAGTTCATCTTGCAGCTGCACAGCTAAACTACCTCTGCTAACATTTTTGTCTCATAGAAAGTAACAGCTATGGTGAGGTGCCAGGCAAAATATCCACAGCCCTGTGGGAGGTTTTGTCCCCAGGAGCAGTACTGTATGAACTCTGACTTGTGAGTTCAAGGAGTGACTCTACAGAAGTATTTCAAAATCCAGCTTTGAAACGGGCTTACTTGGGAGTAGTTGGTCTTGAGTGATGTATAAAGTACTTCCTCGGTATTATACCACCATTGAACTTTTAAATGGCACAGTTCCTGGTTATAGACTGGAATGGCTCCCTTCTGTGGTAAAGCTAGGTAGGCAAGGTCCTTCTCCAGCTGCCAGGTAAATGTTTTGATAGCTCAGTGTCTGTACCCTTTTTAGCTTCATTGATTGGTCTGTGTGTTGGAGGTAATGGAGCTGTATGATCTGAAGTAAATATGTGGAATCTTAGTGTGTAGCTGTGGTATAGCTCTTGTATCCCTTTCACTGTCTTCCACATAGATCTCTTCAAACCCTGTTCACTGAGCAGATTGTGGAAAACATGTCCTTCCAACTCTTGATTAAGGGTAATTAAATGTAGCATGTGAAGCACGTGTGCTTCAAATGCTCAGAGCTGCTGAGAGGTACAAGTCAAGATGTGCAGGAAGATAGACCTAGTGCCAAACAGCTCATGGTTGAACAGCTCTGCCATCAGATGGCTGTGTTGTGGTGGGGAGCAGATACAATCTTTGCCACTTGCACTGTAATATTGGGTATTGACAGAGGTGTAAGGAGAACTTCTCAGGCTAGTGAAGAGCAGCAAGGTAAGCTGCCTTGTAAGATACTGGAGATGCTGCTGCAGGGGACTCCAGTTGGTCAGGATGCTGATAAAGACTTCCTTGGGAGCAAGTGTGTCATGCTGTGAAGCTGTATGTGTAGCATCTGTGACTGTCCACCAGTGGGAGTGTAATAGGTCTTCAGGGCCATCTGAAAACTAGCTGCTGCAGAGTACATGTAGACTGTATTTGTTGATGTGTCTAGAGCTAATTCGAGGCATAAGCTTTTGCCTGTTCCCTAGCATTGGAATTTAACAGCTGGGAATTGACAAACTTCTGCTGATCTGCCCTTCCCCAAAAGCTTAAGCAGGCAGGCTTTCTGTAAGTGGATTACAAAAATCAGCTTCTGTAATCCATCACTGCATTAATTGCAACACCTTTAACTTCAGACTTGGGGGAAGTAATGACTGATCTAATCTTAAATAGTGAACTTCCTCCTAAGCCTGTTTCTGGAAAGGTTTAGAAAAAATTCAGGAACCACAAGAGAAGTGGCTTCTGCTAAAGGCTACATAGCCAGTCTAGATAGCCTGAGCCTTGATTCCACTTCCAGTCCTTAGAAGCTGTTTCATCCAACAGAAAAGATTCCTAATTCAAGTTACATCATTATCTTTCTGGTCTTCCTAGGGGCTAGACCTTTCAACAGTGCCATCGCTGATACTGCTTAGCTAAGCCTGTGTGCTGCTTTCCAGGTTTGGCTTACATTTGCAGGTAAAAACCTGTCTTCTGTCTTGGCTTAGGCTTCCTGCTAAGCTGGATTCTGGTTCTGAATTGCACTGCACAGCCCTCTACATCTGGCTCAGTGGCAGTCAAGGTTCAAGAGTACAGGGTTGCTAGTACAGAACCAGTTTGTAGTTGATAATGAGGTTTTCCCCTCAAGTTTTGTAACTAAAACTGAATTTCCTTCTGATAGTGGGGCTTGTGTTAGTGCAGTGGTGCTACCTTTAATCTTCTGAAGTTTAGTACAAAGCCAGGAGGATTACTGCTCAATTCTTGACTGCTCAAAGGTAGGCTTTATGTAAATGCTGAGGTAGAAGCAGGAAAGCACATATCCTAAGCCCTTTGAATACCTCCCAGCAACTCCTAGGCAGGTGTGCCATACCATACTTGGATGCTGGTGTAACGCAGCTACACATCTGTGTGGAACAAGCAGCTGTCCCTTGTAGAAATCTGTTTTTAAGCAGGTGGAGCAAACTTAAATAGTCTTTGAACAGTACAGATTTGAAATTCCTTTGGGTTTAATACTCTAACAGCCTTTTAGAACTGGCAAGAGCATTTTCATGCTGAATAAGAATTACCTTTGACTATCAGCCTGATGGTATCTGAAAAGGAGACAACCTGCCCTTCCACCTTGCAGTGCTGCTTCAAAGCCTTAGTCCTGGATGGCTGTTCACCTGGGTATGACTTGGGTGATGGTGAGTGCAGTCCAGAGTTGAGTTTCTAGAGTACTCCAGAGCAAGGCTGGAAGGAAAGGGATCTTTTCAAGTACTTCCTAATCCTTTTTGTTTTTGTAGACGTTTTGTGAGACTAGTACAAAGTTTAAGGCAGGAGTTTTTGGTACAGTGCTTTGGGACTCTTCTAGCAGCTCTCCATTAGAGGTGATAAGCCCGTGTTCTGCTGTGGAAACCAAGCTTTGGATTCCTGTGTTGGTCTCTGCATGTCAAGTGTTTACACAGGTGGTCAGCAAACCTTAGGGGTAAGATGGTTATGGTCCCCTCTAATGTACAAGCCATATTCCACTTTGTGGTTCCAGTGGCTGGATTAACAAGTGTTTGGACCTGAACCCTTCACAGGTGAGACTATTGACACATGAAGAGGGTGTCATTTCTCCAAGGAATGAACTGCAGCAGTAATATGTGAGTTTGTTGCTATCTTGGTATGTGTCTCATGAAGCCGAAATGGCATGTTTAATCCCAGGTCAAAGCACAGGCAGAAAAAGATTCCTCTTGTGGAAGAAGGGGCCCCAGGAAGGTGACTTGTTAAATGTTAGGTGCATCAGAGAACTCGGCCCAAGTGGCTTAAAGCCCAGTTACTGTAAAACCTGGCTTTCAGCTGGGTTACATTCTGCTGTGGTGGAAAGACAAGCGTTGCTGTTTCCTTTGCAGTTGGGCTGGGTAGAGCCTCACAGTGTGGGCTCTGCAAGGGCACAAGCTCTGAAGCAACAAGTTCAAATTTGGACCTTGGGTTTTGGTTGCTAAATGGGCAATTAGTGTCTGCTGGGGAGTATATCCTGCTGCGAAGCTGGCTTAGGCTATTCTGTTATCAGTGTTTGAGCAGCACCTTTTTATTGATCTGGCTTTGGTCTAGGACTCTGGATAGGTCACTTCCCCATCTCTTGGGGGAATATGCCTGGCTGACAAACCAAGTAGTCAAGTGACCATGTTAGTTTTGGTTTGCACAATTCTTCCTTGCGCTGACTCGGCTGTTCTAATACTGCAGCCTAGTGAAGGAGATTATATTTGTGGATGTCTAATGCATTTTTTTCTCTTCCAGCCTTGGGAGCTGCATATGGAACGGCAAAGAGTGGCACGGGTATTGCAGCCATGTCTGTTATGAGGCCTGAGCTCATCATGAAGTCAATCATCCCTGTTGTCATGGCGGGTATTATAGCTATCTATGGCCTCGTAGTGGCAGTCCTTATTGCCAATGCCCTCTCACCTTCTATCACACTATTCAAGTAAGTTGCTGCATCTGTTGGCTTTAAGTTTGTTCTGTCACTATTTTCGTGCTGCTCAGTGAGTGGATTTTGCTCAAGACCCCTGGAAGGACTGTCAATGCTAAATGCTTCTAACCTGGGCTTAAGAGTGTGGGCTGGATTTTAGCTGTCCTACCTGTTGCCTTAGCCTCAGTGGGAGTGCTGCCTGATTAGCTTGCTGTATTGGCTAACAGATCAGACATCCCACTGCTAGAGATAATGCAGTGGTTTATTGAAAGAAACAATGTACAGCCAGTACTGGGATATGCTTCTTTCATGGTGCCAAATTCTAGAACTGGTATACACAGGTCTTTCCAACACTATAATCAGACTGTCTAAATAGTTCTCCTGTTGCCTGGGAGATGCAAGTGAATAATTAATATTGCTTGCTGTCTTATGTGCTGGTAAATCAATCCTCAAGCTATACATCAGGCCTCTACGCTAGCTAGTTTGAAACTTAATCTGCTCTAGGCTTTTGAGATTAGCTGGAACTGGCTTGATTGAGACCTCTGAATAAAACAATGCTTCTGAGGTCTTAACAGATACCTGTGTCGCTGTACAAGCTATAGCTGAGTAGTGTGGTTGGTCTAATAAGCCATGACCTAAGAATCAGCAGGTACAAATGCTCCTTTGCAGTTTACTTGGTGGCCAGATACTGATAAGGACTGCTCCTTGGGTACTGCTGCCTGGAAAAGCAGACCATTCCTGTCAGCTCTTGCAGTGCAAGATAATAATAACTTGGATGTGCTATGGCTGTATAATTTGCTAAAGGTGGGAGGCAAAAAGCAGCTAGTAACAGGCTACACAGTGCCTTGGGACAGGCATTACTGCAAGCACTAGCCCATGTGTCTGTAGTAAGTACAGCTCTGGTAGCATGTTAAACCTGCAGCTGACTGAAGTGGCTACAGACAAGCTGGTGGACCAGTAGCTTAGCTTAGTGTATGAACCATACTGGAATGTCAGCTGAAGACCTGGCATAGCTGCCCATTTTGAGTATCAGAGCTAGGAGGCTCAGGAAGCATCTGCTTCTGAGATGCTGTGCTTGCTTAAGAGTATAGAAGCTCTTTCTGCAGGAAAGAGGTTTACTCTAAATGTTAATTATTCTTTTGGGGAGGGTGTGTGTGTGGGGGGGAGCTAGCCTGAAGTTGAAGGGTTGGTGTGCTGTTGCTTGCTACTGAAACTCTTTTCGTCTCTCCTACAGGAGCTTTCTTCAGCTGGGTGCTGGCTTGAGTGTGGGCCTCAGTGGTCTGGCTGCTGGCTTTGCCATTGGCATTGTGGGTGATGCAGGTGTACGGGGAACAGCACAGCAGCCCAGGTTATTTGTGGGCATGATCCTGATTTTGATCTTTGCTGAAGTCTTGGGTCTCTATGGCCTCATTGTTGCCCTTATCCTCTCCACAAAGTAAATGTCATGGTATGATGTAAAGAGATGTAACAAATCCACATTTAAAAAAAAAAGCTCCAGAATGAAAATGGTCTCTCCAATGTGTACAGTTGTCCCAATTTGGTAGTTGATCTCTTGTAAATGCGCGATGTATGTTAGTGACTTGTCTGTCCTGTGTGTACTTCAATATTAAATTGGATGGGCTGCTCCAAGCCTACTGCATGGCTTGGGGTGGCCTGTGTGCAATTTTCCACCCATTGCTGTTAGTACTTTATGTATAAATATGAACTAGAAATGTAATTTTTTCTCTTCACTGGATGTTTATTTATAAAAGACTTGACATGTTCATACATCTATGGAGCAAGGATTTTCAATTTCCCATGCTATATATTAATCTTATATATAGGTAATTACACTGTGGGGTCAATTGTAAGTGCAGAGAATTCCTTGGATGTAACTTTGATTCTAAAGATTGCTGTAGTGTCCTGGTATTGGAGTATGAGAATTTTGTGTTTTATTACAGCAATTGTCCGAAACACTCCTGTGTTTCAGTAGTAATCGCGTATGCTCCGGCATCAGAGTCGTGCACCCAGTGTTGGGTTACAAACTTATACCATGTTTCCAAATAAAACTTCCTCACTACATTGCTGTAATGAGTCCTCTGCCTCTGATTTCATGCTTTTGCTGCTCCTTTAGGAAGAGGAGGTGTTCCTTCAAGGGGCAGGCAGGTTCTTGAAGTGACTGAGCACCATGCGGCAGTGATGCTGTCATAACTGTTAAACTGTTCCCTCTTTCTCCTGGGCCAGTAGCGATGCTGTTTCCAGCTGCTGCCCACAGGCAGTACTCATGGTGAGGAGGAATTGCAAGGCTGTTGCAGTGCTGTGCTCACCCTGATCAAGCAGTACACCTTTGCTCTGGCACATGGTAATGCCATGTAATAGGCTGTGCAACATGGCCTGAGCAGACAGGGTCAGGGAGCAAGGGTGCGGGCTTCAGCATGTGACAAGGAATAGGAGCTACTGAAGAGCTTTTAGGCAGCTTGTTATGGTGATGGCTCTGCGGAAACTTAGCTGGTTGGAAAGCTGCACTGTTAGCAGCAATTGTCTGAAGTAACTAAATGATAGTGTCATCAACAAAACCAGTTCACTCAAGAACTCATTTTTTTAACTAGTAAATCAGAAGCGTTTAAGCTGAGAAGTTATGTTCTCATAGGTAGTGAATGCTGTAGCCAGGTTCTCTTGTGGGGATTTCAGTGTTGCAAAGCAATGCTAAAGCTTATATGGGAAATGTATGTTGGACCCCTTCAGATTAGAGCTTGTTCCATCCAGATTGCCTGTGGGAAGTTAAGGATCACCTTAATCTTTGTTGTGCAGTTTGGAGAGCTGCTCAAGCTCTACCCTTTTCAAGCCAAAATGTTACTAAAGACCTACTGCTAGTAGCATCTTTGTGATCAGACTAAACTGAGGAATCTGGAGTGATCTGTCAGAACATTTTCTGTCACCATACTTGGGACTGGAGATGTGCTGGTGGTGTACATGCATTTCACCCATGTGCCTGTGCAGCAAACAAGTCTGATGTAATTGCCATGAAGAGCTATGGTCAGAGCAGGAGGAGTTCACTGAAACTGTTTGGAGCATCTCGCCTGGCAGGAGCATTCATGGGCCCAGGCCTGGTGGCACCTCATGCACCTTCTGGGTAGCTGGTCTCCAAACTGGGGACCATTCAGGAAACTTCAGCTATGAGCCAATTGTTTTGCTAGTGTGTATTTTCACTGTTTTTTGTGAAGGTGTAGTTTTAAATATTGCTGATTATCAATAATTAATTGGCTTATTCTGTTTGCTAACTCATTGTCTGCATTCATTTATAGGCTGTCAGCTGCTTGGCTTTGGAGTGAGCTGTACTGCTGGTCTTGTGTTTCAGAAGGGCTTTTCTTCACAGCAGTCTGGGCAGTGGTGGTGCTTGGGCTGTAGAGGTGTAAGCTGACTTAAGGAAAATCCTGGATGCCTGCTTAACCATTGCCTGGGATAAGGGGAAAAATTCCTGATCTGAATTGTGTTGATCATTCTTCAGCAGCAGTAGATTCTAAACTTCTGAATTAGGCTTTACGCAGGGGTCAAACATTTACAGAAACTGTAGCATAATTCTCTCTCAGCACTGATGGCAGTGAATTCTCTTTCCCAGTATTTCCATGTAGTCTGATAGAGCTTGCAGCTAGGAGGGGGGTGAGTCACAAATTCAGGCTGTCTAGAAAGCATGTGCCACATTGCAGTTCTGGTGAGAAGCATTGTATTTTGCTTTGTGTAGCAGAACAGGAGAAAGTCATGGCTGGGGCTGCAAATATGTTTTAAGATCTGGTTTTACCTTCTTTAAGGGGAACCTGCTGCCAGCCTTGATTTTTGTCAATTTACAATATGAGCAAAATGCGTCTAAGAGAGCAACCATCAGAGAAATGCTGATGGTAGTGCTCCCCTCTAAGAGAAATAAGCAGTGTGAAGGCACTGGTCTATAGGAACTCTTTAAGATCCGATTGTACCTTGGGTGACACCTTGCAGAAGGCAGTTACTAGGCTCAGGGTGGTGATGGATACTTACATCACCAAATGCAGGCAAAATCCTATTGATGGCATTTTTGTTCACACCTTGGAACATCAGGCATTTCTCATTAATACATAAACCCACGCAAGTCAAGAGAACAGAGCATAAAACAAAAACTGGGGTTAGCATGTGGAGGTGGAGGATTGCTTTGCACTGAGTACCTGCAGATATGCCAGGAATAAAGCTAACAATCTGAGTGTGTTGCCTTGGCCAAGTGTTTTCTGACAGCGATGCTCCAGATCCTCATTGATGACTCCCAGGTGAAAACTCGCATTTCAAGTCCTTCACTGATGCACTTGCATCAGCAAATTGCTCAAGTGATTCAGGGCATTAAGAAAATAGAGGACCTTTTGGTTCTTTTCCTTCATTTACTGATGGCAGCATGCTAGATCAGAGTGCAGTCCCATCTGGCAGGGATTGACTTTTTATTTGGTTTGGAAGAGAACAGGCAGTCTCAGAGAGTGAAATGATAGACTCGTAAGAGTTCCTGATGAAAAGAGGTGGCGTCTTCTGGCACATAAATAGTCCTCTGTAACGTGGCAGATTGCGTGCCTGTGAGTGTGCACTGCAGAGTGAGTCAGCCCTGCAGAGAGAGAATGGAGTAGGGTGGCTCTGCAGCAGCAGCAGAGGGTAAATGTCCATTAGCAGTCAGTTCAGGCCAGGTGAGGTTAAGGGATGCTGCTTGCATAGATAATGCCTTCATAGAGCTTGCTGACCTTTCTCTTTTAACTCTTTCATACTGGCGCTTTTTCCAAAGGCTGCAGATTAAATTTTTTTGTTCTTTTTCTTTTACTGCTCTGTTGGAGAAGCATTTTAAGCAGTAGGATTTTATCTGTGCTTCCTCTTGCCTTGGGAGACCTGGTTTAGAGAAGTGTAGTAACCTGGAAAAGTAAATAAGCTTTGAGGAAATAAAAACCTCATTAAGAGAAACTGATCCCAGAAACTAAGCTGCTGCTTTCAACTACAGGGTAGCAGCAGATCTAATGAAAACAACTCTCAATAAACCTTGTTACTTCTGCAGTCTAACCATGGGGTTCTTGATTTTGTGGCTTTTTACATCCAGCCTTACTGTACAAACCACCACTGTTCTCAGGTGAGAATTACCGGTGTCTCTGACACATGGGACTTACTTGCCACCATTGTGTTAGCGTATCTCTTTCTGCTCTACAGGTATTAACCATCTTTTTCTCTTGACATAAATTAAACCCAGAGTAAGTCTGCCCAGTGCTAGCCACCACTTATCCTGGAGTGGAAAATTTCTGTTTCAGGGTCAAAGGATTGTGTCCCAAAAAGCTTCTCCATTTTTGTTCCTGTTGCTCACTAATGAATGCTGTTCCTTTTCTCTGCAAGCTACGCTTCATTTAGCTCCCAAGACAGCCACAGCTTTGCAACTGGTATCGCTGAGTTTCTCTGGAGCATATCACAGTGCCAAAGCATGCAGAAAAAATCCTCCCCCAACCTTACAGTGTGTGAAGCCTGAAGCTTTCCTAGGGGCCCAACTGCAGGGTCTCAGGTGACTCCCACAAGGTACCCAGACAGTTGATGGTTCTCACTAGCCTGTGAGAGTGTGAGGTGGGTAGCGGGAGGGCAAGATGCGGTTCCTGGAGAATCAGTGGCTTGTGTTTACCATCTTTCTTTCGCTGAGGGGACGAGATGCACTCAGCACAGGCTCAAGTCCTGGCTCTTCTGAGTTTACCAAGGGGATGCTGGTTGCTACTTCAGTCCCGGACCATTTTTTTGGCACTTTGAACTGTCCTGTCTGTGCTCTTAGACCTGTGCTTTCCTCCTTCGCCTTTGGGAGAGGGTAAAGGGGTGACCTCAAGTGGCAGAGAGCAGATACGGCCACCTATACCTAATGGTTTTGTCTGCCTAAAGTAGGCTGACGACAAACCTTAGGAAATCATGTATATTCCCAAGATTAGCAGTGTGTTCTCAACTCATAGATGTGAACAGCCTCCTGGCTGTTGTGCACATTAGCGCAATTTCTTACATCTCATTGTGAATCCACATGAAAAACTAGAAGCCAAGGCTGCATCTCCACAAGCACTTCATTTGGCAGCAGTGCTAGGATAAACCCTCCCTCTGGACACCTAGACCTTCTTTCACATCTGTAGCATGCACTCCCCCTGTTTCTCCCAAGTGTGCTGGTACAACTTCTCACACTGCCAGGCAGTGAATCTAATTTGGGAATCGAGCCAGGTTAAAAATAACTTGACCTGAAGAAAAAAATGTTTGCTGAAGAAAATGCAAGTGAAACGACAGCATGTGATTCCCTCAGCCTGTTACTGGGGCAGTAGAGAGATCATGCAATTAATAGAGGAGTGTGCAATTATTGGTGACACAAGACAGGGTTAATTTGATACTAAGAAATGAGAACATCCAAAGGGAATAAGACTTAAGCAAGACAGATACATGACATAAAGTTGGGCTGAGTGACATACCTGCAGCACTGATGAGGCAAATTTCCATACCTTTCACCTCAGCACGGTTCTTCTGTTCTTCCCAGAGCACAGAGGGAGGTCTGGGCCATTTTCCAGTGTTGTGATTAGTGGTATGCTTCAGGGCTTGCAGCCTAAAAGAATGTATCTCTGTCACCGAAGCGTTGGCAAAGCTGTGTCCGTGGGGTGGACCTTGTGGCAGGATCTCATACAGTGGATGTTACTATCTTTAAGTATTTGCATTTACCTAGCTGTCTTTTCCAGTATCAAGTTACTGCCACAAGTCCATTAGCTTGTACATTCATACAAAAGTGCCCTGGTTTGGCCACAAACCAGGCAAAACAAAGCCACAAACAAGGCAGTTTTGGTGCTGTGTATTCCTTTTGACATCTGAATTCAGTTTAGCAGCTTGGGAGGGTACTTCCTTCCTCGCTGTCATTTGCTCAAATAAGCAGGCCTGAGATCTGCTTTTAGGATTCATTTTCTAATCTTCTGGGTTTGGAGTCTCCGCCACTTCACTTGTACTGAAGCCACATACCATTCCCGCCAATGTGCTGTTGGGTGTCCCAGACATGCGTAATTTCAGCCACAATGAGGGAAACCTGCCTGAAGCCATTTTTAGCCTCAAATTCCCAAGAAAGTGCACATAGTTTTCCTGGCCTCGACTAACATCATTCCCAGCTCTCTGTTTCAGGGGCCTTTACCTGGCATTCTGCTGGCAATAAGAAGCAGTTTGTAGTGTGGACAAGCACTGACATCATGGAATGTTAAGTACAGCATAAAATCTCATTAAAATTCAATTCCTGGCCAAATGGTGATGTTATGTTCATGCACAATTACATTCCCCGTGATTTATCTTTTCTTGGTGTGATTAATCAGCAGACCCTCTATCAGCATGGTGCCTAGGCACAGACCTTGATGAGACACTTGACTCTCTCTGTGATACCATGGGACACCAAACAGGATAAACCTGTGAGTGAGCATGCTAAGTGGGCTGCTGCAGCACACAGCAGTCTGTGGAGCAAAGAGGATGGAGGGGAAATGGAAGCATCTGCCAGCAGATGTTCAGGAGTGTTGAGGATGCTGGCTTTAATTTAACAATGCATAGTTCTTGCCTTTAACATTTTGGAGATCGGACATTGTTGCCTTTCTGGCCATGGAGACTGCAGGGCCCCTGGTGGCACAGTCTGCTGGAGAGAAAAGGCAGGGGCCTGGCTGTAGAGCACAGAACAAGCTTTTCTGTCTTCCCTCCCAGGCTACTGCTGACTTGTCAAATGACTTTAGGAACCTGCCTACAGCAATGCTGTCAGCTTGGAAAGTAACATTCAACAGATATAATGGCTTGCCAGTCTAGGTTGCAGTTAACTTTTTTTTTTTTTTTCCCCCTGTAGCTGAGACTGAGAAAGGAACGCTGAAGGGAGAGTTCCAGAAACTTAACTTTGCCTGAGCCAACAGTTCAAATTTCATTTTGTTAGTGTAATTATTATTGTGCCCAGCCAGATTTCTGAGCAGCTATGTGCTTTGCAACACTTGTCTACCAGCTTTCAGGGCCAAGGATCAGCTGGTCCTTTGTGACAGGGCCATTCAGCATACCTGGGTCTGCCTGGGGTTGTCATTCAAGAAGTAAATAAAGCAAAAGTAAAAGCAAAACCTGCATAGTGGATGCAGCCTGCTGGCCCCTCACAGGTATGGCGTGTGTGCTGTCCCATGCACGTGCAGTGTGTCACAAAGCAAGCAGAGCAGTTCCTCCGGGCAGAATCATTCCCCAGAGAGGAGCAAGTCCACCGTGGCCATTCAAGCCAAGGTTACTTATTCACAAATTCACAGAATTACAAGTCATTAGGAACCACTAATTCACCTCCCCTGACCTCTCAGGCCATTCAGCTTTGTCTGATAAAAAGTAATGTTTCATGGGTAACACTTCTTCCAAAAAGTAATCAACCCATAGGCATGCGACAGGGCTGCCCAGCCAGCACTGATGGTGCTGGTACAGGAGCTGCATCATGGCTTACTAAGGGCTGCTGGGTTGGTCCTTGGCTGAAAGATACCAGATAGTAGTGAACTTGTGAGGCTTGAGCTTACTCTCATCTGTCCTGGGGCTGACCCTTAGGACACAAGTCACTCCCCACTGGCATCAGACCTTTTCAAGTGCGTTTCATCAGCTCCATGTTACACACTGTGGTGAAACACCAGTGTATGCTGCCACCAGCCCCCTTGGAGGCTCCAGTAGGGAGCGTTATCACTTGTGTTTTAACGCACAGGGTGAATAAACCAGATACTGAAAGTAAATCCCCCAAGATGCTCACTGCGCGTAGGGAGGGCTGCAGGCTCAGAGTCCTGCACTGCATGCTGCTAGCGGGCCAAGCAGGAACCTGGGCCTGCAGGGCAGAGGGGCCTGCCACCCTCCCACCTGAGGCGGCCAGGCCAGGCCACAGGCCCTGCGGACAGCGTGAGCCAGCAGAATACCGCAGCCCGAGGACAGCCGGGGAAGGGAGCTTCTTCACCGCCGGTTCTCCTTCCCCTCCGGCCATCCAAGCAAGGTCGTGGCGGCGGAGGACAGCGGGGCCCGCCCGCTCCCCTCAGCCGAGTAGCCAGTCAGCCTCTGCGCCGACCTCCTCAAGATGGCGGCGCCTGCCCCATGATGGCGGCTGCAGGGGTCACGTGCGCGGGGCGGGACGCGCGGGGAATCCCAACACGTCACCTGAGCGGCCTCACGTGACCGGGAACCAGCGGGGCAAGGGGGGGCCGGCCCCGCCCCGCCCGCCCCGGCCCCGCCCCGCCCGCCCCGGCGGCCCCGCCCCGCCCGCCCCGGCCCCGCCCCGCCCGCCCCGGCGGCCCCGCCCCGCGGAGCCGGGAGCTGCACCGGGCCCGGCCGGAGCGGGTCCCGCGGCGGGGCCTTTTCCTCACGGCGTAGGCCCGGAGCCACGGGGAGGGGCGGGGGCCCACCCACCACCTGCTCCCGGGGCGGTGCTCCGGCCCCCCCGCCCCTCACCGGCTTCCCCGTTCCCGCGGAAGCCGCTCGCCGCGGAGCTGCGGCCTGGCCCCGCTCCGCCACACCCGGTCCCCGCCCCGTCCCCGTCCCTGGCCCCGGCCGCCGGGGCGCTCCCGCAGCCCCGCGATGCCGTCCAACAAATCCGTCTCCGACGCGCCCATCGTCCAGTTCACCAACTGCCGCATCCTGCGGGGCCACCGGCTGCAGAGGTGAGGGTGCGGGGTGCGGGCGGCCGGGGGTGCCGGGGGTGCCGGGGCTCACGGCCGCGCTGCAGAGCCGACCGGGAAGCCGGAGCGCCCGAGGTGCTGTCCCCAGGGCCCCCGTGCGCAGCTGCCGGCTCTCGCCCCCCGCCCTCCCGCTGCCCCCCGGCCCCTCCGCCGGGTTTCATCCCGAAGGAGACGGGCGGGCGTGAGGCGCGGCCCCGCTCCGCGCCCTCGTCCCTCGCTTTGCCGCCCCTGCCCGGCCCCGTGGCCACCGCAGCTACCGCAGCTGACGGGCTGCCCGTGAAAATCCCGTTCCCGTGAGTTTTGTAAAGCCGGAGGCCGGGCAGGGGGAGGGCTGCCGGCGCTGTCGCTGCTGGAAGAGCAGCTTTGCCCTGGTAGACATCAGGGGCCCCGTGGCGGAGGGTGCTGGTGGGGTCTGTCCTGCCCGAGGCCACCCCTGTCACTGGGCCATGGCCACCTGCTCCCGTGTGCTCCACTGCAGATGTCACAGGAGCTTGGTGTGTGTCCTCCTTCAGGGAGGACCTGTGGGTGCGAGAGGGGAAGATCCTCAACCCGGAGAAACTCTTCTTTGACGAGAAGGGCTCTGCTGACATCCAGCTGGACTGTAAGGACAGCATCATCGCCCCCGGCTTCATCGATGTCCAGATCAACGGTACAGTGAGGCCTTGTGCAGAGGGGTAGGGGGTCCCAGGTTTGTCCATCCCAGACCTTCAAACCCTGCTGCATGTGTACTGCCTGTGACCAAGCGCGTTTCAGCTGCTCGAGATAGACGTGAGTCACCAAACCAACGATAAAGAACAATTTTGCCCATGGTTGCTGCTGTCACGTCACTGATCCCCTTTGGCTAGGCGGGGTTTTCAGCCCAGCTTTCCTCTTAACCTCATTTTTATCAACACTTTATCCTGCCCCTGCGCTGGCAGGATGCCCGCCCTACCCTCTTTAGGGTATCTCCTGGACAGAGGGAGGACAGAGCAGGACTTCTCAAGGGAACAAACGATACGTGCAATAGCTCTTTCCTGAGGGTCAAGAATGGCTTGTTCGATGGTAGTTTATGTTGGAAGTCGAATCCCCTTTTCAGTGGGAAATCCTCAGATTTTTGCCCCACATCAAAATACAAATTCAGTGCTCACAAAACATGGGAATGCTGTGGGGAAGAGCCCTTCAGTAGGACAATTGGTTGGATTTGTACTCACAGCGCCTCATGAATGTAGGACAGAAGTGCTGGTGGAACCCTTTGCTTCTGGTCGGTGCCATACAAATGGAGCAGCTCACTCCAGTCATGCAAAATGTTTCTTTGGCGTTTTTGGGTGGGAAAATGTCCACTGGGGAAGCTGCAGTTTCATCTCGGTTTTGTTCGTGGTGCAGGAGGCTTTGGGGTGGACTTCTCCCTAGCTACAGATGACTTCAAATCAGGGATTGACCTGGTCAGTCAGAAAATCCTCTCCCATGGAGTGACCTCCTTCTGTCCCACCCTGGTGACCTCTCCTCCATCTGTGTACCACCAGGTAAGGGACTTCCTCCCCTCTCATCCGCAGGGTGATAAAGGGCTGAGGTTGGTACCAAGAGGTGAGAGGGCCAAGGCTGGACATGTAGAGACTGGAATAGCTGCCTTGGTGCAAGAGCCATGGGCAGGAGGAGCTGGACTTTACCCCTGGATTTCTTGGCCTTAACCTTTAGACTGCTGAGGCACCTATGTCTCCCAGGCCAGCTTTGCACAACAGGGCTTGAGCTGACTTTTTCTTTGTAAGCTGTGTTTGGCTGATGGTCTCAAGTGGTCCAGCGGCAAAGCTCTCTCCAGACCCAACATCTGGATTTGTTTTGGCAGGCTGGGGTGCTGTATCTGGGATGCCATGTCTGACAAACCCCTTTTCTCTAGGTTCTCCCTCAGATCAGTATAAGAAACGGTGGATCCCATGGAGCAGGTATCCTGGGTAAGTGGTTTTGTCCCTTGCTGTTCTCCCTGGTGTTACCCTCATTAGGCAACTATCTTGCTGTTAGGGAAAAGAAGCTGCTGTGGGGACAGCATAGTTGGGAGCTGGAGCTCTCTCGATGGGAGGGATATACAGGTGGGCCCAGAGCCGCTTTCTCCCTCAACTTGTGCCTGACTGTTGCAGTGGTCTCGGTCGTTGTACCCACACAACTCCAGCCCTTTTGGTGTCTTGGCTTGGCCAGTTGCCAGCATCTTTTGCTGTGCTGAGCTCCCAAGTTACCTGAGCCATGTGTTTTGCTGCAGGAGAGCGGCAAGAGCTTGACTGGAGCAGGGTGGACACAGCAGGTTTCTTGGTCCTTGGTGCGGAGAGGAAAGGTCATGGCTTTGTGTTCCTGTTTGGGCAGGGGCCCATTTGGAGGGACCGTTTATCAGCAAGGAGAAGAAAGGAGCGCACCCAGAACACTGCCTCCGCACCTTCGAGGCAGGTGCTTTCCAGGACCTACTGACCACCTACGGGTCTCTGGACTGTGTCCGGATAGTCACCCTGGCCCCAGAGATGAAGAGGAGCAGTGAAGTGATCCAGGAACTCACCAAGCGGGGCATCTGTGTCTCACTCGGTAAGGGCTGGGGCAGAGGGGGCTTAGGGAGACTCTGTCCCCCCTGTGCCACACGGGCCAGGCAGCCCCTCTCAGGGGTGCAGCATCTGTAATGGTGTCTCAGTGCAGCTGGGCGGAGTGGGATTTTCTTTGGCCTGGCCTATATGGAGGAGACAGACCTGTCACAAATGGGGACCTTGCTCGACACTGCAAATCTGTTGCCCTTTGTACAGTAAGGGCCAAACATCATATGGATTGAGGAGCCCTTCCCATTTAACACCAAGTAGCATTCGGTGCTGCTCAAACACAGGAGAGAATAGCAGTCTTATGTGAATAAAGATGTAATCGAGAGTTGATGATGTGGTGAAGTTCCACTGCTACAGGCCTTATTTGACAGGTGAGATCATTTTCCAAGGGTTACTGCTGAGTTTTGATAATGCTGCTTTTCAACCAGAAGCGCTATAGGAGACCTCTTACTCCAGTGTCTTTTTTTTTTTCTTCTTTTTTCTTTCTTTTTCCTTTTTTTTTTTTTAAAAAAAAAAGGAGAGGGGAGTTATTCAGGGTGAAATTCAGCCTTAAGTGAGAAGGGGATTCATACAGCGGAGCATCTCTTATCTCACAGCCACACAAAGTGAAAAACTACAGAAAAGCATGGTTTGTCCACAGAGCATTAGAGCTGCCATCTGTGTTGGGGAAAACAAAATGTTCTTTCTGGATAGTTTTATCCCCATATTCTTTCCTGGCAAAGTCCTTGCTGTCTCTACTCCCTTGATACGTCTCTGTAATGCCTTTAAATTTCCAAGGACAGCACAAAGGCATGTCCTTGGACCTGTAACCCAGCCTGAAGGCAACTTTTTCTGAGCAAGGCAGCATTTGTGATGGTTGTGATGTGAACAGTGAATGTGTTCAAGCAAAACAACCAGCCATGGCCAGGCACCTCTGTGCTGAGGCTGACATCTCGGACATCAGCCCAGGGTGGGGCATCAGAGTAGAGTCCTAGTGACAGAGTGTCTCCTCTCCTGTAGGGAAATAAATGGAGAGATGGGCAGAAGAATGTGTTGGTCTTTGTTCCCAGGTCACTCAGTGGCTAATCTCTCCCAGGCTGAGGAGGCTGTGCAGCATGGTGCTACCTTCATCACTCACCTCTTCAATGCCATGTTGCCGGTGAGTAGCCGAGGGCGCTTGCTGTGCACTGGTGTTGCTCTTGGTGCTTTCTCTCCTGCTCCCCACAGATGCATGTTCTCCCCAGCTTGTTTTGTACCAGGCTTTGCAATGAGGTTTCAGCGCTGAACCTCTGGCTTCAGGTTTCCATTGCCTGATCTAAAAGAGTCCAGGCTGTAGCAAACTTGAAATTCAAGGAAGTGCCCACATTTGTCTGGTAGAGAATTGAGCGCCCAGCTGCCAGGCACTGTTTGATAGAGATGGCGGCTGCGTCACCTGAGAGGAAGGGTCTTGGCCCACGAGTCCTGGTGATGCTCCACAGCTTGTTCTCTCTCCCCTCGGGCAGTTCCACCATCGTGATCCTGGAATCGTAGGGCTGCTGACAAGTGACAAGATTCCTGCTGGGCGGAGGGTCTTCTATGGTATGATCTCTGATGGCATCCACACCAACCCTGCCGCCCTGCGAATCGCCCACCGAGCCCACCCCAAAGGTGAGCCATGAGAGGCCCACAGAGCGTCACCAGCTGTCCTGAGCACTGTGCCATCTCCCACAGAACACCCCTGCAAGTGCTCTGGCATGCTGCCCTCACTACCTAAATGAGGTCACAGCCTCGTGTGCTGATCCACAAGCCCTCTTGTCTTGGTCAGATGTGGCTAGGGACACCTTGGCCCCGCTGTAGGAGGACCAGAGTGGGGCAGTGCTCAGAGCTGCAGCAAGAGCTGCAAAGCTAACGCAGCCTCTTTCCTTGCGTTCCTCAGGCTTGGTGCTAGTGACGGATGCAATCGCTGGCATGGGGCTGGCACCAGGTCGGCACACACTTGGTCAGCAGGTGGTGGAGATCGATGGGCTGAACACCTACATTGCAGGTAAGTGCCTCTTGCTAAAGAGCTGGGGACAGCACTGCCACTCGTGTCCATTCCTAGAGAGCTCAGCGCACCTCACAGTGCTGTGCCACCCTCTTGGGGTTTGGTGCCTGATGGCTCCACTGTGATTTGGCCCTGGGGAGAATGAGGCACCTCGTAAAGAGGAGAAGGTACCCCATCTTTGTGGAGGGAGGAGGAATCTGTCAATTTGTAGCTGTCAGCAACACTTTTAAACACCTTGTTGCCCAGTGTCATGGATGCCAGAGGTTCCAGCAAGGTATGAAGACAGAGAAATCCTGCAGATATTTATTGTACCATGTCTTTACTGTAACACTGCCACTTCTTGCTAACTAAGCTCCCTAAGCTGCAAGCAGTTGGAGACTGGGAAGGTATTTCAGAGAAGGATCGTTCCTTTCTCAGTTCCCTTCCTCTGTCTCTGGTAGCAGGTGCCCACATTGTGAACTAGTTTCACCCAGTCCGGGCCTTACGGTGGAGCTGTGGGGTGACATCCTGGCACCTCTCCCTGCACTGCCAGCATGGGCTCTTCCTTGCTGCATTCTGTCACTTGGCAGCAATGGCTGCAGGCCCTCCAACTGGCTCCTCATGCAGCCCAGGTTTCTGCCCATTCTGGTCACATTATGCTTTCCCACCATCCTGCTTCCCCTTGCTATGAGTTCTGGGACCCACTCAGCGCCATCCTGTTCCTCTCCCAGGCACAAAGACCCTGAGCGGTAGTGTGGCAACCATGGACACATGTGTGCGACATTTCCAAGAAGCCACAGGTGAGTGAGCCTTGCCCACAAGCTGCTGCTCCCTATGTTGACACAGGAAGAGGTATCACTTTTGCCAGCTGTGTCTGCTCCACTAGGGAACGTTCCCTCTCACCTGAGGCATGATGAGAAGCGCTGGGAACAGTGCCACTGGCTTCAGATGCGCACCTTTTTGAGGGGAGGTTTGATTTTAACCCATAGTACTAGTGAGAGGTGAACTGTCCTACTCCTTTCTCACAAAGGTGAATGATTTTCCCCTCCCCATACCCTAGGTGTTCAGTTTGCCTCTTCTCGCTTCTCTCCCATAGTGATGTTTCTTCTCCCCAGCTCCATCCAGCTGTGGTGAGGTTGTTCCAGCTCAGGTCCCTGCTAGGCTGACAGTTGCCTTAGCCAGGGGAGTTTGGGCTGCTCTAGCAACAGAGCTGTTTGTTGCCCTGTCTCCTTCCTTCTCTGTCCAAGGGTGCTCAGTAGAGACCGCGTTGGAGGCAGCATCTCTGCATCCCGCCCAGCTCCTGGGGATTGAACACAGAAAGGGAACACTAAATTATGACTCCGATGCAGGTACTGGTATGGGCACAGCAGGTACTGGTATGGGGACAACGGTGTGAGGGCTCCCAGGTGCTGGAGCAAAGCAGGGGCTGCCGTGAACACATCTTCATCCCCTGTTTCAGTGCGAGCTGTGAAGAGACTTGCTCTGCCTGGGATTTGTTCTGGACTTTTGCTCCAGTAGTTTTTCTCTTGGATGCTGGTGGTGTTTCATGAGCCCTTTGGAGAGACCCCCACATCTCAGCCAGGCATGGAGCAGGGCTGCCACAGCAAGGATGGCACCACACTGCCATCCTGCTGCTGTTTATGGGGTGGGGAGAAGCTCTTCTCCAGGGCCCAGCTCTTCCCAGCCATCTTCAGATGTTCCATTTCTCTGACAGCTGCTTCTTTTCTTTCTTGTCCAACGCAGATTTCCTGATGCTGAATGATGGTCTGTATGTGCAAGCCACATACATCGAAGGCAAGGAAGTCTGGAGACAGGATGCATTAGGCATGTGACGCTGGGCTGTCCTGGTGCCCTCTGAGGCCCCCTGGCACTGTGGTTAGCAGTTTTGGTAACCACCCCACTTCTCTTTTTTTTTTTCCTAATTCCTTCTGCAACTCCCTTAAAGGAGCCTCATACCAAAGAGCTGCGTTTTCCAGCCCAGCTGCTGCTTCCAGTTACAGCCATGCCTGCAACAAATTTGTTGGTGCTCAGTTGGTGGAGTGGGGAAAGCAGGCAGATCTGTGTTGGGGGGGAATTGTCAGTCCCTGGACTGACCCGAAGGACTGCACAGCCATCCTGCATGGAGTCCCCAGACAGAGGTGCTCCTGTTGCCATCTTAACAGCAGTGTGAAGCAGTCCCAGCCTTTGCACTGTTTTATACAGCACACGCTAACCTGCCCTGTGCCCCGAGGCAGGCTCAAGCCATTGCCATTCCTCTGCCTGCTGTTTGCCTCCTCCCGGGCAGTCGTGGCTGGTTAGACATCAGCTTCCACCAGCTCAGCTCGCAGCTCTTCACATTAAAAGGTTCCTGTTGTGTCAGCAGAAGTTGAGGATCGTGTTCTGATCCCCCGGCAGTCCCTCTGTCCTGTGTCCTCAGAGCAAGGCTGGTGCAGCTTGCCAGCTTGGTGCCATTGTGGGGCTGTGAATCCACACGGGCTGAATCCTCAGGGCAGAGATCAAACCCAGGAAAACAGGTATTGCTGGTCCTTTGTGCCTTTTCCCTGCATGGGCATTGAGTCAGCAGCACGGGGTTTCAGCTGGAGACATGGACAGCATCCTGCCACAGAAGGCAATGGTCCTCTTAACCCTTTGGTCTGGCTGGCTGGGTTCTGTAGGCTCTGTGCCCAGCCATACTAATAGAGCCTTTGCATTGTCGGATGGGTTTGTGCCATCAGGCCACAGATGGGAAGCTTTTGCTTTGGGGTATGCATCCAGACCGGTGGTGACAAGCTTATGACCCCTCGGTCCAGCTCAGGGATTGAGGAAGAGGAGAACTGCAGTGGGATTCTGGCCTTTCAAGACAGTTGCTGATAGCTCATTATTCCTGTGCTTATTATTATCTTCTCTGATACTTGACTGTCAGCTCTTTTACTGACATTTGGACGCTTCTGTGCAAAGACTGATGGTAATTTCAAACCTACCACAGTCAGAAGAGCCTTGCGATAAGTCTTGGACAACCTCTGATAAGCCTCAATTGAATTAGATGGGTTTTGTAGTGAGGGGAGGGCTTAGACAAGGGTTAAGCCTTAGCGAGGGTGGAGGTTGTAAAGCAAGACAGAAGTCTGATCAAGATTGGCAGAAGTGTGCTGATTTTTCCAGTACCTTTTTATAACCTCGAACAGCAACATTCGGAAGTGCTTTCCTAGCACTTTAGAGCCCTGCTGGAATAACTGGCAGCCTTGGAGAATTTCTAACATCAACTGCCAATGTCAGCAGAAACTAAAACCTCCACGACTTCAAGCATTTGAAAGAGATGTCAAATACTGTGCTGCAAAATGTGACGTGCTACAGCATTACGAGTCTCAGCGGGGCCACTTCTGACTGCTGATGAAAAAAATCCAAGGGAAATATGCATACGGAACAAGGTGTCTAACTTTTTTTTTATTTACAAAATTAAATGATCAAAAGGAAACCTAAACCAGAAGTGGCACCGTGCCTGTATATGTGTATTGCCCTTTCTTGCCCGCGGGGGGTACGCGGTGCCCGACCCGCGGCGCTGCGCCGTGCACCGGCCCCGGGCCCTGCGGCTCGGCGGGGCCCGCGGGACTCGGTCCCGGGAGGGGGCCCCAGCGGCCAGGCCCGCATCCCGGCAGGGCCCAGCGGCTCCCTGCGGGCCTCGGGGAAGGCAGGCGGGCCGCGGCGGCCTCAGCTACCCCGCCGAAGGGGGGCTCGGCGCCTCCGTTCCGCCTCCTGCCGAGGCGACCCCGCCGTGCCGCGGCACCCCCCGCCCCCCCGGCCCTGGCCCCGGCGAAGGCAGGGCCCGGGGGGACGGCGCCGGGGCTTGCCCCCGCTGTACGCCAGATACCGGGCCTCGCGGGGACGGCGGGCGCCGCTCTCCCCTCAGCGCGGCGGGCGGAACGGAGGCGCGGGGCGCGGGAGCGGGCGGCGGGCGGACCGCGGCGGGGGGAGCCCTTTGGGCGGTGCACGGCGGCCCGGCCCTTCCGCCTCGAGGCCAGGGCTCCTCACAGGCCCGGCCCCGGCGGTGGCGGGCAGGTCCCGGTGGCTGGTGTCGGGCGGAGCGGCGAGCCCGGGCGCCCGCACGCTGCTCCGTGACCGGCGGTGGGCGGCGGCAGGCGGCGGCAGGCGGCGGCAGGCGGGCCGGCTTCCTTCCCGCGGCGGCTGCCCGGCATGGAGCGGGTAAGAGCTTCGGGCGGCCGCCCCCCACCTCAGTGCCCTGTTCTCCCCGCCGGCCCTCGGCCGAGGCACCTCCCTCCCGCCCCAGCTCCCGGGAGGCTCGCTTGGGACGGCATCCCTGGTAGCTCTGCTTGCCTCCCCCAGTCACCTCGTTATTTCGCTGAAGCAAGATTTTTACTTTTCATTTCCTTATGCGTTATAATGACCGACTCCTTCGCAGGTGGACTTCTGAGCCTTACTTTATAGGAGGCCGACAGGGTAAAAATACAGCAAAGGTAGTCTTAAGGACTTGTGCTTAGCATGAAGATAAATCCTGTGTGCTGCCGGTGTTGTGCTGGAGGGAAATCTGCTGTGGAGACAAACTATATCATAGGAAAAGCTTCAGGAAAAATGAGAAGTCTTCCATTTGGGGGCTTTAAAATGAGTGGAGGAGAAAAAAAGAAGCAAAAAATCGTGGGAAGTCCTGGGTTGCCAGGGGTGGGGGGTTTTACAGCTAGTAAGTTTATTGTCTCTAATTTTTGTCATGAAGAGGGCATGCTTGATGCCCTCCATGTAGGCAGTGTGGCAGGGCATGTGTCCCACCCTGTGCTGTGTTGCTTTATGGTGTAAATTGAGCTGTTACACACTGCAGCTCAAGCATAAAGCCAAGAAAAGGGTTTATGACTCGCTGGTCTGATTTCCAGTAAGAGGGGAGAAGGCTTCAGAAAACTCAGGTTTTGAATCAGTTTTGCGGGTGGGGGATTTATGCTTCTTTTAAATATTGTGTCTTTTCCCATCCCATGTCCAAGGCTCCCCAAGGCATGTTCCAAGATGAGCCGGAGTGGTGCCTTTCGCAGCTGGAGGCAAATGTCACTTGTCTCAACTCAGCCCCAAAACAAAGTGTGTTGCTTCTTAGATAATTTGCTCTGACACAAAGAACTGGGATTACTGTTGTGGTCAGGCCAGTGTCTATGAGAGTCAAGTAAGCGTCCTGCTTTTCAGAGCGTGCTCTCTACTCAGGTCAGATTTTTTCCAGTCTTCCAAGGAAGAGACACCAAGCTAGGCTCTTGGATTTGTCAGTTGGTTTGGGGAAGGGTGGTTAAGCCCTGTGTAGCTTCTGTGTCAGTAGTGCACTTATTGCAGTGTAAGATCCATACTGTGTATAATAAGCAGCTAAGATATCCCCCACTTAAGAGCATTTAATGGTATTTCAGCTTCTAGAAGCACTTGGAGAATTTCATTTCAATTGAATGTCAGTCATGGATTAGTCAGAGGTATGAATACAGAACACTTTCAAAGAGACAAGAGTCATCAGCATCCCACAATACGGTTTGTAAGGCCACCATAACCTGTTTCTGGTCTCTCTTGGTCTCTTTCTTGAGTGCAGTAGAGGAGACAACAGCACATTCTCAAGGTCCTGCGCTCCCATGAGATTCCTCCTGTGAAGAAGCAACAAGTGATGAACCACGTGTTTGGGAACTATCGTCTCAAGATGGCTGAGAACCAAAAGAGCATGGAGAAGGCAGGTGAGCTTGAACTGTCCATTCAGGGGATGGTGATCTTTGGTCCTTTTCTGTAGATTTCTTATGTTGCAGCTTTTGATTGGATTGCCTCTCTGCAGCAATGCCTTACAGGAGGAGTTGCAGTAGCATCCCCATAGTAGGAAACTGGCATATTGATGGAAACATTATTCTCTGTCTTTTCTAGGTGTGAAACCTGGCAATGTGGAAGTGCAGCAAAGCAATGGGCAGGCCTCAGATGGTGTGGTATATGGGAAACAGTTTGACCAAGTCTCTGAGGCAAAGCCAGAGTCGTTCATGTCATCTGGCAACAGCTTCCAATTTGATTTCACTCTTTCTCAGATTGACCCAGGAGCAAGTGGCACACCTCTGGAAGCAGTCCCTGATGTCAGTGCTGCTGAGCAGATACAAACCAGTGTAAGAGCCACCAAGGAGAACTGGAATGGAGCCTCGAGTTTTGCTGCCTCTGGACAAGAACCCAAGTTTGCTTTCAATTTTGCTATCCCAGATGATGACTGTTCTCTGGTTCAATTAGTTCCGGCAAGCCAACATACAGAGTGTGCAGCAGATCATGAAGTGCTGGGTAATTCACTGCCTGCTGAATCGGGAGGTTTGCCATGTATTTCAGCTTTGCAGAAGCCCGAGTTGACTCAACTTACAAGTAGTGCACCCAACAAGGATAGAAGCCATGTCACATTGAAGATCCCCCAACCAGAGACTGCCCCTGGAGATGAGCTGGTGAGAGAGAAATCAACAACAGGTGGAGCTGCCCAGAAGAAGAAGAAGAAGAAAAAGCAGCAAAAAACATCTGTCAGTAAAAAGGAGATTGAAGAAACTGAAATCAACAGGAAGGCGAAGGCAAAGGCAGAAGCTAACAGATGTCAAAATACTTCCCACCCAGAAGAGGTCTCTCAGGTATTTAAATATTGATGGGATCCCACAGTTTATGAACCCTTGAGCAAAAGAGAAACTTGAGTGCCAAAAGACAAAGATTGCTGCTTATTTCTTACAGCAGCTCTTTTCTTCCTTTGCTAGGCATTTGAGGAACCTAAGTAGTGAAAAGTAAGTTAATGGTCTTTCATTGTCTGCTTCAGACTTGTGCTAAAACATTTTATGTTTAGGCTTGTGATGACTAATCCTGGGAAGCTGGGTGCCATGTTTTCTTAAAAAAATAAATAAAAATTAAATAAATACATAATTTAAAATGGAGGTAACTGTCCTCAGTCAGTGCCAAGCTGGTATCTGTGCGTGCTGAACCAGGCACTGTGCCCCTGATTTGTGTGTTAGTGGGTAGGATGAATTGCTCACATAATGCAAACAGCAAAGCTGAGGTACCTGGTGTAGCCAAGGATGCAGCAGGGTCTGGTGCAAAGCTTAAGGGTGTTTCTGAGAAGGTTCCCGCTGTAAGGCATGGCCCAGAAACTGACTGCAGTTGCAAGTTATGTGTAAACACACTATTAAGGCACGCCCTTAAGGTTTTCTAATGTTCTGCTAAGGTCCAGGTCTTCATTCCGTTTTTCTTTTCAGCACTGGTGTAGTTATTGACAAACAATGGCAGTTGAGCAATACTGAAATACAAAATTATTAAGAAAACCTTCCTTTCATTGGTATTCTACACAGAAGTCGCACTGGGTGTTCACCTGTCTCTTGATACGTTTCATCCAAAGTGCTGCTTCACCAACAATTCTACTAATAAACACTGCTGAGTACCAGAAAGGTAGAAAGATTTGAAGGTGATGGCCCTTCCAGTCCATTGGATGGAGACTGTTGTAAAGAAAAGGAGACAGCATGAGGGCTTTTCTGTTTACACGTACATAACAGTTAAAAATTGCTTCAGCCACAGCATGAACCCTGTTTTCCTCTCCCTTCCATTGCTCTGTTAGCCAGGTGGCTTTGCTTGATGGGACTTGGCTTCTTCCATCATTGTGGGCTTTCAGCTTCCTTCTCCTCGTGCATTTCAGGTTGAACAAGCACAAAGGAGCTCAGAAACCAAGACACAGCTTCTGATTTTGTCCATTGTTTGCTTTTTGATTTTGGGCAGATTAGGGTTTTTTGTTGTTGTTAATGCTTATTCCTCCCAACTGTAAGTTGATTTGACAGCTTCTTTCAGGGAAAAGGCCCTGGACAGCTTTCTAGAAAACAGCATTATGTGAATGGCAGCCAAATATAAAATCCATCAGAGGCAACTGAGTTGCAACTAAACATTTGTCCAGTGCTTTAACTTTATCCAGTGAAAAACACTATAGGGAAAATGTCATGAAGTCAATAAAGTACTCACCAGAACATAAAATTTGGAGTAGTCCTGACTTTATGTAGATACTTTTCTTCCTGTGTAGCAACTGCTGCTCTAATTTTTGGACTGCTTACTTCCTTGTGCTCACTCTGCTCTGTTGCATAGCAGTCAGATGACCAGCTGCGGAAAGAGGTGTACTGGTGTGTGGAACAGCTGGAACTTGGCCTGAAGACACAGAAACCTACTCCAAAGCAGGGTAAGCATTCAAGTAAATGAGAGATCTCACCTGTGGAAGGGTTGGCAAGCATGCAAGTGTAGAGCCAGTGAGGAGTCTTAAACTTTGCTTTGTTTCTCCTTTGCACTGCTTCAGTCGAGGAGTCTCTCCGTGCGATCAAGACACTGCGCAGTGACAAGGCTCCACTGGTGAAAAAGCGTCAGCTCATGAGAGCCATGTTTGGAGACTACAGGAAGAAGATGGAGGAGGATCTGTGCAAAGAGCTGAAGCTCATGGAGATAGGTAGGAGAACTTTGCCTGGTAGGGGAAGAGAAGAAGAAAAGGCTTCGCTCCTGCCCTTTGTATTGCTTTGTGGAGTGGGACTTCACTATATGAGATGACTAAACTTCTCTTACTCCTTTTTTCTCCCCTCTTTAAGCTGCAAAATCTGCCAGGATCGTGGAAGTGAAGGGAAGTATCCGCAACAAGAGTGGCCAGTTCGTCCGAAAGCACTCAGGAATTTGCAGGAAAAGCCAAGGTTCAGCAGGATCCCCTCCAGAGTCACCCAGGACACTTAACACAGATTCTTTCAAATTCCTAACTTCCCAAGAAGAGTTTTACTTTAATTTCTTTTAGGAAAGGTTTTTAGACTAAAACTGTGGCCGAAAACTGTGCCAAATCTCCTGTAGGCTTAAAAATGGTGGAAAGATGCTGTAGAAAATATTGTGCAAGAATCTCTGTGTATTTCTCAAAGAAAGGATCCTCTTTCAGAGTGCCTTATCTAGAGGTCTAAAACCTATCTGCCTGCTGCATGTATGACCCTAAGACTCGGTATACATGGTACTCCTCTGTTCTCACACTGTAGAAGGGCGCCTTTGCAAAATACCAGCACAGAGTCTGGAAGGATCTGGTTTTCTTCCTTGAGAATTGACATTAACCTAAGAATCTGTCTTTTATACTGGGAGATTTTCCCACTTTCCTGTTGCTTTTAAATAGAGCAGACCTTTTATAGCAGATGAGGCAGCGATGCGTGCAGAAGGCAATGGTTTGTCATGAAGATCCAGCAGCGTAAGCATAAGGGATAGTTGAATTTTTCCGCTCCTTGTGAGTCTGTGTGAGTGCAGCTTCTGGTATCCAGAAAGCACTGGGCAGCGTGTGTCATCACTGCCATCTAGAGAGTATGAGTTCAGAATCTTGGAGGAAAATGAGTGAGAATCATCCTTGCTCATTCATCTCTTTAATTGACAGGAAGAGAACTGCAAATGCTGATGGTAGTCTAGGGGTATAAGGACAGCTGTTTCCAGACAGGGAAAGATTTTTGTTGCTTGAAGCCAGGTTTTGGCCAGCTAGGAAAGATGTACAATCAGTTCTTAAAAAAATAACTTTATAAGTAGCCCAGTTACAACCACTAGTGACTCAGAGGATAAATCGGCTGCATGCCAAACCTTGGGTGGTGGTGAAATGAACGGTGAGAGCCCAAAGAATCTTTTGCACTTGATGTGTATTAAATTTTTGCTTTCCAAACAGTTGAATTTGTGTCTCCAGTGTTTAGATATTGCTCCAACCACTGAGCCCATCTTCTGTGTTCATGCAGAAAATCTTCCTCACTAAGGCTAAAAAAGCTGAAGGAATTGAAGTCCTTTAAAAGGAAACATGATATCAGGTGTCCCTAGGGTGCAGTGCTTTCCTTCCTTTTTATAGTTCAGTCATCCTGTATGAAAAGTGAGAAATGGGAGTGTAGGCAGATTCCAGGGTGTACTGAGAGCAGCTGAGAGATGGTGGAAAACATTTGCTAGGAAAGACTAAAAAACCCTGTTGTTGGCTAAAAAAAATACATTTTATTGCGAAGCTCTGATGCAGTCAGTTGCATCTGTGAGGGTTGCGGTTTGGGTGTTTATATATAAATATATACATATATATGTATTTTAAAGAATGCCTGTCTAGTCATAAGGAGAAACTGAACCTGTGTAATATATCTGATGAGGAGAAATATGGAGAGAAGACTCTCAGTCTTCTGGAACTCAGTATGTTAAAACTGGAAACCAATAGGTTATCAGACTATTATTGTACTTGCTGAGGAGCATTGCTGTTACTTTCTATGGAACAACACTATGCAGTATTTTTTGGATTTCCAGGATTTTATATTAAACATACAAGAGCTGTGTCATTGTCAAACTTTTAGTGTTTTAGTGTTTTCATGCTGTTTACTAAGAGGAAAGAGCATTTTTCTTGTGTATGACCTTGGAACTACAGCTGTTTTCTATCCTAGCTGGTTATGCAGCATATGTCTGGGAAGTAGTTACTTTTTTTTCCTTGTCTTGTTTCAAGTAGAGTTGCTAAAACGTTATAAAATCCTGTGCTGTGGAAGGCAGCAGAAGGATTCTGGGAAGCATTCTTACATAATTGCCTCGTGCTTGTACGATTCATTAGGCGTTCACAGTCAGAATAAAGATACCAGTGAGGTAGACGTTTGGTGTAACCGAATCCAGCCGGTTTATCTCCAAAAAGGTCAGAGAAAAGTGCATCCTAATACATTAATAGCTCCTCTGTTTTATCAGATATCTTCACATAATGCTGACCTGCAGAGGTCAACCCGTATTCCTTTCACAGTGCTTCATTATTGGAGGATTCAGAAGGCAAATGCTCATCCATCCAATACTTCATAGACCTGAATGTATCGCTTGACCTGTGGACTTGAGTGCGAGACCAGAGTCGCCTGGGTCAGTGCCATGAGTGGACTCTGATACTGGATAAGACGTTTTGCTTTTCTGTGTCCACTCCTTGTTTTCAAAGGCAAGGTGATGCCTGTTGTGTTTTTGACTGATGTGCCTAAGTTATTTCATTAATGATTGTGTCTTGAAGAGGTAATTCTGTAGTATTTTGCATCTGAAATTGCAGCATTTTTTGCTTCACTCTCGAGCTTTTCAGTGTTTGAAGTATCTCTGGTGCATTACTGTTTGTTTGAAAGGAAACAAGCAATGATATTAGAATTTAGGAAATGTTGTCTGCTCCATCAGTCTGTTCCCTTTTATAGGAGCCACACTTCAGTCTTAATATTTTTTTTTTAATTTAGTTTTCCCCATTTAGCATCTCTTTCTTTAGGATTTCAATGCTGTCTAGGGTTTCAGTGATGTCTCGTTACAGCAGTGTCAGGTTTGGGTCAGAGTCTTGCTGCAGGAGTTACTCTAGTACATTTGGCTGGAGGGATGGTCCATGCCCTAAAGGCATTAACAATGTACAGCAGTGAGGGAGAAAGATGTTCTCATCTGTTTGAAGTTCTCTGTTCCCGTGTTTTTGCATTAAGGAAGCGTAGCTCAGTTTTGGTAGAAGATTGAGCTCAGTTCTGATCTGCCCATCTCTTTCTGCATCCTCTCCTCAGCTTTGTGCCATGCATTTGATAGCAGTGCAAAAGGGGTGACTGGGTTTGTGGTACTGTATCTTTTTGGCAACTGCCTCTAAATGTAGTGCAGCAGCGCCAGGTCCGGGCTCTTAGGGCAGCAAACTGCTAACAATATCGTTCAGCCTGGTTGTGGCCTCAGGAATGAGTTAAAGACAAGCAAAAAGTGAGTGCGAAGTACAACAGTGCCTCTAGAGCAAAACTTGCTTAATAGCATTGGTCTTGAAAAAGTAAAAAGCTGAGGATCGACTTCTAGAGTAACAGGATGAAGGAACACTGGAGGAAAGCAGAGGGAAGGTTTCACTTTTGAGAACAAAGTGCAAGAATTTTATAGTTTTTTCTGTGGCAGGGTGAGCCCAAGAATGTTTCCACACAGAGGCGGTAGAAATCCATGTGTGATCTCTCTTCTTTTTAGGCTTGGCACCCTCATCTGTAAAAAGATCCCCTAGCTAAGGTTAGAAAACGCAATCCCATTCCACACAGACCCTGACTCCAGGCAGGGGAGAGAGCAGGCAATGGGCAGCCTCCCCCTCACAGACCGGCTCTGTCCCGGTGGCTGCTCGTTCCCGCTTCCATTTTGGCTGTTAACCTGGGTGCTGGGCCCTAATTGGTAAGTTCTTCCGATCCTTCCCTTGGCCTTGGTCAGTGGAAGTGCAGTTATTGGTCCCTGGGCTGCCCATTTTCTGGCCTGAGTATTTGGGGGCAGAGCCACTGAGGAACAGCCTACAAAGGATCTGCAAGGGACACCTGCAGAGTTCAGCTGAAATTTCCCGAGTCCCAGCAGCCACTTGTATGAGGACTCCTTCTCCCAGGACCAGCAAAGACAGGAGGAAGCCAACAAATTGGTCCTACTGAACCTGTAACTCGGGTGATGAATATTCCCTTCTGCCACTGAAATTTTTTTAAGTGTTCTGAGTGTGGACGGCATCTAAAGATCTCTGAAGGATAAAATACTCTATTGCCTTCCTGTGGGAAGGAAAACCGCAGTCCTAACTTACCTTTTCTTTGAATCAGAAAGAAGAAAAGCTTGCCACTTCAAGCAAGACAAGTATTCAAACAGTGTAACAGAAGGAAAGTTATTTGAAGAGTAGTAAGCTTTGAACCTGCAGTTCCTTAACAAAAAAAGAGGAGAGATAGTGCTATTTTAAGATCATATGGAGGTGACAGATGATCTTGTATCTTTCTGCTGAAGTTATTTTACTCTAAAGACAAAGTTGTATTTTCTTTGCCTAAAACATTTTGCTGCTTGCTGTCTGTGCTGCTTTCATCTTTAGAGCTGCTGGAAGGTCTGTAAGGGTCTGTAAGCCACACTCTGCTTTAGAAAATTGAACTTTGACATCAGCTACCACGGTGCTTTGATTACTGGCAGCAGTCCTTCCCGTGGATGCTGACAGCTGGAAAGTGCTGAGCACCTACTGTATTTGGCCTGTCTGTCATCTTCCCTTTGAGTACATCGACAGGCACTGCTAGCTCCTTGGTATCTCACCGCCAAGATGGAAGAAGTCTGGGTTGTGTATCTCTGCCTGATTTTGCTTGTCATAGTGCTTTTTCTAATGAAGCATAACCCGCACGTGGAAGAGGCCAAGAAGGAGAGGGAGAGCAAAACTCCCCCGCCATCATCTTCCTTTTTCCCCAGTAATGTCGGCAAAAAACTGGAGCACACCCAGGAAGAGCTGGAGAACTATCTGGACAGGCTAACCCACGTCTTGTTTGACACAGAAGCTAGGAAAAGGGATGGTCACCATGATCAGAAGTCCCAGCATCACCATCACAGAAGTGCTGATGTGATGTCTGAAACTAAGGAGCACTCGGGAAAGGAGGCAGCACGCTCTCAGCATCTGTCAAGCTACACAAGGGTTCAGGTATGAGGCTTATAAAGACTTCCAGACTGAACCAGACTTAGAGCTCCTGGCCGAGGTCGTGAATCCTGTTGAAATGCATAGGCTGTGAGCTTGGATGGGGAAGAGGTGGGGGGAAAGTGTCGCTATTTTGATGTATAATACTTTCCTATTTTTGCACTGTAGGTTTTAACATTAAGCAGTCATTCAGAGACAGCTCTATGTGACATGAGTTGTACGTACCTTACTTGTGTAAGCTGTCATTGTTGGCATTAACAACTGTGCATGTGTCTGAATGTAAATTATTCTTTCCTATATTAACAGAAATAGGTGTCATTTCTTCAAGAAATTATTGCGCAGCTCTTCAGCTGTTATAAATCTCCCACTTTTCCCACATCCAGCGGCGTTTTGCCAGTTTACCCAGCTAAGGATCTGACTCAGTAGGGTTCAGGAGCTCTGTGTACACTATCTAGTGGTGAGCGCATGGTATTGAGCCGTGGGAAATATCTAATTTTTCTGCTGTGCACAGCCATCATGCACAGCGTACTCTGTAGACATGAAAATCGTTACTGGCAACCTGCAAAATTCTCTTTGCCTTGGCCAAGGCCCTTTTTTAGGGGATGGCACAAGATGCATGCCTTTATATTTTTATCGTTATCCTCATTGCAATACATCAGATTTTGCCCTTGAGATGACAGAGTTTCATGGCAGCTATGCGAGGCGGTGTTACTTTATGCTAGCAGCTGTTTATATTCTTCATTCTTGAGACACGTATCTTGCAGCGCCAATGCCCCGCTCTGTCACTGAGCACGTTCTGGGTCCAGGTGAGAGCTCCAGTATGAAGCCTTCGGCTTAGAGGGGGGAGCCAGACCTTGATGCCAATAATTGTGCCCTGCCAAAGAGTCAAGGGGCAGGTTTCTTAGCAATGAAGGCACTACTGTAAACAGCTTTTTCAGCGAGCCAGGACACTATCACTTCTTAAGTCTTCAGGAGCTGCCTGGAGGAATCAGTGCACCCAGTTGAAAGCAGAGGGGCAAATACACAAAATGTGAGAATGTCGTGCAAAGTACATGGGCAGAAAGAGTAATTCAAGTGGTTGTTTACTTAGGGTATATTCCATTTACTGAAGAAGGTGCTATTTTATTAGATCTGTTAGAGATCAAAAAATAGCAATGATTTTTCGTTATGGAAATGGATCATGTTGCAAAATAACAGTGTTAGCTTATTTTTCTACTATGGTTAAAGGTGACTGTTTGGAGAATACAAATTGGGGAGGCAGGGTGCTGTGGTAATTATTTTTGTACAGTTTAATATAAAGCTAGTTACCTTCAGTGAATATTCACTTGCTCAGAAAAAGGGAGTATGCTTTTTTTCATAGACTTGATGGAGCAGATGATCCTTCTTTGGACAGCTGAAAACTTTAATATAAGCTCCTTTGATACATGGAATGAACAGTAATCATTCAGAAGCAAAGCAGCAGAAATAATCTTTTGATTTTCCTCATTTTGTGTTTTGGGAGCAGTGAGAAAGAAGTCGCCACCTAACAAACCTAAAAAAGCACTTGCCAAAAGTTGTTCAGCCGCTGAAGTGAAATAGGGAACTTCAGCTTTGCTTGGAATGGTGATAGTGCCAGAACTGTTGGGGGGCAGGGGGGGTGTTATGGCAAAGGCTAAGTGTTGGGATAGTTTCAGGAGCTGTATTTGAGCATGATTACCTGGGCACATGGCCTGATGCAGATGGAGTCAGCTCAGAACATGATTTAGGTACCAACCATGAGCATGAGAGCATGTGGGTGTGTACGAAGGCTTTCGGGTCTCTTCCAGATCAAGGAGGGACATTGATGCTTTTGTTCAGGGAGGGGCTAACCTTTTCCTTCTTTGGAGAATTTTCTCTCTCTCTCAGTGTGAATGTAGGTTGTTGGGATGTGCCAAGTTAGGATCTCTGGAAAATGAAATCCTCAGCATCGTCTAGCAGAGGTAGGATGGCTTGCAGCAAAAGCTTCTTGAGTAAGTGTGCCAGTCTTCTCAACCAGCCACATCCAGGATCTCTGCTTGTTTTTCCTACCCAGCTCTGAAAAAGCCTGCAGCTCAGCTGGCACTACTGTGTAGAGAGAAGGGATCTAAAACCTGTTATGGTGGAGAAAGAGAAAACGCCACCAAGCTGGAGCCCTGGGCAAGGACATTCAGGAGCAATATCTGGAAAATCAGAGTAATGTAACCAGTGTTGGCAAGAGGCAATACTAGTTGCAGATTTCTCAGGGGGCATTTGACTTATTAAATTTACTTTGGCCATACTTGGTCAGCTATCAACCTAGATACCTTCAATTATCCAGTTTCCACTGGTGGAAGCTGTTTTGTCTTGCAAACAGAATGTTCAGAAGGAGCTAGGCGTTTTTGTTATTCATTGCACTCATCTAAGCCCTTGCCTACTAGGGCAGAATCCATATTTTCTTATGAGTTTCTATTTGTTGCTACACATTAAATTATTAAATTATAAAAAAATCATTTATAGCTTTCCCCTTATTTCCCACCGACCCTGTTCTCATGGAAACTGAGCAGTCCACTCATTACAGCCAAAACAGGAGGAAATGAATGGATTCAGACGTGCAGGAGGGTAAGATGGGTAAAGGCAGTAGGTGTGACAGAGCAGTAAGCAGGTTATTTGGGAAAAATGTACTCGGAGGGTTTCCTGCTTCATTAAACTTAATCAGAGCAGGGTTAATTTCAGGTTGTTTTCAGAAGCAACAAAAAATGAATGGTGGCAGATGGCAGAGAGGCGTGGGCCTCCTACATGCTGGAAAAATAGTTTGCCAGCCAGTCTGTGGTGCATACCATGGGTGGTAGAGCACATGTGCCTGTTGGGACAAGGCAGAAGTTGGAAGTCTTTATCATAGCCATGCCTTTGGAAAACCCACAGTGCCAGCTCCGAGCCACACGGTGTGGGAAAAGCCAGTGCCATGCCCCAGCTCACAGGGAGCTGAGAGTTGTTTCCGAAGGTGCTTGGCTGAGTACTGGTGTGTGCCCCGTGACAGCAAGCGTTCCAGTTCAGGACTGTCAGAGATGTCTGTCATCAGCAGCTGCCTGAGGTACCTGCTGGGTAAATTCATGGTAACTTGCCCGACTCCGATAGACCCGTGTTTCTCTGTGTTGTGTTTGCACAGGTCAGGAGGTTCAGCACCCCAGTGCTTCTGCTGGAAGGGCTTCCCATAGTCAGTCATCACCAGTGCTGTCCTTACTCTGGATATCTTTTGAGTCGTACCCATGGAAATACTTGTGATGACGTGTCGGCGCTTATACAGCTGTGATTCCCGTGAGCGTGGCACAAATAGGCAGAGCTACAAGGAAAAATCATTATTATTCATCCACACAGGGTTGACTTCTGTGGTGTAGTACCGGGCCTCCTCACTGCTCCAGGTCTGGCAAGAGTGGCAGGCTCTCCGCAGTGCATTCCTGGTGGATTTTCGGTGGGTTTAATAATGCTGCAAGAGGCTCTACTCCTTGTGTCCTCCACCTGATCCAGCCTGCTGCTTCAGCCTGAAAACTATGTAGATGGCTAACGCAGCCATATGGTTAAATGTCTTTGTGGATCTCATGCTGCAGTGATAGACACCTTAAATGACATTACCTAAGATAATACTGTTAGGACGTGTTTCTGTAATCCTCTCAAGACCTGCCATCATGCTGCTTTTTAGGTCTGTGTTGCAGTTGTTTTTCAAGCACAGAGGTCTGTGGGCAGAGAGGGTATCTGTCATTACACCTGTGGAGCTTATATGCCTGAAAGCTTCTCTGCTTTGCTTTCTTTCTTTCTTTTCCCCAGCTACACCATTTGTTCTCAGAAAAGATCATCTGTCTGCCACGTTTGTGCTGCAGGGTGCCTCTGACCTATATAGCCCCTCGTTAGAATCACAGAGTAGATGAGGTTGGAAAGGATGTCTGGAGATCAGCTAGTCCAGCCCTCTGCTCGCAGCACAACCAGCTAGACCAGGACTATGTCCAGTCAGATTTTTTAATATCTCTGTCTAGATACTTGGATGTCCTCTAACACGGTCGAATTTCAGCATTTGTACAGGAAAACCAAAATGCTGTTTCTTTTGAAGTCTCCGCTTCTGTCCAGGTCCTCCGTCTCTGTATTGCATCGAGGTATTTCCCAGCCTCTGAACTCTCTAGCACACACTGGGACACCAGAAAAGTAATTTAGGTAGATATCAGCATGTGTGTCTGAAAATTGAAGTTTCATGTTTGTGCTTCAGCCCTGACTTTTAATCCAGGTGTATTCCAAGCAGTTTGTGAAATGCGGTGAACTTCTAAGTTTCACTTTTAAGGTAAGGAGATGGTCCTGTGCTAATTCCAGCAAGATGATCAAAGGTTCAATAGGTTTCAAGCCTATCATCAATAACAAGCATTTATTCACAGGTACAGAATTTCCTTCTTGAATCACTTCTCTTACCTCAGCAGCTGGCGAATTAAGTAACAGCTGTATTTGTAGTCTAGAAGATTAGGGTTTTTTTAACTTGCAAGATTTAACTTCTAGTTGGCTGAACAGTTAACTGTGGCATAGCCTTCACGTGATCCACAAGCTCTGTAACAATCCAGCGTGATCTGGCAGTTTGTGATGTGAGCCGGCACTCAGCAATGTAGATGTGTGTGTGGATCCACGCCATCCGTTAGGCGAGAAGGATTGGTGCAGACTGAAGAGGAGAAGAACATGCGTTTAGTCATTGGTGCTTTGTTAGACAGCATGTAGGAGTTTTTTGTGGACTTGCTGTTCAGGAGTTGATAGAATATTCAGAGAATAAGTGAGTCAATATTGTTATCCTGTACACATGCCCATTTATAGGCTTGTTGAATTTATTTCCCATTTCAGCAGGGGATGTAAGATTCAGGTTAAAGCAGATAAAAGGAAGGGTATAAGATGAAAAATTAGTAGGAACATTAGAATGGCAAAGGATGGATATTTACAATCCTCCATGGACCTTTGCTCTCAGAAGACTGCCCAGACTCAAAGTTTCCAAGAGCTCTTCCCTTGGGTTTTATTTATTCAAGGATGTTGTGCAAATAAATTTCAGCCTTTGGGTTATTCATAAGCTGACTGTACTGCATACGTTGCTCATTTGGTATCACCATTGTGCTTTGTGATGAGACGTTTTTAATCATGTGGCACTTGCTCATAAGGCTGAGTGAGTCAAGGTGAAGAAGGAGGGCATATCAGCTCAAGCATGTATTTGGTTCTTTGGGGAAAAGAGTAGAAAGAGTTGATGTTAATTTTGAGGAAAACTAATGAAGAGTCCATTGGAAGAATCTTGCCAGCTGCCAGGGCTTCTTTCCTGGCTGTTTGAATTGGGCAGTGTTGGTGAGAGCAGGTGCCACATCTCCTGCAACTGACCTGGTGCTGAGCCTTAGTCTAAAGTTTTGCCACCTGCTTATTGCAGCCATTGTCACTACCCATTTACTCTTTCCTGGATATGGTTAGGAAGGTCATAGTATCTGTGTCATACATGCCATGTCAAATCTGGGGATCATTTCAGTTCTTCCGTCTTTGACTCTGGTTGTTAAACACCACTTTGTTTGTAGCGGGCTTTGCAGACCTTCAAAAGACACAGTCAAAATAGGAGCAGCAGAGGAAAAGGACCATAAACAAGCAAGCAACTTCTTAATATAAGCAAAATCAGCATAGCTTCAGCTTCATAGCTAGCTGTGCCTACCAGCACTGCCTCGCTGGTCCTCGTGTCATATATCAGTTTGTCCTCCAAGCTGTGCTCTACAGTGGCAGCGCCCCAGCCTTTGATAAATGGGGAACTGTTTAACTGAGAGAAATTTTTTATCAGTGTGTTCTCTGCACTGAAAGCATTACTGGATCTGGAGCTGTACCCCTGCTAACCTCTGAAGGTGAGCAGAAGTGACCTCAGGCATATGCACGCTATCTGGCTGCAGACATTTAACTGAAATGCTCTGGGAGAGAGTTGTGGTTTGGAGCATTGAAGGTAGGAGCACGGTAAAATGCCTGAAATAACCCCAGTTAATGGTCTGATTAACCGTACACCACCTCCATTCCATTAGCTTGCCCCTAGCCTGCACCACTCTGACGTGCCATGACATTGCCACTGGAAAAGAGAGCTGGGAGCACGGACCTGCAGCTCAGGGATGACAGAGTCTTCAACAGTGCCGTGCCTGCGAGTGCGTGTAAGAGGTTGAGCCTAAAGCTTTGACTTGCCTAACTCGAGACATAAGTGGGAGGAGAATTCCTGTGCCCAAACTTAGGCACCTACAAGTAAGGTGTCTAAACCCTGAGCTAATTGACCACGGCTCTGTCTGTAGTCAAGGGAGAGAAACGGACATCCTCCGAGGCTGACTCATTTTGTGCATCACCAGCTCCATTTAGATGGATTGCCCAAGCTGGGCAGTGAGCCCCATCCCTCTTTATGGCAGAGCATCGTGTGGTTTGGAGAGATCTGAGCTGGTCGTGCAGACAGGTGGTGTGGCTCTGTTGGAATGGTGCTCCACTCACGCTAGTTAGCTAGTTAGTTTTCCTTAGCAATTATTTTAAATCACTAGATTTTAGGTTCCTCTGTAATTTCCAGGTCACCATTTTAAAATTCCTTTTGCTCATTTCCTAGGTTCTACAGACTCTCATGAAAGTGGAAAAAATGCCCAGTATATCTGGTATTGGTATGACCCACAGGCTAACAAAGGAGTAGGAGTCTTCCCGTTAAGTTCAGGGTCTTGGGGACGGACACATGTCTGGAAAGAATTCATACCATTTGATCCCAGTTAAACAAATTAACAAAGAGATTAACAAATGTATACATTAACCTTACAACAAAATGTCTGTTATTTGGTTAGGGTAGTTCTTGTGATTATTCTGTGGCTTAAAGGCAGTAGAGCAGTGGATCTTCAATGTCTTATGCCGGGTTTTTCCTGTAAACTGACAATCGTACAAAGAGAAACCTTCTGAGGGAAGGAGTTACAAGAGCTAATGTCCTTGTCACTGATTCCAGAAGGACATACTTTTTTCTATTTTTTTTGTTGTTTCTTCTTTGTATATAAACACATATTTACATCGTCATAAGGTGATTAACTATTGCAGCTTGATGAATTCCTCTTTATCAGTGAGCTTTCTACAACGGCAATCCAGAGAACGTTAGTTGAAATTACCCTGACGTGAACTTCATTAGGCTGTATTAACACAGTTGGTTCAGGCAGATCCTTAGTTCTGAAGGAATCTTTCTCGAAGCCGATCATGCCTGAAAACACACTTGAGCAGATGCCTGAATATTTCAGGAAATTTTACATAGACAGCAGGTAGTCTTCAAATGGATGCCTTAAATATGAGCTTCTCCATAGTGACTGAACACTTGCATCTGATTTTCCAGTGGCTTCTGTGACATCTTTTTTTATCCGGTGCAGTTGTTAGTAAACACGTGTTCTTATCTCAGTTTGGTGCCTGCCAGAGTCTTGGCACAAGCTGCGGAGTGAGCTGTTGCTGGCCGTGCCATGCCTGTTCTGTAGACACACAAGGTTCTGTTCTCTGATGCTGTTGATCTTTTGTGCTTTTAAGCAAACACCAAATTCGATTTAGTTTCAGAAAGCATGAATCTAAATTTTGAATGTGTCTTGGGGAAAGTCAGATGAAGAGAATATAGTAAACTCTGTAAAACCTGAAGGTTCACACAGAAAGCGAGGTGGGAATGACTGTGCGCTAGCTCTCTTTCCCCACAAAAATGCGGGTTCACCAACAAAATTGCCAAGTGTAAGATTTAAAGCAGAGCAGCACTCATTTCTGTGAGTGCATTTCTGCCAAAAAATGACCTGGGAACAAAATATATTAATTGCTTTCTAAAGGTTTTATAGAAGCTGGGGCTATGAGAGACTCTTACACACTTTTGTCCCTGAATCCCTGAAACCAAAAGGGCAGCTAATTGCCCTGCATGTCCTTAGGTTAAAGAAATATAAAAAATTTGTCACCTTGTGTATGTCACGTCTTGGTTTTGGACTGAAAAGATTTATCAGTGTCCCCTTAGAAACTGGGATAGTTGAGAAGTAGGCTATTTCATAGGCAGGACGTGGCAGGTGTGCTGAATATTTAGCCTTTGGAGTCCTGCCCAGCGGGAAGAGTTTCCCGAGTCCCAGCAAACGTGTAAGGTGAGCTCGCAGATAAACCAAGACAGCCATTTGTTTCATCTTGCCTTGCTTCTGGAAAACCAGATTTCAAGGTCTTCTGGCCACCAGAAGGGAATCCAGCGTGGTCACTAGCTATCCGAATCTCAGTAACAAGCAATGATAGCAGCGTTCGGAGTGACAGCTTTACTGCTGATCATGTATCTGTCCTCAGGTCTGAGACAGCTGAAGGGCTTTGTGGAAAGTGCTGGTGCGTTACAGAGGTGCTCTGGAAGAGAGCATGGGCCTACAGCCAGGTGTAGAACCAAGCTGGGTTAAACCCTTTGAGGAGCCATTATAAGCCTAAAGGTAATGTCCTAGACACGGTAATGACTTCCTTCCCCCAGCGGGCCGAAGGTTGAGACTGGTGCCGTGGGACTGACCTGGCAGGATTTGGAAGGTGATGGTAAGGCAATAATATTTAACATTTAGCTCTTTTTAGATTCCTGGTCTTTGGTGAGTAAGGTGGTATTATGAGCGGTGGGTTAGTAGTTGTGGGTGGTCCCTCACTTCTCCAGTTCAGCCTGAGTAAGTCTTACTGGAGGCTGTGTTTTGCAGAGCGCTTGGAGGCAGCCCTCGAGGTCAGGGTCGCAAACAGAACAGCCTGTGCTCTTTCCAGATAAACGCTGAAGGGTCGTTCAGTCATGAGCAAGCACAGGCACGCAGGTCGCTCACAGGCCGTCTACAAAGGCTCTGAATGCCAGGGAGGTGGGTTGCAGAGGCGTCGTGCTCCCGGGAGGCACGACCTTAGCCTGCCTTCTGAAAATGAAGCCAGTTTTCCCAGACCTAAGAAAGACTTAAGGGCAGGGTAGTATGGGGCTGGAAGAGCAGAAGGAATGAAGGCTCTTCAACGCCTTTTAGTTCTTCAAAGATCAGATGAGGAAGGTGAATGACCAGGACTTAATGAAAGCTTGTGTGTGGAGGCAAAGATGAGAGCTGCCAATTAATACGTTGAGGTTGTGGAGGGAGTCGTAAGTGTCTTGGTGTAGACATCCAAGAGATGATGCCTTGGCAGAGACACCAAGATAAAATATCAATGTAAAAGTAGTAGGTGGAAATCAAAAGACTCTTGATTTGGCTCTGGAATGAAGAGAAACATGCAAGAGTAGAGAAGGTGATTGCTGGCACTGAGGCTTCCAGGAGGAACTGGAAGAAAATAATTGAAGGCAATGTGAGTATACAGAAGAGTTAGAGGACTGTGAGGAACAGAATTGGGTAGTAAGCTGGAAAAGCAGATGAAAATGAAATGTGAACAAGAGTGTTCCTGAGAGAGAATGAAAGAGGAGGTATTTTGGGACAGCAAGACAGAGAGGACCAGAGTTTATGGACTGACAGACTATCAATACTGGTTCCATCAGGGATAGAAGAGAGGAGTCACAAGATGAATTTGAGGAATCATGGGACAACAGGGATGGAAGGAGGAGATCAGGAGTAGCCAGCTGAACTTCCCCGGGCTGAGCAAAGAGGGTTGAAGGCAATCTCTGTAAAGGACAGCTGGGACAGGGAGCTGTTAAGTCCAGAGAACTTGCTGAATGGAGAGAGCAGGGCAAGCCCCAGGTGACAGGGGAACAGTGGGAAATGACCGGGAAGAAACTCAGTGAGGAGCATCACAAAGATGTGGTGAACAGTTCTGTAGGTTTTGATAGAAATTCCCAGCGGAGTTGCAGGAGCTATCATGTGGATGCTTTTAGCCCACTGCAAGTATGGAGATTGGGTGTTATCTTAAACCAACTCTCAAGGTATTTCTAAGCCACTTTTGCTTTCTGATCAGGGTGTGCCCTGGCTCAGCTGATCAGTAGAGTGCTCGGATGCAGGAAGTTGATCTCGTCTAGCAAGTCTAAGGAAGGATGGAGGAAAACCGCCACTTGCACTTGGCTGTGTCCAGCGGCACTGGCGCATCCAGGGGTGCCACTTCTTGGCAGGTGGCCTTTTGGATTTAGGAAGCACAAGTTCATGAGAGCTGGGGTAGCTATAGGTACATAAATCCTACTTTGTTATACCCTGCTGAGTGCAAGGGAAGTGTTAATCCTGTGTGTGCTCACCTGACAGCAGGTATGGCTGTGGTTCTCCTTTAAACTGTTTGCACCGGGGGGGGGGCAGGCCATTTTGAGTTCGACACCACCAGCGTGTCAGACCCTCTGCTCCGCTCTTCCCGACTGCTCTTGTTCAACTTCTGGCTTCACCAGTAGTGTTCCCAGAAAACCCACAGCTCTTGCTTGGAAAAGCCTTGGAAAACCTGTCTGTTGTTTGAAACCCGTCATTGCTGGAGGGTCGCCCTCGCATGCCACTGCCACCTGCCCTCTCCAAATGGCATTCCTGCAGCGCACAGCCTCCCAGTTGGAGCCAGGGGTCTTGGGCTCCTGCTCCCGAAGGCGGGTTGCTACAGTATATGGACTGCCTGACCCGGGCCGTGTTGAGTTACAGTCAGGCCCCCGCAGGAATGCAGGACCATGCCAGTGTGACCTGTTCAGATATCCCAACAGAGCAGGAGTCACTGGCAGTCTTTAAACCACAGAGGTCAAGTTAATGTCACAGCGCACCTTTGCCAGAAGGAAGGCTTCTGAAATGCAGCCTGGGGAGCTAATTTGAGACATTTTTCCCATCTGTGCTGAATTTTTCCATTCCTTTTGTTCGGTTGTTCCCTCTCACCGATCAGCTGTAGCCTACTAGAAGAACATCAGGTCTTGGCTGCTGGAGGGCAGTAGTGAAACCCAGGTGAGCCAACCTTTCCACTGGGTGGCTCGGATGGTCTCTTTGGATTGTTTAAAGCTCTTGGATGGGTGATGAAGTTCAAAGACACCTCTGGAGGGCAGGCAGTGCTTAGCAAAGAGCCCACCTAGCCAGGCCACAGCAAGTCCTGCCCTCAGGGAGGTCTGCACATTGAACAGGAGTTTTCTCAGCTCAAAGGTCAGGTCCTGTTCAGCTGCTCGGGCTTGTCATTTGAGTAAGAAACACAAATCCTTGCAGCAGCTCACATCCAAGGAAACCTAGTAAGCCACAGCTGTGCTTGGAGACAAAAGAAGCAGATTGACGCCTCTGAGTTCAGAGAGGTTCACACTGGGAGTGACCCCAAGGGGTACCTGCTCCCGGAAACTCATAGAAATGCAAACCAGCTGTTAGCAGCATCAGCACCCAGGCAGCTGGACTCGCAGCCCAGTCAGTATAATCCACAGGCTAGGAAAACAGTCTAAAACAACCTTAACATGAAATGCTAGCAGGGGAACTCAGAAGTCACTTGTGTCCCCAGTTTTGTAGCTCTGGTGCACGGTTCCGTCGACAGAGTGCAGGACCTACCTGCGGTCACTGAGAGTGAGCAAAGCCAGGGGGTGGGCTGGCTCCAGCCAGTGGACCTGCAAACTGCTCCCAACTGCTTGCATCTCCCTTGCTCCTACACAGCTCTACTCCTTAAGTCCTATTCATTTAGGGCATAAGCAGGGTAAGTACAGAAGATGCAAGAAGTGGTGGAAAGCCCAGAAGAGATTTTGTGATCAATTAAAATAGGATTTCTGCACTGCTTTCAGCTTCTTTCTACCCAAGGCCTGAGACTTTCCGAGCTGGATCCTGGGGTGAGCAGGGAAAGGACAGTGAACACACCAAACTCATGGGAGAGGAGTCACAGGGAGACGCTGCCGACAGCAGAGGGCACAAACGACACCAGCAGCACGTACTTGATGTGCACAGGACTAAAAGTGATAGCTTGCACTTGAATGAAATAATCAGTTTTGTTACTTTCTCCTTATGCCTGTAAAACAAGGGGTTCTTCTGTATTTTTTAAAGCTTCTTAATTTTTTTACTCTCTGAATTTTATTTTTTTCTTAATATTTAAAAACAAATGCCACTTGGATTCTGTTATGTGATTTCCTTTGTTATCCTAAATAACAAAGGACCAAATGCTCCAGCACCTGTGGGATCAATGTAGTCAGTGTTTCCACAGATAAACTCTGTGAACCCCTAAGGAAACTCAGAGCATCATTTCACTCCATTTAATTTCCTAATTCATCTTTTTCTATATGCACTATCGTTGCTGAGTCGATAGATTAGAAAACTACATATGATATTTTGAGATATTTGCGTGCATCATTCAGCTGGAATTAGGAAAGCCTCGTCTGGCATTACAGGTCCAAGGGAGCAGAGCGAGCGCATTCCTGGGTCCTTTCTTCTGGTGCAGGAGGGTGAGATCCAGCTCCTGAAGACCTGGACGTGTCTGCGGGCAGTCCTGATGGGTGCAGCTGCAGGGGGATAGCAAGTGTGTGATGGGGTTTGCAGTGCCAATGGCTGTGTACCATTAGGGTTTAAACCTTTTGTATATGCCAATCTCTGGTATTTGCTTACTCTAAATGTATCAGTCATAATAACTTCAAGCATTTGCAGGTTTGGGGGCAGCATTTTTTTCGTCGTTTCTCTGTGTGCACGTCAGTCACGTTAGCGGTGTTTTTCAGAAGGCTGAACAGCAGCTGTTCTTGCTCTTTTTCCGAAACTGGAGCAAACTGCGCTAATTTGCGGTGATCTGAATGTTGCTTTTTTAAGAAAACAAACAAACAACAAAACCCCGAGAAGAAGGACTTAGCTGTTCAGATGATTGCATAGCAGCATAACTGAAGGACTTGCACTGGATGGGATGGACACCGCTTTGCTGGGTGGAGTGGCTGAAGACAGCAGGTGCTGGTGTTGAGAGCAGGATGGCAGCAGTTCTGTCCCCATGGTGTTCATGGTGTTAATCCCAGCGATAACCAGGAAAGCCCCAGCACTTCCTATTCCTCTCTCAGAGCAAAAGGGCAGGTCAAGGGGGCACCCACCTGAGGTTGTCACTCTTTTTGTTTGTTTTGTTTTGTTTCTGAACAGGAGAAAACCACTCCTCCTGGAAGCACTGAGAATATTGTGGAAGAGATTGGTGAGTTGGGCCAAACTGTGAGATTATGGCTAGAGAAATCTCCTCCTGTGCAGATGTTTGCTTTTGCCACTTTAACCAGGAGTGACGGGGGAAACACTCCTGGCTTTGCTATCTCATGCATGAATATCTCTACACCCAGCCAAATATTCAAGTTCCTTCTTAGTTAGCACCCAGAGTCCAGCTGTGAGCACTGTGTGTTATCTGCTAGGCAAGTGGGCATTTCCCTGCAGCTTGTTTTTGAAGGAAAGCAAACTTACAGGGAAACCAAGCCAAGAGCTGTCTTTGGGCATTGGTTCCATGAGGGTATGGGCCCAGAGACTGTTCTCCTAAACGCTGTGGCTATGCCTACAGAGCCCTGAAAATAGCGTCAGTCAGCAGAAGATGCTCCCGCTGGCCTAGCAGGTAATCCTGGGGAAGCATGGCTCTGCGCCCAGCGTGCTCTGGAGGATGCTCTCCGGCTGCGCCTGAGGTCACATACAAAAGGAAAAGAGTATGGTCCTTGCCCTGACCCACCACCACCAGGGACTCCGAAGGCAGCCGATGGGAGTGAAGATCTGGATACTCTTGGTCTCGCTTTCCCTTTCCTCCCAGCAGTGTCCCCCTGGCCAGCCCGCTCCATGGGCTCCGACTCGAGTTGCGCTCTGGTGCCGTGCTCTGCCTGGCTGCAGAGCCCAGCGCTGAAACCCTGCCCGAAGCTTTTCCCTCTCCGCCTGATTTGCAAATATGTCATTGGCTTCAAAATCAGATTTTGTGTTCACCCCTTACAAACTGACCCCTCTGCCCTGTGAAGGCAGTGAGCCCGGGATGTGTGTTGTTAGCGGACAGAGCCGGTTAAATAAATGAGAGTTTAATGGTTAAATGGGCGAGAGTGAAGGGGGGCCGTGCCCATCCCAGCCCTTCCACAGCCAGTGGGTTTCAAAACTGCCCTCCACAAAACGTCACTAGCAATTACCCTTGATGGCAGCTTTTGGAAACTTATTGCTTCTATCCACACCCCTAACGAGCATTTTTGACCAAAAAAGAAATCATAAAATCCATGCTTTGTTTCACAAGAAATCTTCTGTTGCCCAAATTTGATTTGACCAGCTCTACAGCCACTTAGTATTGTGTGTGCTGAAGGGAAGGAAGCCCTCCTGATTTTAGTTTCCTCTGGTTTACCATGTGCAGGTGAAGCTGCTTTACCCACTTCCTCGTTCTGCAGTCCCTGCAGATTTATGTTTGGAAACCACAACTTATTTATAAACCTCCTTATTATGCTAAATACGCACACAAATTTAACATAATAAGTATGTGTACTGGTTCACAATAGACCATGCGACACCAAGCACAAGGCCAGGCTTTCAGCTGCACCAGCTGGCAAGGAAGAGGCTGAACAGCAATGAGCTGATGGCGATTCTCCAAACGGGGAGTGATTTTGGGTTTGGCCATTCGGCTCTTCTGGGCTGTCTGAACCTGTGTGAGACATGCAGCAGGTGATGTGCTTCCTAGGAAAACAGGACGGGTGGCTTCAGGCATTGAAAGAGAATGCGCTACCTTTATGTGATGCCAGGTCAGCCTTGTTGGCCAGCATGGAGGAGAAGGAGGCCAGAAGGATGTCCATGAAGTCATTTGGAGACCATTGTTTCTGTGTGCACGCAAGGGCTGTGGCTGTGCTGGGAGCCAGTGCCTGCCTGGTACTGGTTGTGCAGGGCCAGGTATGACCCGGGTTGAGAGGTCCCTCTTGAGTCCTGGAGAACGCAGAAGCAATGATCTCCTGCACCACGCAGCAGTTGTCATCTTCAGGATGTCACTGTGCTGGGTTTCCAAACGCACCACCCAAAAAAAGGCACCAAATTAAAAAAGTTTAATTGAGCTTGAGACGACAAAGGCCTGTTGAGCTGAGGAAAGCGAGAGGGCTGCAGGACAGGTTTCCTGGGCCACCACATGAGATCCAGTCTCAGGGGTGCCATCCCTGACCGCCCACCACGCTCGGCCCCCACCGGCAGCTATGACCAGGCAGTCTCCTGCAGGGCTTGCTGACAGCTGCGAGGAGCTTATCTACAGAGCTGTATCTTTCTTTGTCCTGCTTCCAGAGCAAGCGGTTCAGGAGACGGTAGACACAGATCTGTATGTGAGAAGAAGACAGCACCCGACTGCTTCCAGGAGATACCGTGAGGGCTACCGGTAAAGACAGTTCTCCATGGGCATCTTGTTTTGGCTGTAGCTCTCCTTGCCTCTTCCTTCTTTTCCTGCTCTTCTGGACTCTCTTTCTGCTAAGCTCAACCATGTCCTTTCTGGGGTGGGGTGAGAGAACAACTATTGGCAGCTCCTCATGGCGCTGGTGGCTCCCTGTGGGAGGTGTGTGGTGGCCCTGGGGCAGGAGTGGGCTGGGGATGGGTCAGGTTGTGAAGCGGGGGGATGTGGAGGAACACGATACAGTTCTGGGATACTTTCCCCTGTCAATGTGGGGCAGGAGCTCTGGCCATGTGAGCCAAGAGCTGAGGAAGAGGTGGCACCATGTTCTTCCTTGGCATCAGCCAGTGAAGAGAGTGTCTCATGAGCGGCCTGAATTGGCTGGCATGTCAGCAAAAGCCCTGCTTGGCTTCCATCATTCACCCGGTGTGTGTTGAGTGTCTGGGGGATGGGACAGTGTCTTGTCTTGGGAACGTCTGAGGAACTGGAGAGGCCTTTCCCAGCACGGGGTGCCTGGGTGGCAGCTGAGCCCTTGACAGAGCCCAGAGCCTGGCCAGCATCCTGGTGGGCTGCACGGCCATGCCAGGTGGGACCTGGAGGCAACACCGCAGCCTGGGCTTGCGTTGTCTGAGCTGTCCTCAGTCACCATGCGGGGCGCTGGGGGCCGCACCTTTGAGGCACAGGGGAAAGGGTTTATATTGGTTGCTGAGCCACTTCGCTGCAGGTGGGGACCTCAGAATAAGCCATGCTGATGGACGAGAGCTGAACGGCCGTGTTACAGCGGGCTGAGTCCAGCTCTGAGGTTTGCCGTGACCTAAATGACAGGAAAGGGAGAAATGGCACCTATGGAAATTCAGTGTGGGCTCCTACAGCTAGGCTGTCCAGCTTCTAGCCGCTTGAGGCACAGGAGGAGAGCAAGAGGGATATGGGCTTTATTAAAAAAAAAAAGAAGAAAAAAGAAAAAAAAAAGAAGAAAAAAAGGAAAAAAAAAGAAAAAAAAATGGAGTGGCTTTCTTTTTATGTTATTCAGCCATTGAAAAGCACCTGCTTGTGATTTTATTTCTTTTCCCTTTCAGTGGTCAATGCTTAGAGTAGTCCTATAATCTGTGGCTTGGGGGAGCTTGGTTTTGCACCTTGTAGTAGTGCTCTTTGTCAGGCATAATGCACAGTGTATGGACGAATGTATGTGCGTATATAGATTGTATGTATGTATTTACATAGAATATCCTCTGCCCAGCTCCACCTTCTTCAGCACACGTTAAGCACTTGTGCTGGTTTCATGAAATAAGCGTGGTTGAAGACAGTTGACATATGCACGCTTACTGTTAGGTATTCCCTATAGGGGCATTTGTGATGCATTAGCTGTATGCAATCTATAAGGTCATGCAGAGCGTACATTGTCTGTGTGGTGTGTGTATGTAATGACATGGTTTAACCTTGCTTTGGCTCTGCAGGGTAGGTCATGCCAAATGCTCTGTCATGGCAATTTAGAGCTGACCGAGGGTCCCTAAGCATCAGGTTATATCGGCAGCTGAAATAACCTTCCTTAGACAGGCAAAGCATCTGCTGGTTTATAATTAGAGCCTTTTCCTCAGCAGCTGCAGCAGTGCAGAGTCAGTTTCAGAGGAAGATGGGGAGCAGGGAGGAGGGATGTTCATGCCTCGTAGGTGTGGGACCCTGGTTAATCATGTCAGCCACCGTCCACCGTGTCGTGGGGAAGGCAGCTTGGTGGGACCCACTTCCCCAGAGCGTTGCTGCTGGCAAAGCCATGTCCTGGTCACAGGGCTGGGTCTCAGCAGGGAGCAAGGGCTTGGCCCTGTCACTCCATGTGGAGATGCTCAGCTGGTGTCCAGGACAAGGGAGATGGTCAGGCAGCTTCCCCTTTTTGCCTTGAGGACATAATTGAGAAGGGAAGTGGATTCAGAGAGTCCATCTCCCAGGACCTGATGAGCAGGGAAAAAGATGCCCTTTTCTGTCAGGGTTGCATGTAGCTGAAAGCAAGAACTTCTCGTGCTTCCCGGCGTCAAGAGTTACATGCATGTTTCATTCCCCTTTCAAGTATATGCAAACATTCAAGCACTCACTGGACAAACAGTGTCAGCTTTTCATAGCTGGGATGCTCCTCAAGAGTGGGCACCAGGCCCCTGCATGCTGGAAGGGTCTTTGACAACCTGATCTGCTGTGCCTGCTGGTTTGCTCATCTGTACTTTGTCACAGCTCATTCTGGTGTAAAGCCCAGCTTGGGGCACTGAAGTCATGTGGGCTTTGCACGAGCACAAAGAAGATGAGCATTTGGGCTGCAGCTGTAAGTGTGTAAAGAGCTCTGCAACTGAGCTGACCAGTGCTGCTCCGCTCTCACCAGTGACCTTGGTCGGAACTGCTGCGCCCGCAGCCCGTGAGCAGCATCAGCAGGACCCATCTGCAAGCACTGGGCTGAGAACCACTGCTGTACCCTGGTGAAAGTGTCCTTCCCTCCAAGGGTGCTGCCGCTGTTTAGTTCTCCTCTTGCTTCAAGATGCGGTTGTTGTCCCCCCACTGACTGCCTGCGTGTTTCAGCTTTGTTCTTTTCTTGCAGGCCTGAAAGAGCCGTTCAGCCTGAGACCGATACTACTTAGAGCAGTAGCTGGTAAGTGTCCCCCCCATCACTCGCCACCCATTTTATATAGCTCCATCAGGCTGAAAGGTTTAGGTGGCCACAGCTCATGACACCAACCTACAGGCAGTATGTGTGGCTGTCCTGTCTATCCACCGGGGCTGTGGATCAAGAAATTGCAAAGCACAAAGGCTGGACTGATGTCCTGAACCTCAGGTTGTGCTTTGTATTGCACCAGAAGTCCTGGTGGGCTGGGAGTCCCATTGCACGTCTCCTTCTGCCTGGCCCATCCCTGCCTGGATGCTGCCAGAGGGGAGGACTGAGGGTTGAAGCCATCTGCCTGCATTGCCACACCACTGCAGGTTCCTGCCGCAGCCTTGTGTTTCTGTGGTTTCCAGGGGTATGATCTGTTCACCAGTTTGAGACTCTCTCCGCACTGCCCAGACACGGCCAGGACCTCTGCAAGAAATGCAGAGCGGGCAGAAGTGTTGCCTGAGAGCCACTTGAACCAGCAATCGAGAAATGGTCTTTGCCACCATTATTGTCATCTGCCTTGAAGTGAAGCTGGCCCTGAGCAGATGCTTGCCTTCCTACCCGGGCATGGCCTGTCAGTGCTTACTCCTGCTCCTCCTCCTCACAGAGCCTCTAGTCTACATCCCACTCCTATGATCTTCAGCCAGGTCTCATTCCCTTTTCCTTTCTGTTCCCCAACAGCTCCAGCTTCCACAGTGTGTGGCGGCAGCTTGCAGAACTAGTGTCATCGCAGCCTTCCCGGAGGAGATCTGGAGTGAACCAAGGGGTTTGGTGGGGTGGGATGGGATCAGGGGATCTTTAGGGGCATACCTGGGTGAGGGGAACGCTTGATGTTGCAGGTCTGTTGTGGCTAAGGCAAGAAGCTTTCCCTGTGTTGAGGCCAGGCCAGGTACATTTGCTGTTTCTTGAGAATAAGTACCCCATCTTGTTTGTACAGCTGCAGTCTTCATCTAACCAGACATCCACTGGCTGAAGACAAACTGCTTCACAGCAAGCCCTTCCCTGCTCCTCTCAGCAGCCATAGCTTCCCACCAAGCTGGTGGCCCTGGTCAGCACCACACGGCACTGAGAGAAAAGGCAATGCCTAAAAAGAGAAGGCAGCACCTCAAGAAACAGCAACCTGTCTGACCTGGCCAGCCTCCCTGAGCACATCAGCGCAGTAGCTGCCTGTCTCAGGCCACGCAGAATCCAGAGCTGTCCCACGACCTGAGGACTGCTGGCATTTACAGCTGGCAGGTGCCTGGCTTGACCCTTCTGACTCAGGGGAGACAGGGTTTGTAGAAACACCAGTGGAACCAGGGGGCTGGACGTGCATCCCACTATCGAGGGCCAGCCCAACGCTGTCACCTGTGGCTTCAGCTCATGTCAGTGAATTGAGAGCAAAACCAGAGAGTCCTGGGGCTGAGCACTGGTGCACATCCTTCTTTAGAGCTTTTTTCCCCTGTTCAGTGGCTTTTCAGAGCCTGTTTGCACATGACAGCACCTGGAAGCCAGAGGAGTTGGATGTGGCTGGTGACACTGGGAGGCAGTGGCAGAAGAGGCTCAGAGGAGGAGAAGAGCCAGTACAGCTGGTAGAAATGTGCAGGGCTGCCGATTCATCCCATCTAGCCTGCTAACCCCTGCTCAACCCCGTCGCGTGGCTTTTTCAGTCCCGTTTTTTGCGATGTAAGGGCTGTCCCCTAAGCACTCCAGCTTCGTCAGCCTGGATCTGCAGTGTCTGGGATCCTCGGGCTTTTTGTCTTTGTGCCGTGACCTGAAGGAGGGAGGAGACACTCCTCCAGGATAGACTTGGAGGCAGTAGTCTCTGCTTTGACCTCTAGATCTCCTTGGCTTTTCTAGGCTGAGTTGCAAGTCCTGGGGAGAGCCTTACCCTTAGCACAGGTGGGTGGGAGGCGAGAAACCCCCGCCACGGCTGGGCTGGCACACTGCCAGTGAAACATCCCTGCTGCTGGGCTGGCAGAAAGGTGCACAAAGGAGCAGTTTCTAACTGCTCCACTCCCACCATCCTTTCACTAGGACACGTGCCAGTGAGACCCCATGGGAAGCACAGCATCCACTAATGTAGCCTGCTGAGAAAAGAAAAACAAAACAACTCTCAGCAGATCTCTTAATTCATGACCTTTATAGGCAGCAACTGGGGAAGGAAGAAAGTTGAAGTGGATGAATAGTAAGCATTTCCTCAGGATTTCATCTAAAGTGGATGCAGGTGAGAAGCATAAAGATGCTGAAAATAGCCTTCAGGCAGACAATAACCGCTCACCCTCGAGAGGTGCCAGGACAGGAGCTCCTGGAGGGCGGGGGGGGGTTCAGCAGGAAGGATGGGTAAGGGCCACGCTCTTACGTAGGGCAGCAGATCTCCCTGGAGGGACAGCATCCCCCAGAACCGGGCTGATGGGCTTGGGAGCATCACCTGGGTCCCCTGGGACAGGATCAGTCATGCTTTTTTATTCATTGTGTTCTCTCGTGCCAGCGCCAGCGGCTGTCAGGGTCATCCCCTGTGTGTGGTGCTGTCCTTCTGGGCAGGATACCGGTGGTGTCCAAAGCCACCCACCACCCCTCTGCAGAAGAGGAAGGGGAGAGGGGGAGGCTGCAGCTCATCTAGCACTGCCCCTGCCATCTCCCCAGGCCCTTACATCTGACCCTAGGGGTGGGGAGCACCTCCTGGCTGGGTGCCGTAAAACCCTACCTGATGGGTACATCCCCGTCCATGCAGCAGTAAATGCCTGGTGTCTTTCAGCCTGCAAGGGACAGGTCAGCAGCTCCAAAAGCACTTTGTTAGAGGCAGCAGGAAGGTCTCCAGGTTCGGGAGGGCAGCATGTGTTAGACTTGCTTTGCAGCCGCAGCCTTAGAGGCAGTGCTCGCTAGTTGAGAAGTATCACCGCAACGTAGAGTAGCGATAAAAATGGAAAGGTCCTGTTAACTGCAGGGTGGGAGCTCAGAGACGTCTCTGTCATGACAGCAGAGCACATATGTGGGGAGTGCTGCTCCCTGCGCAGGCTCGGACCACACCAGGTCCTTTGCCCACACCGCCCAGGGATGTCAGTGCCTGCGCAGACACATGCTGGTGACTGCTGCGGGTGCTGGCTGGGGCACAGCCCAGGATCTCACCAGCAGCATGGGTGCAGGCAGAGCCTGGCAGGCAGCGCGACAGCGTTGGACAAGGGGCTTTTGGTACAGCCCAGCTCTGCGAGGCTGAGTAATGCTTCTGGGATGCTGGAACAGCTGCCAAGTCGGCCTGCAGCAATGGGTGCATGTGTCTGCGTGTGCAGCAGAGTCAGTTTGTTCGCTGTACAAACCATTTGGAGTAAAACTAATAAACACTGAGCTCTCCAGGCCTGCATCAGTCAGCAAGCTGAGCCTCATTGCACGTCTCTTCACCTCCCCGCGCACTGTCCCTGCTCCACACACCCAGAGGCAGCCCAGCCATGGCCACCCAACCAGCAGGACAGGGCACACACGACCACGGCTGACCATCTGGGTCTGGGTGTGGTGGCTCCCGCTGACCATCCGGACGCGATGCCCATGGCCACGGGAAGCCCTCCACACCCCTGGGTGCTGCAGCACAGCGGTGAGCACCCACTGCCAGGCACCCACCCCATGCAGGCTCATGGCGGTTGCTATACCTCAGCCACTGTCCTGGGTTGCACTGGGTCCGACCTCCCCCCTGCTGTCCCCCAAGCCCCACACACAGCGGTGCCCAGGGGTAGGAATGGGGGGGGGGCGGGCATGGTGCACCATGCTGGGCATGAACTTGGCCAAATACCCCCAGGGGCTTTGCTGGAGAGAGCTGGAGCCTGTTCTGCCCCAGCTCATCCTGCACAGGTCCCACCGGTCCCCCTCAGGCACCACGGGGTGCTTCTGCTTGTCCCCCCATGCACTCAGGATCGGCCACCTCCGACCTCCTCCACCAGCTGCAACTCCTGCAAGTCCCACTCCATGGGAAGACCCTTCTACCCAGGTACAGGCTGGCCATGCTCCAGCACCTGAAAGAGCAACTTCATCTGCTGAGCATGTATTTTCAACGCAGAAAAAATGTGCCTTCGTGCAGCACCCGAGCCTTCCAGGTTTTTCCTGCCTTTAATAACCTCAACCGGCAGAGCTTGTTCAGAATACAGGTAGGAAATGCATTCCAACAGCGAGGTATATTTTCCTAATGGGGTGGCCAGCAGGCACAGACCCTGCCTGAAGGCAGCAAGAGCCGCGGCTTTCCTCCTGGTGCCACAGCCCAGAGCTGCCCGGTGCTGCAGACCCACCTCCCAGGCAGACCGGACACAAAGGGAATTTGGGCATCAGCCGTACGCCTGAGCACAGTAACCATGAACCAGAGGTCCTGTCCCATCACCCCTGGCCTTCTTCCACCTGGAGGCCAGGTTGTGCCCCACAGGTCCCTGCTCGTTGCATGGGCCGCAGCCCCTCACGGCAGCAGCTCGGCAGCGGTTCCCTTCATCTCGTGGCAGGACGTTGGGTCTTCTGTCCCCAACCCCCCCTGGCTCTCCCTCCCCTCGTGCAGGCTGGTGGGCTATGGGGTTGGCCGGGGACGGTGTAGACGGGAGCAGGGAGCTTTCTGGGGGTCCAGGCTGTCCTTCTCACCAGAGGACGGGGCCCGGCCACGTGGCGCGGCAGCGGGCGAAGCGAGCACCAGGGCCAAGCACGAGGCAGAGGCGGGGGGCTTAGGGACCCGCGTGGGCCTGGGACCCTCCATAGGCGTGACAGGGGGTTGCTCCAGCCCCAGCTGCGCCAGGAGATCGCAGCAGGGGATGAGTCAGGGCCCCTTCTGGGCGCGGGTGGTTCCTCTTCCCAGCAGCTCTCCACCTCCCTTTGTAATCCCAGAGCCTCACGATTGCCTAAACACAATGTCTCCAAGATGAGACAGTTGCACTGAATACATCAGCCAGGAGGAGTACGGGCTTCGCGGCCCCACCGCTGAGCACCCAGCCTGCCCGCACCCTGGGTCCCAGCGCGACTTGGCGGGGGGCGCTGGAAGCTCGGGCCACCCCGCCCCGGGAGAGGAGCTGGAGAAGGATCTGGCACGCCGGGATGAGGGAACCTGGTTTTGGGACGGAGCCTTAGAGAGCGGCTCTCCCTCCGCCCCCGCCCCGCCCCGCCCCCGCGGTGCGGTCCCGGCGGGCCGCGGCACCGAGCGGCGGTGAGTGCGCGGGGTGGGGACCGAGCGACCCCCGGAGCGGCACCGCTCCTGCACTGCGCCCCGGGACCGCCTGGCCCGGCGGGGCTGTGCGGGGCTGTGCCGGTTTGTGCGGGGCTGTGCCGGGCTGTGCGGGGCTGTGCCGAGCTGTGCTGGAGCTGTGCTGGAGCTGTGCCGGAGCTGTGCGGGGCTGTGCCGGAGCTGTGCGGGGCTGTGCCGAGCTGTGCCGGAGCTGTGCCCAGCTGTGCCGGGCTGTGCGGGGCTGTGCCGGGCTGTGCCGGAGCTGTGCCGGAGCTGTGCCGGGCTGTGCGGGGCTGTGCCGGAGCTGTGCGGGGCTGTGCAGGGCTGTGCGGGGCTGTGCGGGAGCTGTGCCGGGCTGTGCGGGGCTGTGCCGGAGCTGTGCCGGGCTGTGCGGGGCTGTGCCGGAGCTGTGCGGGGCTGTGCAGGGCCGTGCGGGGCTGTGCCGGGCTGTGCCGGAGCTGTGCCGGAGCTGTGCGGGGCTGTGCCGGGCTGTGCGGGGCTGTGCCGGAGCTGTGCGGGGCTGTGCGGGGCTGTGCCGGAGCTGTGCCGGAGCTGTGCGGGGCTGTGCGGGGCTGTGCCGGGCTGTGCCGGGGCTGTGCGGGGCTGTGCCGGAGCTGTGCCGGAGCTGTGCCGGAGCTGTGCCGGGGCTGTGCGGGGCTGTGCCCGAGCTGTGCCGGAGCTGTGCCGGGCTGTGCGGGGCTGTGCCGGAGCTGTGCCGGGCTGTGCGGGGCTGTGCGGGGCTGTGCCGGGCTGTGCGGGGCTGTGCGGGGCTGTGCCGGGCTGTGCGGGGCTGTGCGGGGCTGTGCCGGAGCTGTGCCGGAGCTGTGCCGGGCTGTGCGGGGCTGTGCCGGAGCTGTGCCGGAGCTGTGCCGGGCTGTGCGGGGCTGTGCGGTGGACGGCTCAGGCTGAGCCCACTATCGTCTTTAGTGCCATTTAGTGTTAATTCCCGTGGAATAAATTTGACTCAGGGAAATAACAATTAGCACAGACACTGTACAACTTCCCATGTTCCCACAAGTCTCAGGCTTTCAGACACAAACCCACACGCTTTGTCCCTTTGCAGTTGCTGTTACGCATCTTGATTAACGTTGAAGAAATACAGGGAGGAAAAATTATGGGTCTTTAAGGCTGTTACATGTCACTGGTGTTTCTGTGTTTCCTAACAAGATTCTTCTTTTCTCCCTGCCCTGACTTTTAAAGGAGCTGAGCTAGGAAATCTCTTGTCCAAGCCGTACCCTTCTCTGATTTTTGTGGGATTGCTGCTCTGCTCTGCAAACCAGAACTCCCTGGAGAAGTGTGCCTGCCTCTGCCTGTGAGCATCCTACTCGGAGGCCTTACCTTGCTGTTGTGCAACAGCCAAGTGGTGGCAGCTTCCTTCTGTGCTCCGTTTGTGCCTGTGGAAAGGACAGACCCCCCTCTCCTCTAGATTTGACCTGAACCAAAAATCCCAGCCTTCTTCATGGGACCTATCTGGCACGTTGGATTGGTGGTACTTGTCTACATCTGGTTTCCCAAGGCTGCTGCCCAGAATCTCATAAAAAACCCCAGGGACCAGAGAACAGAGCATACCCTTTTAATTAATGAAGTCAATGCTGACAGCCCAGGAGAGGACACTTCAGAGTTTGTGGAGCTCTATCACACCAGTGGTCAAACAGCCCGCTTGGATGGCTACTATCTGGTCTTCTACAATGGCAATGGAAACCGAGCCTACAAAGTTTTGAACCTCCAGGGCAAAGTTACTAACAACCAAGGGCTCTTTCTCATCGGCTCCTCTTCTGTGAACCCTGCTATAGTTATTCCTAAGAACACTATCCAGAATGGCCCTGATGCAATTGCTGTCTACTATGGAAAAGGGAACTACAAGGAAGGCATGAGTGTCACAAGTTATGGACTGGTAGATGCTTTGGTCCATAAGACTAAGACAACAGACAGGGCAGATACACTGGTCAGGGTACTGACCCCTGGCAGAGAAGCTTTCCTGGAGGATTCCACCTTCAGGACCGTGGATGAGTCAATAGAAAGGTGCCATGGAGAAGATTCTCAGTGGATCTTCCAAGTGGCCATGCCCACCCCAGGCACAGACAACCACTGCATGCTGACTTCTCAGCTGAACGCATCTGCTGTCGTGATCAGTGAGGTCCTTCCTGCCTCTTCTTCTGAAGAGTTTGAGTTTATAGAGCTTCAGGGTCCGCACTCCACCCTGCTGAGGGACATTGTTCTGGTGCTAATCGATGGTCGTACCAAAGACATTTATTTCACCATAGACATTCATGGCAAAACCTCACTGGATGGGCTATTCCTGATCGGTCCAGCACAAAGCACAGCCCCAGGTAAGCACTGCAGTTTGGTGACTACCTCAGAGCTGGGGGAGCAAACAGCCAAGTCTGGGGCAGGAGGGTGCTGTCATTTTTTATTAGTGTTTGGCATCTGAGACATCAGTGAAAATGTGACTCAGAACACCATGGCAGATAAAAAAGCAAAACAAATGTTAGAAATTATTGGAAAAGGAATTACATAAAGCAAATAAAACATTAGAAGTTACTAGGAGAAGAGGAAAGAATGGAGGGCATCTTTTATGCCGCTGTGTAAATTCATGGTTTGCTTGTATCTTTAATTATGTCTTGTGTGGTACAATACCTTAATCTCAGAAAGGATGTATTAGAATTGGAGACATTCAGAGAAGGTCAGCTAGGATGGACGGCACTCTGGAAATGTGTCCACAGAAGAAATAACTAAGTACACCTAGAAAAGGGAAAGCTTAGGAGGGCCCTGACAGAAGTTTCAGAAATGTGAGTGGCCTGGGGAAAGCGGGCAGGGCTCGATTTACCTTTTCTTGTGGTGCAAGAACTAAAGAGCATCAGAAGATGCCTGCCATAGGACCCTGGCTGTGCCACACCTCCCTGCAGTGTCCCCTTTCTCTCTGTGTGTCTCGGTGGCCATTCACAGCAGGTTCACTCTCTTCTTAAAAAAGCACAAGGGTTTTTCTTCCATTGCACCATGTGCAAATGTAGCTCACATGTGTATTGGCTGTGTGAAGCTGTGATCTAAACTTCCTCCCAGCGTTCAAAATTTCTTCCAGGCCACCACAAGAGGAAGAAAAATCCTGTTATTTGGGGCACCTCAAAAGCAGACTTTGGCAGCTGCAGACACTGTCTCTGTAGATGTCTTGTGTAATTCACTGACTCATGATTTCTGAGTCAGGGAGCATACTTATCCCTTACAAAGCTGGTTCTCATAAAAATAAAAATACTTTTGCAATGAAAGCTTTTTTTTTTTTTTTAAAGCAGATGAGCTCCTTTTGACAATTCAAACTGCTCCAAATACTCTCTCACCACCAGCAGAAGAGCTGATTGTCCACTTGAGCCCTGCTTTTCTCACCAGGAAAGGTTCTCTGCTCTTACCTCTTGGTGAGCTGGGGCTGTTAGCAGTCAAGAGCTAAGGCAGCTCAAAGCAAGCAATGTGAAAGCACAATCAGCTTGCAGACTAAGCAGGAAATCTCTAAGCCTTACATTTAACTCTTCCTCAAGGCTCACCCAAATCAAGAAGGTGACTTTGGCATTTTTTCCCAGTGAGGCTTTGTCAAGATGTCTCAAGCATATTGCACACACATTTTTCTGGGTTTTTGCCCAAAAGCACTCAATGACACTGTGTCTTTTCATTTTATTCATCTTAAAAGGATGCTTTTGTAGTGACTCCATGCTACGCACCCTGGGAGAGGTTGATTTAACCCTCTTCACTCTTCACAGTGGCCACTTCAGATTTGGGACAGGAACTTTTAGAATAGACCTGGCTGTTAGTCCTGCCTTTGTACAACTTCTCTGCCTGTTGCTGCAGAGTATTTAAAGCTGTGAGAGCACCAGAGCAAAACTCCTCCCTTGACAGATGACAGTGTGAAAACTTCCATTTGAATCATGGGACAGTTTGGGTTGGAAGGGACCTTAAAGATCACCTAGTTCCATCGCCCCGCCACAGGCAGGGACACCGTCTGCTAGAGCAGGTTGCTCAGAGCCCCATCTTACCTAAGCTTGAACATGTCCAGGGATGGAGCATCCGCAACTTCTATGGGCAACATGTTCCAGCATCTCACCAACCTCATGGTAAAACTTTTCTTCTTTATTCTTCTAATCTAGATCTACCCTCTTACATTTTAAAACCATTACCCCTCACCCTATCAGTATAAGCTCTGGGAAGAGTCTGTCCCAATCTTTCTTATAAGCTGCTTTTAAGTATTGAAAGGCTGCAAGAAGGTAATCCCAGAGTCTTCTCTTCTGCATGCTGAACAACCCCAGCTCTCTCAGCCTTTCTTCATGGGAGAAGTTCTTCCACCCCTTGGATCTTTTTTGGGGCCCTCCTCTGGACCTGCTCTTACAGGTCCATGTCTGCCTTGTGCTGTGACACCCAGAGCTGGATGCAGTGCACCAGGTGGGGTGTCACAAAAGCGGAGTAGAGCGGGAGGATCACCTCCCTCGACCTGCTGGCCACGCTGCTTTTGATGCCACCTGGGCTGTGAGCGCACATTGCTGGCTCATGTCCAGCTTTGTGTCCACCAGTATCCCCAGTTCCTTCTCTGCAGGGCTGCTCTCTATCCATTCATCCTCCAGCCTGTACTGATACTGGGCATTGCCCTGACCCAGACGTAGGACCTTGCACTTGGCCTCATTGAACTTCCTAAGGTTCACATGGGCCCACCCCTCCAGCCTGTCAAAGTCCCTCTGGATGCCATCGCTTCCCTGAAGCGTATCACCTGCGTCACTCAGCTTGGTGTCATCCGCAGGCTTGCTGAGGGTGTGCTCACCGCCTGTGTCATTAATGACCATGTTGAACTGTACTGGTCCCAATACAGACCCCTGAGAGACACCACTGGTTACTGCTCTCCATATGGGCATAGATCTGTCAACTGCAACTCTTGGGATGTGGCCATCCAGCCAGTTCCTTATCCGCTGAATAGTTCATCCATCGAGCCCAAATCTCTTCAGTTTAGTGACACGGATGCTGTGTGGGGCCACATTAAAGGCCTTGCAGCAATCAAGACAGGCGACATCAGTTGCTTTTTCCTTACCCTCCAATGCAGTCACTCCATTGTAGAAGACCACCAGATTAGTCAGGCAGGGGAAAAATGGTCCCCTGGCAGGGGTGCACTGGGCTAAGGTACAGGACTGCCCTGTAGCGTGCAGGCGCCCTGGTGGCACTTCCCAAGGGATAACCACTTCTCCTTACCCTTCCGCCTCTCACATGATTCCTTCTTTAACGTTTGTTCCCTGAAGCTGGTCACGCAGGGAGAAGTATTGAAACATCAGCAATCTGCTGCTTTTTAATGTCCTCAGCAGCTCTTGCTGGGTGCTGGGGAAGTAACTTGTGAAGGGAACAGCAAATACGAGGAAGGAGATTGGGAAGCTCATGAAGCAGGGGAACTGCACCAAACCTCAACCTTAATTCTGTATGCTGGTATCTTGGGCCTTTGCTGAGTACGTGTGTTGTGTATGTGTAGTGTTCGTGTTTGTAAAAACCATGGACTTTAAATGCTAGAATAAAATGTAGATTCTTAAACATTTTTGTGTACTATTAAAGTAACTAACATGAAAGGTTAGTGGATTTTACAGACCTCTTTTAGAATTAAAAATTTACTTTGCTGCAAAGTCACATCAGCGCTTGCTTTCCAGTTCTCCTGCTTAGGCATGAATCGGCTCCTCTGTTCCCAGAACCAAAATAGCAGGACGAGCTCAGCTCAGATTTCCCCCTCCAGCTTCCTCCCTGCTGTGGATCTGGCCATGAACAGGGAAATTCAGGCTGAGTGAACATGAGAAGTGCTAGTGAGCAGAGAGATGGGGTAACAGATGCCAAATTTGCAATAACGGAACAACCCCAGCCACTTTCCCAGCTCCTGTGTCCAGCCCTCCAGGGCTGAAGAGATGCTGGTTTTCTACACGGGCTCTCACTCACGTGTTGCTCATGTGCCATCATTGTTCCTTTCCTTGCTGGTGTGTAGTGGATCTGACGTTCCCGGAGAACACCAGCCGTCCTGTCCTCGGGGCTGGCCCCAGTGCCATTGCCCTCTACAGAGGCAACAGCAGCAGTTTTGTCCCGGGGAAGGCGCTGCCGGTGGCCAGCCTGCTGGATGCCTTTGTGTATACGAGACACGAGGAGCCGAACCCGGAGCTGCTGGAGATCCTGACCCCTGGCAGACCTGCCTACAAGGAAAAGCGGTGAGGGGCTTCTCGCTGGGAGGAGGGTTTGGCACCGGAGTTTCCCTTGCCTGCTGGGGTCCCCCCTGCCCCAAACCCTGGTCAGGACTGGAAGGCAAGTGCCACCCCCAGACCAGGGTCTCCTCGGTGCTATCAAGCCCCAGCTTACTTTCTGCCACCTGCTCTGAGTTTGCCACTGTCCCCCTCTCTGCACTAGTCCTGTTACAGCTGCTGAAGTACTTGAGGAGGAATTTTCTTACCAAATGATTGCTGTTCATTATTTTATAATGTTAATTTTTTTTTTAATTAAAGTGTAGCGGTCACTATAATTTTTCCAGTTCTGCTTTATACAAGAAAAGGTTTTTCTTAGGTTCAGGATGGAATTTCAGGCCAAAGTGAGGGCAAGGGAGGGACTTCAGTATCACTCGCCTGACCCAGGAAGAAATCCCTGCCTTGCTTCATCCAGACCAAGGGCTGGAAGCGGGGTTACCGTTCATCCCAGGTTGAGCCACTTCCTATTAGGGATTTGGGTTTCTTTTTGTCTTTGTGGGTTAGGGGAACCTTTAGTAACCTTAGACTTTTGTGAGACATGAGAACTGTTTCCTTCACATTTTAGGCATGCTCTACTAATGGGAGAAAGGGGAGAGCAGAGTGGGTAAAGCACAGTGGAGCAGGTGGAGGAGCGGAGGCAGCAAGGTGCCATGCACATGAGATGGGGTGGGGTGTGCAGAACTGGGCAATAAGCAAAAAAAAAAATAAATGTCTGGCCACGCTCTCGTCTGCAGTTTTGATGGCAAAGCACGAGATTTGACCTCTGCGTATAACTGCCAACTAAATACCTATGTCCTGGCTCCATAGCTGGTGGGAGATTCACCCTTTCTGGATGGCCCTGTGAAAAGACCATTTGAGACTACATGGAGTCAATCGTATCAGGAAAGGGTGTAGTTTACTCCCATGACAGGGTCACCGCTTACAGCATATTCCTATTCCTCCCTTTGCTCGTCTTTCTTCCACTTGTGAAACGAAATCTCCTACTCGTCCCGTAAGGAGGTGGTCCTGTTCCCTGAGGAGCTCTGAGCAGCTCTGCTCTGTGCAGCTCCTCACAGTGGGGCTTCATAGAATCCTAGAACAGTTTGGGTTGGAAGGAACCTTCAAAGGTCATCTAGTCCAACCCCCAATCGTCCTCTTCGCCTTTGAGTTGAGGGCCCTTGCTCAAGCATTTCACCCTCCGGTGCTGCCTTCCCAGTTTGTCTAGCTGCACCCCACGGCTCTTCCCAGTGGTCCCAGGGTGAACCTGAGGGTGTCTGTACTGTCTTGTCAGTCTTCACATCAGTCAAAAAACCAGCCAGTGCTAGAAGAGAAAAGGTTGGGTGAAGGCCATGATCTTTCTCCAGATTTAGTGAGCTCTTGGGCTTTTTTTTGAGAGAGGGAAGTACTGATGAGGCTGGGATATCTCTCCAAACCTTGTGAAGGGAGAAGACTCATAAGTGCATGGTTCTTCCCTCTGGTGCAGAAAGGTGTGACTGGTGGGTGAAGAGCACTCAGGTCCCTGGCTGACAAGTCGTGTTTTCCTGCATTTCCATGTCCGTCTCTTGCAGGCACCCGCTGGGAGGTATGTCCATGAGCCAGTGCAGCTGCTGCTCTGTGACCCGGGACTCCTTGTCCTACATCCCCAGCAGGCCCACCCCTGGCAAGTTCAATGATTGCCCCAGCAAACGCTTCAGCCAGACTCTCTCCTTCTGCCTCCATGTAGCAGGTGGGTATTAGCTATTTCTGCTCTGTAGGCAGGACCTCCTCAGGACAAGAGCATGTGCACCAGGCCAGAGATGTCCAGGAAGGCCACCCGGAGCCGTGCTGGGCTGTGTGAACATAACACCAAAGGGAATGCAACCAGGACATCTGGCAATTTTCTGCAGTATTTTTCTTCATGGCATCCCATGCCAAGTTGAGCTCCTCCTGTCTTCCTTACCCCACCCAGCTGCTTGTGGTGAAGAGAAGCCTTTTCCGGCTCTCTGAGTGATAAGCAGGAGCTGAGCTGTACCCATCCAGAATGAGCTGGATCCCGTGACTGAGGTTGTACTGGCTGGGTAGCAGTTGGGTTTTGTTTCCTAGATTGCCAGGAGTGGCTCCTGAAGTCAGAAGACATCCTGATGGCTCTGGTCCAGGCCCTTGATGGATCCTGCAGCTGTGGAGTCTCTGCTGCCCACTTCAGAGGTGAGCTAGGCAGGAGTGGGGCAGACCGGGGGCCACCTGTGGTTAATGCCCATTTGCTTCTGATTTTCAGTCCTGTGTTTCCCTGTTGCACATGTCCTCCTGGCTTGGATCCCAGCTAATTTGAACTTGGTGCCAATGGCAGAAATGTTGAATGTTAGGTAGAACATGGTGCTGGTCTTCCATGTTCCACAGAGCGCTCCCATCTGCAGCTCCACCAACACACATCAGTGCTCATCTGCAGACCACCAGCTATTTTGACCTTGAGCATTTGCAGTCAGACAGGTGTGGCAACAGGGCTGACATCTTGACTATGAGTTTGTTGCCTGTTTGACCTTCTGATCCATATGAACTAAGCCAAGCTGCAGCAGAAATGCAAGTGGACTTACTGGTCTGTGTTGCTTTTCTGATATCCCTACTAGGTTAGCGGCGAGTGTGACTAGCGCATGCAGGCACGTGAAGAGCCATGACTTTGCAGCCTGCTTTGTCAGCAGCCTTATGTTTATCTTATGTTTAGACCCCTACCAAAGAGACCATTCTGCTCACTGCTGGAGCTGCAAGGCTTCAGAAGGATGAAGCTGGTATCTGGGTGTGCTGTGTGACTTGGTCCTGGGATGCAGAGGGCATCCAGCATTGTGTAGATGCCATGAGCTGCCCTGAGTCAGTCTGACCAGGAGGGCCATGGTGGCAGAGATGAGCTGGTGAACTCTGTCCCTTCCAGTAGAAAGTAGGTCTTCTGCAGTGTGCGGAAACTGAAGCAGTTCTCTGCTTGCCTCTGCAGAGCCAAAGGCAGTCTGCCAGGACCTGGGACTTGTGTTCACTACACTACTGACTGCTAAGTCAGAGGACGAGCTAAGCAGCCTGCTGCTAGCCTTCAAGACCTTCCTAGAGACACCCAGACTTCTGAGTTTTGACAGAAGGAACATCACAGCAGAAAGCTCCTGCTCCAAGGATATTAATGTGCCAGACTTGCCTCCAGGTACCAGACATCATTCTTGCAGGTTGGGGCATACGATGTGTTCGCGGGTGGACATGCGGCTCTAGCCCTCCTAGAGGGAGATGTCCCTCCCTCTGTTCCCTAGCTCAGGCAAAGATCCCTTCCAATTCCATCGCATCCAGTCACTAGAGCCCATATTGCTCATTACCTGGAATAACAGCAAGCTCTGTTGTTACAGCTGGTATTAGCCAGAGTATTGCCAGGGCTCTTCTAAGGAGTACAGAGCACACAGACGATAAAAATCTGATCCAGCATCCTCAGTCCTCTGCTGAATTTGGTCTCACCCCAAGAAAATAGTGTGCAACACCGTGTTGTTTCCCTGGGGCTCTGTGCTTAAGCCTGTATTTGTGACGTTTTGGTTTCCAAGGTGTCCCATCAGAGATGCCAGAAGGGACTCAAGAGCCCTCTGTGCAAGTGGCCAAGCTACTCATCAATGAGGTGAACCCAGACAACCCAGGGGGAGGTGAGGATGCAGAGTACATTGAACTCTTCTACACTGGACGGACATGCTTTGACCTCCAGGGATACTGGTTGGTCCTCTACAATGGTAAAAATAGCCAGGCCTACCGGGTGTTGGACCTCTCTGGACACCACACAGATGAGCGGGGTTACTTCTTGGTGGGGAGCAGCACTGTGAGGCCAGCACCCACGATCAGGCTGCCCCCCAACACCATCCAGAATGGGGCGGATGCTGTGGCTCTCTACTACAGCAACAGCACCCGCTACGTGGTGAACATGGCTGTGACCGCAGAGGGGCTGGTGGACGCTGTGGTGTACACATCCCGAAAGGCAGAGAAGGCAGACCAGCTGGTCAAAGTGCTGGTACCAGGGCAGAGCATCTTGTATGAAAATGATTCTCACAGTACTGAGGACGAGTCTCTGAGCCGCTGCCACAGTTTGAGCACAAAACTCCAGAGCAGCTTCCAGGTGGGTTGATGGGAGATGTCTGTTCTCCATCCATAGTCGCTGGGAGGGCAGCGGTCGTGTTTCAGTATGTCCTTTATTTGGGAGAGCGGGGCGTTCTGGTGAGCAGCATCTATCTGCTGCTGTCTGCTGCCACTGTCACCAGCCCTCACCAGCTGCCTGTCGCTGGCCGGGTAACAGCTCCTTGCCCTGTGCAGCATGGCTCAGAGCCAGGAGATCCCTGAAGACAGCTCACAGGCCACCAGCCCCAGAACCAGGGAGTCTGCTTTTGGGCAGCAGCCTGGACTCTCAGGTTACCCTGAGCCAGATGTGGAGCCACCTCTTCACCCCTGCTTGTTGGGTACCACATTTGGGATGTGTGGCCCAGCATGCCGTGACCCCGAAACCCAGCTTTCTGCAGGGCTGATGGGTGAAGGATGTGCCTCGACCATGGCTATGATTGATTTTTGTTAATTTGTCTGAACCATTCTTTTTTATTTCAAAATGTCTAGTTTCAGACAGTCCCTCTGAAGGAACACTGCAGGCTATCTATGCTTGTCCTGCACAAAGCTGGATAAGGGAGGGCTTTGCTGCTCCACTGCTGATGCCTGCTGGGATCAGGCCAGCGCAGGGCAATAAAACCAGCAGGGTGTGCTCAGGTCCAAAGCTGGGGCAATAAAACTGCTCTAGAAGCAGAAGAGGTCTGCAGGCAGAGGGGCGTGCATCGGCAGCAGGAGAGACCCACAAGGAAGTGATGCTGTGGGTGGAAGCATGAGTGGCAGAAGTGCCTCTGGCAGTAGGGCAAGAGAATTGTTCCTAGCCCCGAGGGTGGAAGCCAAGGCAGCCGTGCGGATGTGTGCTGGTGGGACTGAGCAGCCAGGACCATGGGTGAACATGTGGTGGGAGTGTGGGACAGAACCACCAAGTCCTTGTCGGGCCTCACCAGGCAGCTGTAGGAGGCACAAACAAGAAGCAAGAAGGTGAGCAGCCATCGCTCCACCTGAAGAAAGGGGAGCAGCAGCAGTGGCAGCAGCTTCTGTGTCTCCCCGCAGGTGACTGTGGTGACGCCGCTGGGGGAAAACTTCTGCAGCAGCTCCTCGGTGCCTGTCCCTCCTGCTGTCAGCATCAGCGAGCTGTGCCTGGCTGGCAGCTCTACCCCCTACCGCTTTGTTGAGCTGGAGGGGAAGCCTGGCAGCAGCCTGGCAGGGCTCAGCCTGGTCTTCTTCTCAGGGAAGGAGGGCAAGGCACGTGCCAGCGTCCCACTGAAGGGCACCATCGGAGCCACGGGGCTGTTTGTGTTTGCACTGGATGGAGAGCATGGGCACGGTGAGGCTGATGACACAGCTTGTGGTCTGTCTTCAAACAAATGGGCAGGTGGCTGAGCAGCTTTGAGGAAAGGGATGGAGGAGGGTGTGCAGCATGCGGAACAACTCTTCCTTGCCTTTCCTGTCCTTTATTCCTGTTTTTTCTGTATTTATTCTGCCTGGGCTGTTTCATCGCACTCCAGCTAAGAAGGTGGTTAATCCTCCTCCGTGCCTCTGCCAAGCTCCCCGTGCAGGGCAGAGGGACTGGGAGGACTGGAAGCTCCTCCTGCTGGTGCCAAGACAAGGGGGCTTTCAGGAGAAGAAGGGTCCACCAGGACTGTGGGTGGACCACCGTTCACTGATGCCATGTTCATTGATGCTCACTGAGCCCTGCAGTGCTGCTGCCTCCTCCTGGTCTTGAGGTGGTGTTTCCTCCGCACGTTCGTTTACTCTGATTTATTTTTTGTTTGCCTTAAATTCTGGCTGGGCTCCATGAAGAGGACTCTGCATCTCAGAGGAACCTTGATCTTTTTGTAAACCTATGTTCACAGCAAGCAGGCACTTCTTTACAGCTTTACTTGGCCTCAGTCACCACCATTATTTTGTTTCCCATTTCTGTTCTTGGAGTTCTCCTCGTTACCAGCTTGTCCTGTAAGGCTCGAGGCTCAGCCTAATACTGTCCAGATGTTCATCCCACCTATTCCCCTGGCATTTCCAGATGGGACAAACCTGACTTTCAAGGACATCTCTGCTGCTAGTGAAGCTTCCAGCGCTATTGCTGTGTACAGCACCAGCTTGATTCCTAGTGGCATGAAGGCGACATCAGAGCACTTGGTGGATGCTTTGGTTTACATGTGTGAGCCCAGCACAGCTGGAGGACACTTGGACTTCCTTGGACCATCTTACACTGTGCCCTGCAAGGCTGACAGGTGAGGTCGCTTCTCTGGGAAAATGTCTGTGGGTTCCCTGTGCCCAGAGCCTCTGGGTGGCATGTCGCTGAGCTTGCTGCCTCCTCCTGCCTCCTGTACAGCTGAACAATTCACTAGCACTGCGATGGGAAGCAGACAGGAGGGTAGCACACAGCAGTGGAAAATGTTTCCCCACCCTTGGCGTAGGGAATTGAACTTTGTTCCTCCACTGCTCACTTCACTTGCTTCCCCCAAGGGATATGTATGGCGTGACATGAAGGAATGCAGCCTTTACAGATAGCTGCTGTATATGCTTCTTTTCAAAACTTTTTCTTTAAAAAAACCCAACCAAACAACACACCAAACAAAAAAGAATATCCCTGTGAGCAGCCAAACAGAACAAAACCTTACTTCCCTTTCACTCCCAGGTGGAGTCAACAACACATAGGACCGAGCCTTCCTCTTGGTGGGAATACTAGCAGAGTGCCTCCTGTCCACAAGAGCATGTCTGTTAATTAAATTTGTCATCCTCAAGTCCTCTCCCCAGGTGTCCCATCTGGTGTGACAACCTGGAAGTTCTGCGTTCACAGCCTCCCCTACGAGCATGCATGCACAGGGTGCAACCCCACGTGTGTGGTTGTTCTGGGAAACTTGTGATCTCCAGGGCAGCAGTTCGGTGGGAGAGCTCACACGGGCTGGCTCCAGGCAGCCTCTGTCAGTCCAGTCCTGAATGACCGCATCCAGAAAAGCTGGTCCCTCACACCGTGACCAAGTTCCTAAGCCCTGGTGTGGGGATGGAAGCAAATGGTTCAGTGAAATGCAGGGGCAGGTATTGTGTAGCTTGGAAAACTCATTATACTGGAGGACAAACTTAATTTTGGGAGGCTGGGTGTAATGAGGCAGCAATGTTACTCCTGCAGATACCTGTCAGACCAATTAGGTTTGCTCTGGCCAAGCCCAGGTCGTCTCCAGGTGGTGGGGTTGGCTGGCCCCATCTCTGTGATGGCTCTGTGAAGGCTGATCTCAAGCTCCAGCTCCAACAAACCCTCCGTCAGCTGCAGCAGTGTCAGGAACTGGGGCCTTGGGGGGCTTGTGGTTGGAGGTGGGAAGAATGGTACATGCCGTGTTGGTGAGCTCTAACCTCCTCTTCTGCGGACAGGCTCATGTCCCTGAGCCGTTGCACCAGTGGCAATGCCAGCACAGAACTGCAGTTTGCCATCTCGGACCCTACCCCTGGGCTGCAGAACAGCTGTCCCCAGGACACTTTGGCGGTGGATCTCCACCTCTGCCTCCTGACACCCAGTGAGTAGAGCGGGGTGCCCCACTGGTGCAGGGTGGGAGGGCTGGGATGGTGGGCTGACCTCAGCTTCACATGGCATGGGAGGGGGATGCTGGCAGGGAGCCTGCTGCCTCCCAGCTGTGAAAGGGGATGCGCTGGGGGAGAGTTGGTACAGACCTGCGTGTGGATGTGAGGCCACGTGCTCGCAGCTTCACCCTGTGCTTGTATGCAGGTGGCCACGTACTTCATTTGAGATGTCTCTGCTCAGATGGGGCCGAGCCCTGCTCAGGGTTTCTTTCTGCAGCATTAGATCCGCAGCACTGGCAGGAAAGTGCCCCCAGGCCTCTCACGATGGCAGGGACATGGTCAGGGAAACTGCCAAAACCCCCTCCTGTCTCAGCCCGTCCGGAGGGGCAGAGCAGTGTGGCTCAGCCCTAGCTCCGGAGCCAGCGAGCAGAAGTGCAGTGGGGTCTGCAGCCCCTGCAAAGGCCATGTTTGGGGCAGTCAGGACTTGGGTAAAGTGAAACAGAGGTTCTCCCTCCTCCTCCAGCCTCCTGAGAGGGACAAGTAGTGGACCTCTCCCTCTTCTCCCAGCATAAGACACCACTCTGTACTGGCCTGTATGGTGGGACACATGGGGCATGCCTCTTTCCCACTCCCCTGGGAGGCTGGTGAAGGAGCAAAGCTGGCACATGGTGTAGAAGGCCAGAAGTGAAGACTCGCCCTGCAGCATGGGGGCAGAAGAGGATGGGATGCAGAGGAGGGTGGGAGGCAGGCTCTGGAGGAGCTTTGCTTCTGAGCTCAGGCATGAAGCCAAGTGTTTTGGAAGGGGCACGCGGCTGGGAGCTTATTAGTAGACCCAAGCTGCACGCGGAAAACCACATCTCCTTTTCCCCTAGACTGTTCCATGTGGACCCTGCACCACAGGAGGATGCTGGAAAGCTTGGGAAGGGCCTTGGTGAGCTCCCTAGAGGAGAAGTGTTCCTGTGGCGTCTCTCAGCTCTACCTGCAAGGTTGGTGCCCCGCTCCACTTGCAAGTGAGGGGGGCTGGAGGAGCAGTGGTGGGTACATGGGATTTCGGCACTGAGAGCAGGAGACAGCCTGACACAGGCTGCTTGCTCGAGGGGCTGTGAGGAATGGGCGTCTCTGATGATGCCTTTAGTTGTCTGCCAAACTGAATGTCCTAAACCCCCAAATTAAAAGGCTGCTTTGAGGGCTCTAGTTCTCAACTCTTTATCAGACTCTTTCAGCATTCTATACTTGCTTGAAGTACCTGGATCAAAAAGTTACTTCTGGAAGTCTTAGAGACCTACAGCTTTTGAGGGATGGGAAGAAATGTTTCTTGGTTTTTGGCTGATTTGTAAGGAAGTGAAGGCTTCACAGCCATGCTCTGTCTCCCTTGCCCAAACACCTTTTAGACCCTTTGAACAATTTCGGACAACTCTCACCAATGGGTATAGATCATGAAGTTACAAAGTGTAGTACAAAGTATTCTGCTGGGCTGGGAGGACAACTCCAAGTCCCTTTTGTCACTGAAAGGTTGAGCATGTGTTCCAAGTTACCTGCAATACAGTGTGATTTCAGAGCAGTGGAAGAAGAGGGTGAAGAGCGTGGGATCAGGAGGTGTTACTGAGCAGGGCGTGAAGTCACAGGAGCAATGTGTTCCTGAACATCTGGAGGGTTTCCAGCCACCCGACACCCACTGTTGTTTCTCTGCAGAGCTGAACCTGACCTGTGTGGGCTCCCTGGTGGAGGTCTGGGGCCAGCTGTGGGCTCGGCAGCCAGAGCAGCAGCAGTCCATCAAGACCTGGCAACAGGGCTTCCTGGCCAGCCCCCATCCTTTCTCCGTGGATGGGAGAGTGCTGAAAACCAGTCCGGAGTGCATCGCCCCAAAAAATGCACCGTCCGTGTCGCACAGCGGTGGTGAGTAGGAGGCAAAGCTGAGCACAGTGATCTGCTTTCAGCACAGTGCGCGGGGCTGGGGCTGGGGTTAGGCCACGTCTCTGTGTGAGAGGGGCAATGCAGAGCAAGCCACCAGACTGGGCTTCACTGGGGAGCCCCCGCCTTCTGGAGCTGTTGGACACACAGCCAGAAGCCCTGAAGCCTGCTTGGAGCAGCAGGCTGGAGCTGGGCAGAGCTGGCATGCCACAAGGGGTGGCGTGGGGTGGAAGAGTGGCTTTCCACATCAGGAGACAGGGACAGCCCTGTTGTTCCCCAGAGAAGTTACGGGTGCCCTATCATTGCAAGTGTTCAAGGTCAGGTTGGAGAAGGCTTTGAGCAACCTGATCTAGTGAAGGATGTCCCCGCCCTTGGCAGGGGGTTGAACAAGATGACTGTTAAAGGTCCCTTCCAACCCAACTGGTTCTGCCACCCCCTGATTCTGTGACCTCCTGGTGACACCCCATGCTGGGAAGGGTGTCACAACACTCCATCTCTGCCTTTGCACCCTCAGCTTCCTTCCAGGGCTGGGAAATCGCCTTGTTTGTCCTGGGATCTTTCCTGCTCATCTTCTTGTTGGTTGGCCTGGCATTTTACTTCATGAAAAGGTGAGAAACCGTCTTCCCATCTGCCTTGCATCTCTCACCCTCTCCTTCCCGGGTGCTTCCTTTGGAATTGCTGTACAGGGACTTGTTCCTTCACTCAGCTGAACATCTACATGCTGCATCCAAACACTCCAAGATGTTGCTCCTAATTTTTGCAGCAAAGTCCCTTTGCTTTTGATGCAGCAGACTGCGAGTTCTGCAGGAGGTTAAGATAACCACCAATAAAACCACGGATAATGCTAGACATGTCAGTGGGCACAGTGTAAAGGCCATCAATCTTACAACACGCTGTGGTGGGAGAGCAGAAAGCTGAAGGCTCGTGGCACACGAGGGGCAGTGAGTGATGATGCTTTGGCCACAGGGAAGAACTCTTCCTTAGAGTAGGGTGAAAGCAATGGACCACTTAGGATTACCTTGATGGGAAACAGCTTCCACACGATTACATGACACCACTTTAATTACTTGGCATTTCCCAACGTTGTCAGCAGACAATCAGCAGCTTAACACTCAGGCCACATATTTTTTTTGAAACAGGCATTACAGTGGATGGGTTATTTAACCAGCCCAGGTGATTTATTTCCATTAATTTTTACCAGTCTTATCATTGGATAAGGGGGCTGATGTGCAAGAGTTAGAAATGAGGAAAGTTCTTAAAATACATTTGGGGAATAGAAAACTCAGTTTTATTTTTTAAAACGAATTTAAAAAATACTCTAAGTCAGATTTAGGGAAGCTCTTTGAGAAACCAGGGTGGTTTTAAGTTGATGTACTTGTGTCAGGTGATGGCAAGTGTTCTGCTCCTGTTTTTCCCTAAAACATTAACAGTGACCATAGGAAACTCTGTACCTGCTGAAGGCTGAAATGCAAAGCTGAGATGCAGATTAGCTACCTTGTGCGAAAGAGCAGAACAACTGAGCTTGCATTTTTCTTTGTTGCTTTTCAGACGTCCCCCAAATTACACCAACATCGAAATGAATGACTCTGGGGAGATTGCAGCAGACTTCTGATGCTCCGGGGCACAGCTGCGGGAGGGTCTAACAGCACTGGGGCCAGGCATGTGTCTCTGGGGTTGACAGAATGGTTGCAGAGCTCCCCCATCCACCAGGGTTTGCTGCAAGGACCTGCAAAATGCCCAGGTGTATTCGTATCTATATAGAGAGAGGTGTGTGTGTGTATACAAATACATTATTGAATTACTTCTACACTTTTAAATTTTGACCTCAGACTCAAGGAGTTCAAAGAAACAGGCTGGGGACAACTTCTAGGAAAAGTTTGTGCTGAGTGTGGTGACCAGAAAGAAAGAAGCCTGCTTGGCTGATGCAGAGGAAGGACATACTCTGTCTGTCTCCTCTTGAGATTCACTGCTGGGTGATGAACCAAGGCAACCCCCAGGCAGACCCTTCCACCCGGCAGGCAAGTCTAGTTTCTAGTCCCTCTGGAGTCTGCTGGTGCAGTGAAAGTACACGAGCCTCCCTCAAGCCCATCTTGTTCAGGCAAGGGGGTCCTCAGCATCGTGCCCCTCTCTGCCTGAGCAGCTCTGCACCACCAGCAAACTGCACGAGAGAGCCTAATGCACTCCCCAGTCCTCTTGCTGCTGGGGACCACAACCAGGAGGACCTCCTGCCTACCACAAGGAGTCAGAGGAGAGACAAATACCCAGCTCATGCCCAGGTGCAACTCTTACTCATAGGGTCCTGCCTGTATCCTGGCCAGACAGTGGGCAGGACCAGTGCCAGCCTCCAGATCTGCTGGGAATTTGGGGTGAGGAGGGTGACCTCGGTGGAATCTGCTCAGTAAAAGATTGTTTCCTACACAAGTGTAATACATCCCTAACAGTGCAGCAGTTGATGCCATGCTTCCAGTAGCATCCTTTGTGTATGGGTTTGAGCACCCTGCACAGCTCCACGCAGGGTGGCAGCACCCAAGACAGATCCAGCCTGCTCGGTGGTGGGGTGACAGGTAGGTAAAATGAAGAAAGAGATCCCATGCTGTTTCTGAACCATGGTGTATATAGATTTTTACTGAAAAGGCTCTACAGAGGGAGAGCACAAAGCGTTTGTGTGATTGAGGATCACGGCACTGACCCTTGTAAGAGGCATTTTCTTTGAGACCCACCTATATGCTGTATCGCTTTGTTGCATCCTCTACTCTCAGGCAGCCTGCCTGCGCTGCTGAAGTCCATGGGCCACCAACCAGCTCCAGCACCAGCTGGGATGGGCAGCACGGGAGAAGTGAAGCCTCAGCTTTCCATTGCCCTGCCTCTCACAGCAGGCAGCCCCTTTCAGTCAGCAGGGCTGAAAACATGAGGCACCAGTGACCTTCTCTGCAGGGTGCCCCACACAATCCTTAGGCAGCTGCCACAGCCTTCGAGAGGTGGCTCTTCACAGCTTCATCCTGCCATCAGCTTACTGCTGCTAGGGCATGCTGGCGATGCGCCAGGTCAGATGAGCTCCATCTTGAACTGGCTGAAGTTTGGCATGGTGGGCGAGGGCTCGGCCATGCTGCTGAAGGGGATGCAGGGCTGGTTTGCTGGCACAGCACCGTGGCTCACAGTGGAGCTGAGCTGCTGCAGTGTCATCAGCACCTCCTGCTGCAGCCGCTGCTGGTGCTCCTGCTGGCGCTCCAGGTGGCATTGCCTCTCCAGCACTGCATGCAGAGCCTGGCTCAGCTTCTGGATCTCTGTCTGTACAGCATCCAGCTTTTCAGCAATGGCGTGGGAGCTGGGAGCAGGGGGAAGCACTGGTCCGCCCCAAGCAAGGTTTTGATTTCCAGGACTCATGGCGTTCAGCAGGGCAGTCTGAGTGCTGGCATCTTTGACCTGGAGTAGGGAGTAGGCAGGAGAGATGGGAAGGTGAAACGTTACCAGCTGCTCCTTCAGTGGTGTGTAGGAAGAGACAGATTTATTCTGCACTTAGCTACCAGGCATAAGAGAAAGCTATCACCTTGTTGCAGACCTCTAGACCTCCCACACTCTGAGCTGAAGCCATCACCTTGTTGCAGACCTCTAGACCTCCCACACTCTGAGCTGCACTTCATCCCCACCCAGCCCCTGTGCCACTACTCCACAGGAATGCCACCTTGCCCTGCATGCTGTCAGCACGTGCTTAGCCATCTGCTGGTGGATGCTGCTAGATGGCAGCCAGGCTCCTCATGCTGATGCCAGGCCTGTGTTTCTTCTGCAGGGACAGAAATAGCATGTCCTGTTTGGTATTTTTTTTCCAGCCCCTCCATTTCTTGTATTGCACCCTGAAGCACATGGCTGTTCTGTTCCCCAAGAGGAGTCGCATGCTGGTTTGGAACCCCAGGGGAGCCTTTCTCCTGGAAAGGGTGTTGAACAACCTGTGTCCTCTCAAGCAGCTGGCAAGGGCTCTCGACAAACACCTGAGCAGGCTGAAGAAGGCATTGGCCGTGTCCAAGCAGAGACAGGGCCTCTGTGGGTGAAGGCTCAGTCTGACTCACAGCTGTTGGCAAGAAAGGCAGTGCCAGCATCCTACCACCCTCTGTGCAGTAACAGCACTGCCCATCAGTGAAGTCTCCGGAGGTAGGAGCCTGCTCTGAAGGGGTCAACCATGGGCACCGGCGCAGCCCCACAGCCACAGCGCCCTTCTAGCAGCCCACCTGGGGCTGGTCCTGGGTCCTCTGGGCCACTTACATTTGCCCTGTGACATGCCACAGCTGCCAGCAGAGCTGGGCTTGGCCGTGGGGCTGGCCAGCTGGCTGCATGCCCACCATGGTGGGCAGGAGGGCTGCACAGACAAGGACCTGCTGGGACAATGCCTGCATGGCCACAGCCTGGGGGTCTCATGGCATGGCGAGGCAGGGGTGTACACGTTAGGGATGACGTGTCCCAGAGGGCTGCTGTCCTGGCTGCGTCACCCCATCCTGGCCTGCCACTGCCCTTCATCTCGTGGTGCGGCACCAAGCCACTTGGTCACTGCCGTCCTCGTGGTGGCTTGAGGAAACTCCTGAGCTGGTACGGAAACTGAGCTTTAAAGAGGGGGTCTGTGAGCTGCAGGTTGGGGGCCAACGCTGGCAGAAACTGGCGTGATCGTGGCCTGCATCGAGGGCAGCAGCGAGTGCTGGCTGCGTGCCCCGTGGCCCTGGCACACAGACAAGCTTGCCAAGTGCCAGGGTCAAGGATAACTGGAGTGCGGCTAGCGGAGGCCGGGGGGCATTTCGGGAGCCTTTCAGCCGCAATAGCCTGCCCCAGCTGCGTGGTTTAGATGCAGCAGGGCCACCCTGGCGGGCAGCACTGCAACAGCTCCTGGCTGGAGCAGACAGGCTCTCCCACCCTGTCTGGCATCCTACCTTTTTCTGCAGGATAGCCCTGTCCATGATCATCTTCTTCTTCGCCATCAGGGCTGGGTTCCTGGCAGAGGGTGCGACCAGCCGCCCTCGGCTGGGCAGGGGCTGTGGCGGGGTGGCCATGCCCCCCGAAGGGGAGCTGCTCCCCAGGGCCACGGGGGCACCTGTGCAGCTGTCATCACCTGCAAGGGACAGCGAGAAAAACGCCTTGGAAGGTGGCCCTCGGGGATGCCTCGGTGGGGGACAGGGAATGGGGAGCCCCTTCCCCAGCCCAGCGCTGCCGGGGGAGGCCATGGTGGTGAACCCCTGTGGGGAGCCAGGCCTTACCGTTCCCGGGGGGCAGCCCCAGCTCCACAGGCAGGGCCTCCCCGAGCTGCCCGCTGCCCTGGCAGAGTGAGGCCACGCTAACGATCTGGATGCCCTCCTTGGTGTCCTGGCCGCCAGCGGGGCAGAGTGCTCGGCTGCCCGTGGGACCCCTGCCGGGCACTGCGGTGGGGCAGGCACCCAGCGGCTTGGGTGGCTCAGCCTCGTGCCCCCGCAGTGGGGGCCAGGGCTGCTCCCCATCCCAGCTGGCCGCCGCCACCACGGGCTCCACGCTTTTCCGCTTGAGGAAGAGGTACACGGCCTGCGGTGTCACCCGGATGCCATCCAGCTCCAGCACCTTCTTGATCTTGCGGAAGCTCAGCCCGGCCCTGCGCAGCTCCACGATCCTCCTCTTGGCGTGGTCATCCAGCCGGCCCATCGCTCCCAGAGCCTGTCCTGCGCCCAGCACCTACATCCCTGGGGCGCAGCCGCTGCAGGGGTGCTGGCAGCCCCCCTGGCAGCCCCCAGCCCTGCGGTGGTGCTCGGACTCCACTAGTGCTCTAGTGCTCTGCTGACCAGCCACCAGCCCCAGCCATTGGTCCATGCAGCGCCATCCCCTGCTTCCAGCAGTGACGCTGGTCCCAGCCAGACAGGAGGAAGGAGACGGCTCTTCCCAGCACAGCGATGACAGAGAGCCCAAAACCTGTCCCTTGCTCACGTGGAGCCCCCTTTAGAGTGGGGGGTCCAGCCTGGCCTCCCAGTCCACCAAGAGCACAGAGGATAGTAACAGGCTTGGCTCTGCCCAGCGCCCCAAACTGGACATTGACTCCACGCTGCCAGCAGCAGAGTGAGGAAATGGGAGCAGTCAGGATCCCAAGCAGCAGCTCAGCATCCTGGGAAGCTCACCAGGAGTCTTGGCAAGCAGCAGCTCATCGCACGAGGCCGGCAGGTCCCCACCATAGCCCTGTGCTTCCTTGGTGGGCTGGAAAGTTACGGCAAGCAGAACTGAGGATGCCCACGTTGATAACTACTGCAGGGAAACCGTTGGTGCTGCAGAGCCTGCCCTTTGGGTCTGGAGATGACACTGTCCCATACCTTTGGGAGAAGCAAAGGCAACAATTTATATACCAGTGGTAAAGGCGGCACAACTATAAACGTCATGACTGTACCTCCTGCACTTCCTCTTTCTCCCCACGTGCACAGCCATGGCTGGTGGTGTCAGTCAGGGGACAGAGGCTCAGGACACAGTCACACTCGCTCTGCATGCGTGGGTGGCATAACAGGGACTGCGCTGCTGGTACAGAGCCTGCATGCATGTCTCCTCTGGGTTGCACCCCAGAGGTGGGACCAGCCCCTTCCCTTGCTGCAGGCATCATGATGAGGCCAGGTCAGGATGGACAGCACTTCATGTTGTGTATGTGTGTATATACAGTTATACCTAAATGGAGATATACCTATTTATGTGTATACATAAGCTTGTATGTATGTATACTACCAGCCTCCTTCATCTGCAGGTGTTTCTTGGACACTCAGTGCTGCAACTGCTGCCTAAAGGACATAAGTTTGGGGTTTGCCTCACTGAGATAAATAGCCTCCAAGCATTCCCACAAGGCAACAAAACACTTCTCGGATTAGCAATGTATAGTAGAGGCTACCTCAAGTGGTCACTGCCAAGCAGATGTAATATAGGAACATTTTCCAAACCCCACTTCCCCAGGCACATGTGGATCTTAAAAAGGTACAATAGTCTCTGTGCTTCCTTGGCCACCAAAACACTGCCATCAGCCACAGGGAGAAATGGAGCCACTTAGTTTGACACAGGAGTTGTGCCCCTCTGCGTTTTACTCCTTCCATGGCAAAAGAGAGAGACATTAACTCCAGAGATAGAGACTGTACTTTGACCCAGATCTGTTTACATCTACAAATCACCCCATGCCCTGCTATGTGCATTAGGGACCTTGTAGATAAGAGCTGGGGGAGTGGATAGAGAAAAACATGTCCCTGGATGCAGATACTGCAATTGCAGAGCAAGAGGAAAGGTCAGGAACACCCAACCTTCCCCATGCCAAGGGGGGATGCCACAAGGAAACCACCACCTGGAGCTTCCTGTGGCTGCCGGTACAGGAGCTCGGGCCTTGGCAAGATACTCTGCCCTTTTCCCAGGGCGTTTCAAGACGTGGCCAGAGGACACTAGAACCAAAGCAAAGCAGTGTAGCTATCTGAACAGCCAGCAACAGAAACATAAAGTTTACATAAACCCAGGAAAGCCAGCACCCCACGTGTGCAGCTTTCGTCCAGCCTCTGCACAGGAGGAAAGATGATGACAGCACCATGGAGATGTGCTGACTCTACACAGCATCTCCGCCAGCTCCCTCCTCACTGAAGACCTAGGTTGCTTTGTAACATCCCCAGGTCCCAGCTCCTTAGCCTGCTCATCCCTTCCAGACCTTCCACAGCCCTCCGCAGAGCTCCCACCACCCTGCCTTCCCGGGCTCAGCGACAGCTCACGGGAGGCATGGACCATACCTGCCCTGCTCATGTCAGCTCAGCATTCCCAATGCAAGCTGTTCCCCACAGCCTCCCATTTTCTGGAGGGATAGCAGGATGGGGAGTCTGGCCAGGATGGCTTCTTACTGCAGCACGTGGCTCCACGCCAGCAGTGCCTGTCTGTGGGCAGCAGCTCCATGGAGATATCATCAGCACCCTGGGGCTCAAGGGTAGCTTCATCCAGGCTCCTTATGCTTCGAAAAAATTGCCTTTACAGCAGGGCTTTTTTGAAAAATACATATTTACTGATCAGCGGTAGACCCGCACCTGGAAACCCATTTCAGAGAAGACGCTGAAAAGCAAGCTGCAGGTCAGGGTCCAGCTGGCGAGCAGGAGGCAAGCACAGGCAGAAGGGCCAGGGTGAAATCCAGCTGAAATCCTGCTCACTTACACCACAAGGGCATACACAAAGCACACAGCTGCTAGTCTCTACCCTGTCAGGTAGGAGAAAAGAGTTGCCAGGGAAAGCAATAGGTCATCCTTCCAAACAATAGTTTTCCAGCAATTTCCTCCAAGATCACAAAAGTCAACCTCCCTGACAGCTCGGGTCTGGCTCCATCTCTAGCTACGCCTTTTTTATCCAGGTCCTGCTGCGAACTTGCAGCTTTTCTGTACTAAACATGCTCCCCATTTCCACAGCTGAGTCCACCCCCTTCTCCTCTTTCTGCCTCTCCAGAGGGGATTTTCCCAATGGGGCTGCGGCCTGTCATGCTCGCAGCTTACGCAACGCAGCTGCTCAAGTTACACACCCACTGAGATGAGACCTTTACACTCACCTGGCCTACAAGATGTGTTACTCTCCAACAGTTTTTGCACAAGGTAAAAATAAAAATCCATTCAATGAGAGGGAAAGGTTCAGGTATCTTCCTAGACCTGTGATTTTGCATCGGGAATGGAGTTCCCTTCACTTCTCAGGGCCAGGCTGGGGTGAAGTGGTTCCTCTGAACATTTCTTACACCACCTGGAAGAAGTTCATTCAAGTGGTGGCTTTGCAGGGGGACAGGGAAAGGGAGCGCATCAGTGGAAGCAAATTCACAGCACTGCAATCATGTGAGCTTCCTCTCTGCCTTTACCCCTTTTCATTTCTGTGGATATCAGGAAAACGGAATGGTTTCATCTCCTCCAGAAAGTCCCTGGAACAATCTCATCTGGGCTGACTCAGCCTTTGCTATTTCTAAAATAGAGCAGCACCACAAAGTTTGCTTGGCTTGGAGGTTTCCATACAAAGCACAAGCACTGTGAGCTGCGTGGGGGCACTAGAAGTCCCCTTTTCCAAAACTGCAGCTTGCTTCCACCTACCCGGCTATCGCACTGTGCGCCAGCCACAGCTGCAAGTCATTTTGCAAGCCCCGATTCTGCAATTGTGCCTGTGTGGACACAGCGATGTTCCCCTGCGAGCTAGGATAGCTTCAGTGAGATTACTCGTGGGTCTGCAAGCATCCTTCCCCTGCCCACACCCCTTGTTTTGCAGCGGGAAGCACACTCCTAGGGGGAAGACACCATAACTGGAACACTCAGCCCAGAGCTACAGCTGCAGAGGACTGTCATGCAGCACCACAGGCTCCAAGTTTTGCCCATCAGTGGGTTGACTCTCGAGACCTTACTCAGCCAGTTGGACACATGCATTTGTGTGAAGAGCTGCATATTTTGTTATACAGCCAGGCCTCCAAAAGGAATTTCACTTCAGCCTGCCAGTTTAGGCATCTGTCCAAATTTCGCATCAGCCATCCTTTCTTCAGCAGCTGCTGAACCCTTGCAATGCCTAAAGTCTTCAAGTATTTAGCTGTAACCTTTAACCAGGCATCGCTGCTGTAACACTTCTACTCCATAACTCCGCACACAGTAACATCTACAGAACCACAGATGAGAGCCTGGAGCAACCTTCATCATCACCAGAATTATGTCCTTAGCTCCTCCACTCTCTGGCCCAGAAAATACTATATACAAAATGGAATAGCCTCAAGAGAGGAGAAAGAAGGCGGCACTTGCACACATCCGAGCTCCCTTCAGGCCAGAGTGGATTTAAGGTCTGAGAAGGAGGAAGAGCATGAACTCAAGTTTCCTACAACCCAGGTGAAGGTACCCAACCATTAGCCTTAGGGCAAGCAGCAGGCTTTTCTTCACCACTTTTTTCTGTGCCAGTGCAAGCCCCAGCTCCAGAAGGCAAACCTGATGAAGAGGAGGTCCCCAGCATCTGTCCTGCAAGTCCCTCGGGATAAAGCTTCCCTGCTTGCCTGCACACACATACACCCACCGGCTGCGCTGCCACCCGCTTGTCCCCAGCCTTTCTGCAGCCCTGATTACCAGGGTTTGAACGCCAAATTTCCCAAGAATTAAAAGTTAGTTGTGTGACCACTGAGCTGACTCGTGTCTGGGAAGGTTGACTTTTCCCTTCTGTCTCAGCTGCACACCTGCTCTTGGATGCAGGCACCTTTTACCCTGGGGAGGTGCAAGCAAAGCTTCTTCTGAAACTCATGCTGGGGTGAAGCAGGGAAGAGTCAGTTCCCCGCCGGATCTTCAACGGACAGTAGTGCCATGCCACAGTTGTGCAGCTGCTTTACCCTGGGGTTTTATTTTCTCAATGGCTATTTGGTCAGCTGGGTTAGCTGCACAACAGCACACCCATGGCCAGCCTGACCCTCAGGGACGGAGCAGCCTTGGAGAGATCTCGGCACCTACCTACAGATGGACTTGACCAGATTCAGACAAGAATAATAAATGCCAAGTATCTCACTGCCCTGCCTTTACCTGCACAGTCAACATTAGCCTCTCTTTAAAGTGTTATGCAGCTTTAAGCCTCCGGCCTCCAAAGGTGCAGCCTTTCCAGCAGAGAGAGTTGCAAAGCCTAAACCGCAAACATATATTGAATTTCTACTGTCTTTCAGGTATCTGAAGAGGAAACAAATAAATCACTGCAAAGCGTAACATGATGTTTGTTCCTCGTAGCGAAAGCAAGACGTTTGAGAAAGGTTAACATTGAGCAGGCATAACATCCTACAGTGCCAGGGCATGCTTTCTAAGTGTTGCAGGAAAACAGAGAAACAGTGCATCATGGCACAGTTGTTAGGCTAAGAGCCCTGAAATACAAACGTGTGCATCAACAGAAGTCTTGAGCTTGTCCATGGCTCAGCTGCCAGTGTGCACTGCAAGACCCGGCCTCAGGCCTCGAGACAGGGCAGGCCAGATGCTCGGAAGCTACTGCTGAAGACTTAAGAGGAACCCCCAAAATCTCCTTTTTTCTGCTGTTCCAAAACTATGTAGCGATTCAACAGTGCAGCCATCGGAAACCGGGGCTCACCTCCAAACTCTGCAGCGATTACCAAGGTTGTTACTACAGAGAAGGATGAAAAGTTCAGAAGACAACCCCCCCCCATCCTGCAACCCCTCTAAGGAAGCCGCGAAGCCGGTGCTTTCTGAGGCCGGCCACACAGGTAACCCCGCTCAGTACGGGTGCAGGACCGAGGCGGACACCGGGCTGAAGCCTTGACAGCACCGGGCAGACACCAGCACCGGAGGCTGCGGCTCGGTCGGCGCTGCCAGCCCTACGAGCCAGCGCCAAGCGCCGCCTGGCATGGCAGCCACGGGCCACCGGGCCCTTCCGGGGCTGACGTGGAGCTCCCCCGGGGCACGGCCCCGAGGGCGGCCGCAGCACGGGCGCTCCCGGCCCCGCCGCCTCCCGCCGCGGGGACGAAGGGGCAGGGGAACAGCGAGCCGGGATCCGGCACCGGCGGAGCTCCGCTCCCTCCTCGCCCGCGGGGCCGGGGCGGCGCTGCGCGCTCCGCCGCCTTCGGTCCGCCCCGGCGGCCTGTCGGTACACGGGCAAGCGCCGGGGCGGCCGGAGCGGGGCAGCGTTTCGGGTCGGGCGCGCCGCTCCCGGCGCCGCCACCGAGCCTCGGCGCCGGAGCAGGGACCTCCCGCCGCCGCGGGCCGGCCCTCCCCCCGCAGGCCTCGCTCCGCCCGCACCCGTCGCGCTCCCAGCGCCCAGCCCCGCTCCACGCCCGGCGGCACGGGCAGGGCAGCCACGTACAGGGACCGCAGACGACCGCCGGGATCCTCCCAGGCGACGGCACCGGCCCGCGGGCAGGGCCCCGCGGAGGCTGCGTTTGAACGGCTGCGACCGCTTTGTTTGGCTGGGGCAGCGCCAGCGCGGGCTGCCGGGAAGGTCCCCGGGAGGGGACTCGGGCGCGGGGGGAGGAGCTGCCGCTTAACTCCTTCGGGGCAGCTCCGGGGCGCGGCGCCGCGCCGCCGCCGGCCGGGGCACAGGGCAGCGCGGTACCCACGGCAGCGCCGCCGCCCCGGGGAGCACCGGGAGGGGCTGCGTGCGGCAGGCTGGGCTGCCGGCATGGCCGGGGGCCGCGGCACTGCCCCCCGCTCCCGCCGCCCCGTGTCCGCCGGAGCTGCCCGGGACGGGCCCGAAGGCTGGGCGCGGCCGGGGGGGCCGGACCCGCGGGCTCCCCGCCGCCGGGCCGGGGCTGGCCCCAGCTCTGCAGGGCACTGCTGCAGGGAAACGTCTGGTTCTTCACAGTACTTTTATTTTTCTGCTGAAAAGGAGGTTGTAGCGAGGTGTGGGTCGGTCTCTCCTCCCAAGTAACAAGCGACACGATACAGGAAACGGCCTCAAGCTGCGCCAGGGAGGTTTAGGTTGGGTATTAAGAAAAATTTCTTCACCAAAAGGGTTATGGAGCACTGAACAGGCTGCCCGAGGAGGTGGCGGAGCCACCATCCCTGAGGTATCTACAACACGTGCAGATGCAGCGCTCAGGGATACGGTTTAGCGATGGGCTTGGCAATGCTGGCTTAACAGACTCGACAGCTCAAAGGTCTTTTCCAACCTCAACGATTCTATGATTCTAAGATCGTCACAACAGTCTACCAGTAGTCCTCAACAGACACCATCCAGTTTCTCTTTGAACCCATGTAAACTTTTAGTAGCCCACAACATCCTATGGCAGGGAAACTGGCCCTTTAACGAGATGTTGAGTGAAGAACAACCTTCTTTTGTTTTTTTCTGAACCTGCCCATAGCTAGTTTTATGTAATACCCCCTTAGTTTTGCAGCAAAAGAGAAAATAACCAATTATCCTTGCCACACATGATCTTACAGACGCCTGCCCTGTTCTCCCCCAGGTTCTGTGATGAGTATAGGCTGTTCCTACCTTGTGTTCAGGAGGTGGAGCTATCTGCCCTTCACATGAGAGTACAAGGATTTCAATCTTAGGAATTTAACAGAAGTCCTGACTAGCACGCCTGCTTCTCAGGAAGGTTTGTCGTGTTTAAGGCCCTGTATTAGGAATGAGGTCAAAGTATGCTCCTGACTTTGTTCCTTGGAAGCCAGGAAGCCAGTACAGCTGGAATCCACTGGGACCAGGTCAGATGATCTCAGATCAGTACTTCCAGCGGCAAATTTCCTGGAAGTTCACAGCACACATTCTGGCAGGGGAAAAAAAAAAAAAGGCAGAAAATGGCTTTCCCACTTAAATGACTGGATTTATGAAATGCCACTGAATGGTGGTATCACTCTTCTCTTTGTGCCTTTTGCGCTTCCTGCGGGTCAGGCAGCTGGCGAGTGCGCCCTCTGCGGTACCAGCCCTTTCTGCTCCCCAGGGGAGCACATCTGCCACAGCCCCAGATGTGTGGATCCGCAGCTGGAGGCGACGCTGGGCGTAGCACTGCCAGGAGGGCCCGCGGCTCGCTGCGCTACGGGAAGCCAGGAGGCGAAGGCCCAGCTGCGGCTGCCGTTACTGAGCGGGACGAGGCCTGCAGGAAGGCGTGACAACTGCTGCTACGCCCACCGGCGTAGCTGCGGAAAGCCGGGCGAGCCGGCCCCGCGCAAACGGGACTGACCGCTCGCCGTGCCGGGGGCCGCACGGGCCGGGAGAGCGGGGCCGGCACCCCGCAGCCGCGGCCGCTCGGCCCGGGGCAACGAAGCGGCTCCGGCTAGCGAGACCCGACTTTACCGGCCGCAGGGCGCGCCCGCCGGAGGGCGCAGGCCGCAGCCTCGCCGCCACTGGAGCTCCCCAGTGAGAAACCGGTTTCTCTCCACAAGAAGGCCCCGGCCCCGGCCCGCCCCCTCGCTTTAAGCCCGCCCGCCCCCGGGCGTGACGCCATCAACGCGTGCCGCGCGGTGCCCCTTCCCGCCCGCGCTGCGTCTATCGCGCGCGACGGGCCCGGAGCGGTGGCTGTGGCGGGCGCCGAGGATGTGAGTGGGGCCGGGGCGGGGGCCGGGGCCCGGGCCTCGGGGGATCGGCATCCATCCGGCCCGGCGGCGGCGCGGAGCCGCCCCGGCGCCGCGCGGAGGTGCCGAGGGGAGCGCGCCGGAGCCGCCGAGGAGGAGGAGATGGCCGGGCGAGGGTCAGGGACGGGGCCGCGGCGCCGCGGCCTACCGCGCCCGGGGGCGGGGAGGGAGGAGGGGAGGCCGGGCCGGGGAGGGGCTGGGCGGGGCCGGGCCGGGGCCTGGAGGGGAGCGGGGACCGGGGGTCCCGGTGCTGCCCGCGGCCGGGGCGGCGGGAGGAGCGCTCTGCGGGCCCGGGGGCGGGCGGGCCGGCGGCGCCGGGCCCGGTGGAGGCCGCGGGCGGTGCGGGCTCTGCTCTGAACCGACTCTGTGCTTGGTCTGTGCTTTTCTCTCCCTGTTCCTCAGCCCGCGCCTCGGCTTGGCCCGTAGTATGGCAACACGTACGGTGCGGTCAGCAGCGACAAGCCCTCGGTCCGCCTGGCGCCGTAACGTACCCCATGGCGCTCGAACCGGGACGCGGAGCTGGCTGCCCCTGCGCTCCTGCGGCCCCGCTCGCTGTAGTTAGCTTGGGCGAACGGCCGTAACTTTGCAAAGAACTGCCGAGCGTTGAACCCTCTTCTCCTCACACGAGGAAATCTTTTCCCCATTTTGCAAATGAGGACCTGAAGCAAACTGCCATTAAAGGGCTTGCCTGTAGTCGTGCAGGAAGTCTGGGGGAGAGCTGAGTTTGCTTCCTCTGCTACAGAATTGCAGCTCTGTAAGAGTGCAAGTCAACTCTTAAAGCAGAGAGGTGTGTGTGCTTGAAATGAACATTTGGCCTGTGTAGATTGCTCTTAGACTTTCTGGCATTTTGGGTGGGTGCTGAAAAAAACATTGACCTGTTAGGGACTGAGAGATTTTTTTGATTGTAAGGAGGAAGCACGTCACTTAGAAATGCTTTTGTTTTACACCGTTGTGTGAAGACCATGATTTTAGTTTTCTCGCATCTTCTGGTGAATGTCTGAACACATGCAGGTGAAACTGCCCGCAGCCGTGTCTCTTAGGCTGAGGTTTCCAACTGAATTAAGCTAGGCAAGTGGCATTCTGGAGAAAGGTACATGCGTTTTAGTGGAGGGCAAACAATGGTTAGTTTGGAGGCCGCTTAAATGCAGCATATACCATCATACAGAAATCTGCTGGATTTTTAAACGTCATGTGGCTAATTTGTCTGGCATGGCTAATTTGTCTGGTAAAGCGCCTGCTTTGAGGAGTGGTGCCTGAGTGGTAGCTGTTTAACTGAAGCATTACCTACTACAGCAGCGGTCGGATGACAGGAAAGCATGTGCTGGTCTTCCTCTGTGCTCTCTCTCTCTTCCCTCCTTCCAGCAGGGGTGAAACTGGAGCCAGCTATCAGACAGTAATAGATAGTTTTGTATGGCCGAGCTGATAGCATCGCCACTGTGATAGTCCACAGATTCAAGAGGAGTTGGTGTGTAGGAAGAGATAACACAAACCTGACTATGGTGTATTTAGGAGAAGAAAGGTGGGAAAGGAAAACACCAGATTTTTTGGTCTTGTGAGTCTAGAGACTTGTCTGTTCTGTTCTTCCAAGTGAGTCAGCTGGTTTCATGCAGTGGCAAGTGAGCTTGGCCCCCTCACACTTTGCACTAGAAGCGTAGAGCTGGTTAGAAATGTCATAAAGCTGAGTGAAGTACACAGGTTTGCTTTTATTAGTCACCTTTGCAGCACCTATGGAACAGTCCTTGGACTGTCTTCTTACTGCCACTGGTGTTAGAGAAGACGTTTCCCCCTCCCAGCAAGCCCTGCCAGTGTCACGTTTGTACTGTGGGTTTCCTGTTCTCCATGCAAAAAGGCATGGGTGTTGCTTGACTTCTGGATCTGCGGAGAGCTTGGTTTGCGAATAGTCATTTGTGTTGTTTTTGGGGAGTTGTTTTATTAGAGAAAACTGTGACGCTGAAAATCAGGAAAATTAGTTTAGCTGTTCAAAGTGATTTCTTCCCAAACATAAAGTTAATTGCAGTTTAGAGAATATGGTAGTTTCTTAGCAGAACCTGATACCAGGAAGCATAAAAGCAACAAGACTGTTGGATGCAGTGAGCTGGAGAGGTTTTTTTTTTTCTTGTTAACTAATTTTACCTGCGATGCATGTGGGGATAAAGGTGTTTCCAACATCATGCAGTACTGTGGATGTTCAGCGCTGCATCATATAAGCCTGGCGGTTCAGGAATGCTTGTGCCCACTCTTCCATTTCCTGAACTTTGTGCTCATAGGTAGATAACAGGCGTTACAGCAAATCAGATCTGCCACCTCTTTTAGTGGTTATTAAAACACACATTGGAGGCAGCTTTGTAATGCAGGTGTTAAACAATCCATGTGGAATAGTCAAAATGCAGTAACATTTAGACATTGCAGAATATGTGATGGATGCAGCCCCCTCATGGGAAACGTCTGGAATTCAACCAATGCTCAGTATTTCAGTGTTAAGTAGTGGGGTATTAGGTTTGTCTCCTTTTGGATCTAGAGTAAAGAGGGAACTGATTGGGCGTAGCTGAGGTCAGAATCCAATTTAGACTTTTCTGCTAAGAAGTTAAACTGGGATCTGTTGTAGCAGCAGTGCAGCAAACTGGGCCCTATAATCTCAGCTTTCCAAGGCTGACAGAGCCTTGGAAGCAGCTTGTTGAGGCTGAAAGCAGCCACCATTCAGTGGAGTTTTTTGCTCTCAACAACCCTTTCTTCCTGACAAATGTATGCTCTACAGCACAGTTTGTCTTTGGAGAAAATCAGTGTTTACTCCTCTGGAGGCAAGGCTTTTGTCAAGAGGCATGAGCTGCACGTACATGTTGCAGGGAAAATGGATGTCCTCTGTCTGCCATGTTTTTGGTTGGAGAATTAAGGTCCTTTGTACTTCTGTGAATGTCAAAATGATAGCTTTAAACACGGGTGGCACACGGTGCCAGTGTGAGCCAGCACAGAGACCGGCTGTTAAGAGCCATGTAACAGTTGTGTGTGTAACTGAGAAGTACTATGTAGAAGTCAGTTGATGCCCAGTGTGCTGCCATTGTTGCAAAGCAGGTTCGTTGTTTTATGCTTATCTGTTAACTTCTTGTTTCTAAACCCTTTTATCTTGTCACTAGGCTGTTCTTTGGAGTTTATTGCACTCGATTAGGGATCGGTTCTCAGAATCAAGGAGTTAGAAGTGAGATTTGAGATAAGTGAGGCCCATTCGGTGCTGCTTTGGACGCCTCCCAAGGGGAAATGGAGTTATCAGGATTGAAAAAGAAGAGTTTGCTAGGACTCAAAGAAAATAATAAAAAATCCAACACTAGGTAATGGCATTCTGTCCGAATTTTCTAGGCTTAACAAAACTGGGGAGGTTACAGGGTGCTAGGTCTCTCCCAGTGAGGATGAGGAATTGGAAATGTACCTCTTTCTGCGTGAATTTCTGTATGTGAGAATTTCTGTATGCTATAGCTGTCTTCCTGAAAGCTGCTCTGTATTGTAAAATATTTACCTTTTTCTAAAACGTCCAGGCTTGGCTAATGCTTTAACTCTGCAGTTATGGTGATCTTGAGTTACATTTGAAGTTGTGTTTTGTGTTGCTGTTCTGTTCTTTGCTGGGGTGTGGGTTTATTTTGTTGTTTGTGGTTTTTTGTATTAAACAATGTCTTCTGGAATTTGTTCTTGAAGGGCTCCCTCACCAACCAAGCGCAAGGATAGGTCTGAAGAGAAATCAAAGGACCGGTCCAAGGATAAAGCAGCCACTAAGGAATCGGGTGAAAAGGATCGTGGTCGAGACAAGACACGCAAAAGACGCAGTGCTTCTAGTGGGAGTAGCAGTACCAGGTAGGTACTTTTACAGATAGTAACAAATTACAGTGTTTTCAGAAACCACCACTTTGCTTTCTGGTATGTATCGTTCACTGCGTCATGAACTTCTTGAAAGTTTGTGTTGTGTTAGTCACAGTTTTGTCTAACTTAAGGGTGTTTACATGTTTGGGGTATGAATTTCCTTTGCCTGTGTGGTGAACTATGGAGCTTAAGTTTTCATTGTTTTAACTCACAGTTGTGCTCTCTGTAATTATCAGCAGGTTTTTCAGCTGTTCTTTTTCTGGTTACTCGGCTCATTTTTATCCTCCCCCAACAGATCCCGTTCCAGCTCAACTTCCAGTTCAGGGTCCAGTTCCAGCACTGGTTCTAGCAGTGGCTCTAGCTCCTCTTCTGCCTCAAGCCGCTCTGGGAGCTCCAGCACCTCACGCAGTTCCAGTTCCAGCAGCTCCTCTGGATCTCCAAGTCCATCTCGACGGAGACATGACAACAGGAGACGCTCCCGCTCCAAGTGAGTTTTATTTGCCTTCTGGGAATCACTAGATGGCAGGTTAATTTCTCTGTAGAATACAAGATTGCGATCAGAATAGATTGTTCTCTGAGGGCTGTTTGCTTTCTCCATAACTTAAGAAGTCTGAATTTTGTTAGAATGGGTGTGCTTCTTTTGCTTACAATCAAAACACATGACCTGTAGGAAGAGAGATTAAAAACTTCATTTTAAAGAGTGATTTTTAGGTATTTTATTATGTAGAGGCAGTTTTAATTAATGTTTTCCCAATAGTGTGGGACCATATGAGCACTAGATGGGAGTAATGCTCTGCAGTTCCTGCGAATTGCAGCCAAGACTAACAGAAAGGCCAGGGCTGAAAATGGTGTGTATATATGTATATGCATGTGTATATGTGTATTCTTATGTATAAAAAACCCCAAAAGGGTATGTTGGGGGCAAAGGAAGCATTTTCCTGTAAGGGTAGGAATCAAACTGTTGATGTCCATACGGTTTTTCCTTTGGATAATTCTGTAGGTAAGGTGCTGTAGGCTAACAAAATCTACTGAAGTATTATAGGGCAGTGTGTTTTTTTTTTTAGTGTATCACTCAATTTATGGACAGGAAGATTAGGAAGAAGCATAAATAAAATTTTTTTGCATACTGAATTTTTTATTAAAATTACGTTCCAGGTTTTGTTTCTTTTTTTAACTACAAAGAAACAGTGATATACAGCTACTTATATAGGGGTTTTTAAAATTGTGACATTTCTGGACCTCTGTAGTAAACAAGATACAGAAACACAAATCATTGGATCCATTAATTTGCCTGGTTGTGGTATGCTTTGGTGTTTATGTCCTCATTTTGCCTCTTTAATTGTTGAGGCAAAGAATTTCTTGTTTCATTTTAACAACCGGCAAATTCTTTAATTGTGGCCAACAACTTTATTGAAATGTTTGCTAAATACCATGTTTGTTGCCGAGGTTGCAGTAAAGTTGAAAACTCCCAAAAAAAGGCTCCCCCATTCCGGAAGGTTCTAAAGTAAAAGCAGACAAGACAAATGCAAGTCCTGAGGTGTTCATAAGGAAAATACCCTCACCACCACCGCAGCACTTCCTAACCTGTAGTTTCTTAAGAAAAAAGATGCCCTCCCAAGAAAAACATGTGACAACGGCTGGGTTCTTGGTTGTCTCGCATGTTCTCTGAAAACTGTAAACATTTTCTGTTGTCAAAATCAGGTCCAAGCCACCCAAGAGAGATGAAAAGGAGCGGAAGAGGCGGAGCCCATCACCCAGACCTACAAAAGTGCATGTTGGAAGGCTCACTAGAAACGTGACGAAGGTAATGGCATGCTCCCCTGAAATATCGAGCTTGTGTATCTTCTGTGGGGACTTGTGAGTGGCTCTTCTAAAGCTCTCAAAACTTTTTTTGTTGCTAGAGTGCTGCCAGGGTGTTGATGTTGGAAATTCTTGCTTTGTGTTCAAACCACAGTGAGGGTTGGGGTTTTTTTTGGTTTCCATCTTTCCAGTGAGGAAAATTGTGCTAGGACTGTACTGGATAAAGTACAGCGCAGGCTTTTGAGACTGTAGTGTTTAAGAGGTCTGTCAGCTTTGTCAGTATTTCAGACCTTGTGTCCTGCCTTACTAGGAAGAAAAGTGCAGAAGTTGGGATAATAGCTGAAGTTACCTTGGAGGCATTAAGGATACCTGGAGGTTCTTTATAGAAGATCTGAAGAGAGCTGGGCTGGCTTGAACTGTCTTTGCTAGAATGTAGTTTAAAGGTCTTCAGAGATAAAAGGTTTAGGGTGCTGAAAAAAATTATGTGTTTTAAAAACAATATTAACAACTGGACCTTAAGAGTTTTCAGGTGAGGGCGTAAGTTCCCTTTTCAGGTGCCCAAGATTTTTGCACTAGTTGTGTTTTTGTAGACGGTGTTGACGTGCAGCACCTTAAGGTTTGGAACAACCTGAGGAGGAACTGAACAGACAACAGTAGAGAAAGCAGTTCCACAGTCAGGCCAATGAAATATGTCTCTTCTTGATGGTGGCATTGATTTAAAGCTAATCTAGTGCTGTGGATTTACTGCTGCGCTGTGCCAGCCAGTCCAGGTCAGTAAGTGTGGTCTGTGTCCTTAAGACTTGCTCTTTCTCTGCAGGATCACATCATGGAAATTTTTTCCACTTACGGAAAGATTAAAATGATTGACATGCCAGTTGACAGGCTAAATCCACACCTCTCTAAAGGTTATGCTTATGTGGAGTTTGAGAACCCAGATGATGCTGAGAAAGCCCTGAAACACATGGATGGAGGTAGGTATCAAATGCTGTAAAGAGGCTGGATGCTTTTAAAAATCTTTGGAGCAGATGAGTTTGATCTGAAAATGAGTTACAGGTAACAGGGAAGCCTTTGGAGAACTGATCTGAAATACTGTTTGTTTTCAGCCCAAATGGCTTTGGCTTTTGTGAGGTTCAGGATAGATTTGAAACATTACAGGACTATTAAAATGGTTTTGGTTTGGGTTTTTTTTTTCCACAAAAAAACAGTAATAAAATTCTTTAAGTTTCTGTGAAAATCTTCCCTGGTTAACATCTGAACTGCAATTTGATAGGATATTAGTTTAAGAAGTATAGTACGTATGTGGACTTTGTCAAAATAACTCCTGAGGGGGTGGTGGAAGTAGCACTATAGGCTGATGCATGCTTCAGTTGCTTGTGACAAAAGCTGTGAGGTGCAGTAACGTGACATGTAGATGTTAGCATTGGAAAATACTTACTTCTTCCTGTTTCTGTGATTCCCTAAAAAGGCCAGATCGATGGTCAGGAGATCACTGCCACAGCTGTGCTGGCACCACGACCTAGGCCGCCTCCCAGACGCTTTAGCCCACCCAGGAGGATGCTGCCACCACCACCGATGTGGCGCAGGTCACCCCCTCGCATGAGGAGAAGGTGAGAGCTCTGGCAATTTTATTTCCTTATTGGTGTAACAACATGTTATCAGTGAAAGACTTGGCATGGGGACAATTTAATCCTGTTGGACTTGACTTTTCCCTCCAAATGACAGGAGCACCTTTTGGGAATTAGTTGGACCTGGATTGTACTTCTTAAGTCCTTAAGACCAGGGTGACCTACTCTGGTCTACACCCTGAATGCAGTCTGGAAATGTCAGATGCTTTCCAGCCTGTTTTGTGGAGTCCCTTCTGCATAAATGCTTCGAGGTGAAGTGGGAATGGACTTTATGGCTGGCAAAATTTTTTGGCAGCCTGCTCCATCCTTCTGATTGCCCTTGCACCTCCCTCCCTTATTTCTGTGAATGGGTACATGATCAAAAAGCAGCCCTCGTGCACCAGGTGTGTGGAGCACACTGACCCCCAGACATGACCTGACGTGCATGTGCTTGCTGTGTGACTTCGGACTGCCTTAACATGCTCAGATAAGAATTTTTTCAGAGTCTTCCTCAGCACCTAGATGGGCTCCTCTGTCTTGGAAATCTGCTTAAAGTCTTGTTACTAGTAAAAGCAGCTCCTGTTAGAGCCACTGGATCACTGAACAGCTTTCAAACTACAGATTTAAAAATGAGAAATAGCTAATGTGGCACAAGATCTGCTGCCTGTTGGGCCTCCTTTAAACACGCCTTTTACAGAAGTCTGGTAAATGCTCGATTTGGCATTCCCTTCTTATTGTTTATTTTTCTTCCCTAGTCTAGCTTCTGTTATCCTGTCCAGGCTCTGTTCATATTCTGTGCCTGGAACCTTGGTGTGTCATGCTGGTGGCTATGCAGATTGATGGTAGTAATGATGAGCTTGAAGCTTAATGATTTTTTAGAGTTAGATTTCCTCTAAGAAATGTCCTTGTGATTTGAAAGGGTTTATGTAAATCCTTTCCCTGAATATTACTGTTATTACATGGGCCAAAGCTGACATTTCAGGTGAAGGAGAATCTGATGTAGAACGAACTTGAGCTTGTTTTGCTTGAGGAAGAAGACAAGATTCTTGTGGGTTTTTTTGATCTTAAACAGTCTTTCATCTTCGGGGAGATGTTTTTGAAAAGTTGGTAGATGCGCTGACATTACTGGAACCTGTTGCTTTTGTCTCCTAGTGAAAGCTTTCTCCATCCTCTCTGTCAGGTCCCGGTCTCCTAGGCGCAGATCCCCTGTTCGCCGGCGATCAAGATCCAGATCTCCTGGACGAAGGCGCCATCGCAGCCGCTCCAGCTCAAACTCCTCACGATAAAGCAAAAGGACTGGACAGCTTTTTATTTTTTAACTTAAATCCCATCAGACTAAATATTGTACCTTTTTTTTATAATGGGTCTGGGTGAGGAGGAGTGAGAGAGAGAGATAATCCTGGCAGGGAAGGCAACCTAGGAGGAGAGAGCAACAGTTCCTGGCCAGTAGGTAGCCTTTGCTGTGGGGCTTCTAGTTTCCTGGCATTGAATTGAAATTATTTTAAAATGGCTTTGATTTTTAAAGGCTGCAAAACCATCTTTTCCAGATAAACATAAGGAAAGATGTTACAGCCTCTCTTTCTCCAGTTAGCAGGCTGCTGCTTGGTGATTTCTAAACGCTTAGCACGCTGTACAGATGAGCATGTAAATCTTGAGCTATTTCAGAAACCCTGTATAGTAAAGCAGGGAGGCATTTAACTTGATCTCGAGGTGCCAGCACAGGATTTTTCAGAGCAGCTGGAGTCCAGATCTGCACAAGACTTAAATACCAAGTTGTCACTTTATTCCAGTTCCCAAACAGATTCCTAGTTCCTGCAGAGTAAGCTGGTTCCACAGGGTAAGCTCTTCTATAACGCATATAGCAGGTGATCACCACAGAAACAATGGTATCCACTGAACACGATACGTTAGAAAAGAAGCTGGAAATCTTAAGAACTGCTTTGTAGCTGTGCCCATAAGTGATTTCTTCCACCTTTTCTTAAAGCGTTTTGGTAAAAACTTCCTACACAACCCCGCAGTGAAATAGTGCGAGTGCTTCTGCTTTTACAAATCTCAAGTTAGCGACTGAGCATCAACCAACCCCCTGGAAACCAAGGCAGAGAGGGAGGCTCGAGGCCGTGATGCTGGCTGGATTAACTGGGGTTCACGTAGGGAAAGGCAAAGAATTTACCACCTGTTGTACAGTCAATACTATAAAGATTTTTTTTTTGTTGTTTTGTTTTGTTTTGTATAACTTTGTAGCCTTTGGGGCCATGTTGTGTTTGTACTTGTGTAGGACGAGCGACGTTTGAATAAAGCAGTAGGGTTGAGAATAGCCGGCCTGCCTCGCTCCCTGTCCCTTCTCCCGCCCCTCGCTCCGCGGCCGGCAGCTGCCTCCCCGCGACCGGGGGTGCCTGGCTCTTTAAGGGCGGTGCTGGCAGCGCCGCTGATTGGCCGCGGCCGGCCGGAAGTGGCGTTGTGGCCGCGCTCCCTTCGCGTCATGGCGGCGCTGGAGCGCGCCCTGCGGACCGCGGCGGCGGAGCTGTGCCAGGCCGGGGAGGGGGCGGCGGCGGCGGCGCTGGGCGCGGTGCGGGCCGCCCTGGCGGAGGCGGGGGGCCCGGCCGCCCTTGGGGAGCGGGAGCGGGCGCTGTACGGCGCCTTCCTGCGGGGCCTGGCCCGGGCGCCCCCCGCGGCGCGGCCCGAGGGCCTGTGGCAGAGCTGCTTCCTGGAGGGCCCGCCCGGTCTGGCGCTCGGCGCCCTGCTGGAGGCTCTCGCCTCCCCAGGGTCAGTCCGCGGCGGGGGCGAGCGGCGGCAGGCGGCGGGGCGGGGGTCGGCGGGCCGCGGCTTAGCGGGGCCGCAGGGTGCGGGGGGCCTCGCCCGTGCCCACAGCCGCTCGGGGGCTGGGCCTTCCCGCAGGGCTCCAGCCGCTCCTTATTATGCCTGTGGAGCATCCTGGGAGGCTGGGAGCTGCGGGAACTAGAGAGATGCAGAGAGCGCTTCGATTTTAGTTCGGTTTTGATTAAAACTACGTGTGATTGAGCAGCGGTGTTGTAGTGGTGATACAACAATACAAAAACAATGGGATGCACATATTTTATATATTTTTTAATCAGTTAAAAGGGGCAGGGACGTACTCCAGTTACTTTCTTCCAGCCCTAACATTCGTCTGGGGGAGGTCGTTGCGGTGCTGGAGCAGTTCCTGCAGGAAGGACGGATTTCAGCTCTGATGTGGGATGTCTGTCAGCAGCAAGTGCAGGCTGGCTCGCCTGAGCTGCAGGAGGCCCTGCTCAACAAGGTCGTATGTTTGCCTGATCACGTGAGCAATAAACTCCAAGGGAACCCCCCCCCAGTATTCTTCCCACAGAACTACTTTCCGTTCTTGGGTGGTGCGATTATCCAGGTGCTGCAGAAGATCTCAGAGTCTCTGAGAGGTAAGAGTGCAGGAGGGCTGTGCTATAGAGACAGCTCTCATGAAGAAGTGTTGTGTCTATTGACCCCCTTGGCTGGTGCTTGAAATACAGCTAACGGGTATTGCTGAGCCTCACGTTCATCCTCCAGGCTAAAGTTTGTTGTGTTAAAAGTGTAAGGTACCAGGGATGAGCAAGATGGCCCAGGTTTTTTAAATCTCCCTGAAAGGTGCAATCCTACAGGTGGTTAAATAGTTTCATCTGTTGCCAAAGCTTAATTGTGGTCACTTGGTCTCTGCTGGAGGAATTCTATATAAGATTTAAATGGTACTGAATTAACTTTGTTTCATTCTGTATGAATTCATGTTCAACTGAATGAACAGTGGCTTTGTTACCATTGTGCTAAAGTGGGACTGAACTATTTTAGTCTTCTGACTCTCACTGCATATAAGTAATACTGGGTGCCGTTTTGTGCCTGAAGGCAGGTGGTGGAGGGAGGAAGGGGTGATGCTTGAAGAGAAGAAGTTAATCTCTTTTCAGGCTTCAGCACTTGTAGAAGTGCATGCACCTCCTGAAGGCTGTTTGGAGGATGCTGGTATGCACTTGTTAAGCTTGTGTCTGTTTTATCCCAGGTGGCTTGGATTGCTCAATCTCTTTTGTTTCTCATGTCCTGGGGAAGGTATGCGTTCAAGGAAGACAAAGTGAGTGTTTTTTACAAGACTATTTTGTGGCGAGGGAAGGTCTGTTTTACTGTATTAGTACAGAAGAATGACTGTGATGATAATCGACAGAGGGAGTGGGAGATTGACCAGGTAATACTTTGGGGGTTTTGCGAGGTGAGCTGTACAGGCTTTCTAAGGCTACTCAAGTAGGCATCTGATAGATGCTGGTGCTTTTCTGTCAGCTCATGTGAATGCGATCTGTTCTCTCAAAAATTGATATTAATTGATATAAAGGTTATTAGCTTTCTCATCCTGCCATTCAGGGTAACTGTGCTTTTCTAGTGCTTTTCATCCAGTGGTCTGGAAGTGCCTCATAAATACCAGCATAAATCACTGCCCATACGTAATAACCCTCTCATGTGAGTAGCCCTCAGTCTGACTTTCCTTAGGACTTGGAAGCCACTGGATGCAGAAGTAGTTAACAGGGCTGGGGAAGAAGAGGAAAGGTTTTCTAGCTGTGTTTACTGTGATGAGGAATACTTGCAAGTTCCTTAGGCTGCTTAGGTTAGTTCTTACCACAGGAGCAATGTAGAACTGCAAACTGTACATCGTATGTCCTCATCTTGTAAGGACCTTGACATTCGCTTGCAGGCTTTGAGCACCATTGCACCAGTTCTGTCCATCTGGTGTGCTTACCTGTTTTCTTTTCCACTTCAGAGGAAATTCTGAGTGTTTTGGTACCCCATCTAACGGATCTCACCAAGTCAGACTGCATCTGGCAAAGAATATGCTGGCGGTTGGTTGAATGTGTGCCAGACCGCTGGATGGAAGCAGTAGTCCTTGGTTTTGTGCAGACAGCACCTGGGTAAGAACCCTGCTTTCCTCCCTGCTACAGAGCAAAGGCTGGATTTTTTTTCACAAATACTTGCAGAATCGGTTTCTGAAAGATGCTGGTGTGTGTGGGGGGGTGTGTGTGTGTGTTTGTGTAGGTGGTTTCTTACAGTGCCATTTCCTGAGAGACTCTAGGGGTAAAGTAGTTGATTATTCCCTCTCAGGTAGAACCTGCAACCATTTCTTAAACATCTGCACCATGACATGCAGTGAAAAAACAAGTTTAAACATTCTTTGCAGTTAATGACTCACTCTTAAAACTTCAGAGGTGTTTTAGAAATTTTATTGCAAATAGCTGTTCACAAAATTTCCTGTGATTGGTAACAGCGTGACAGTAATTACGTGGATCCCTAACGTTTTGCTGTTGACCTGTCCTGCTAGGGCAGATGTCTTGTCTAGGTTGCTGGGTAACCTGGTTGTGAAAAACAAGAAAGCTCAGTTTGTGGTGACACAGAAGGTGCTGCTCTTGCAGTATGGCCACACGGTAAGGACTCTGTGTTGAACAGTGGTGCAGTAACACCTGTTTTTCCCAAGTGCTGATGTGTTTTTTAGCCAAGCTGCAGGTGTTCTCGAGTAAGATTTAACTCTTCGTTCTGAAATCAGCCCTCTGTCTCCTAATGCGTACCTGAGCTATGCAGCTGTTCACTTACATCCCCTCAGCTGAATGTAATGAAGAGGGAGTGGTAAATGGTTGCTTTGAAATCATGGGATTCATGTGCTCTCTTAGGGTTGATGGCCATTAGCAGAGTTACTGTAGTCTTTTTCTGGAACCATTTGGGGTTTTGTGCATAATTTCAGTATTCTGGGGAGCTGGTGACGTCTAGTTAATTTAGAATCTGAAAGGAGAGACTGAAGAAGCTGTGATCGGCCTCAGGGCTAAGAATTAGATGGAAGAGATGAGACAAGGACTTCCTCTGCCCCCCACCCTGTGCACCTGTGTTTGTCACAAGGTGTTAAAGTGTTCTGTGGTTTGTGATGTTGTGGGAGATGTTCTCTAGACTTTCTGTGTTCCATGTTTGCCTGTGACTCTGCTGATCTGGTTTTGATGGTAAAAATACTGTACTGTATTCCTGTCTTGTTTTTCCGTGTATTTCATAGCAACTGCATGAGTGTGTCTGTGGTTGGGTTTTTAAATTTGCTTATTTTTCTGTCTTTGAATGTTGTCAACCAGTCCCTCAGAATGAGATGTTTAACACAGTAAAAATACATGCTTGCTATTGCTGCACAACTTTATGCCCAGTTAAAGCAAAACTCATGGGTTTTGTTGCAGACTGCAGTGCTGCAGAACCTCCTTGGCTACCTGTCCCTGGATAGCCTTCGGCGTCCCTTACTGATCAAAGTAAGATTAAGTGACATTGTTGGTGGGGTATCTGATAGAAAACATTCTGCTGTGTGAGTGTGCGTATATGTGTGCCTGTGGAGTGCACAATTTCGGTGCTTCTCTAAGACAATTTTGCCACTATTCATGAGAGTGAGGGAAGCCCTGCCATATCACAAGTAAATTGTCATATACAAATTGAAGACTTGGCAGTAGTTTTTCAAATTTAATTGGTAGATTGTCTTCCAAGTAGCAAAACTAATGCGGCTTGGGTTCCAACAGATGTCCCATGTCCTCCATCCTTCTCAGCTTCCTCTGTCATCTCCTATTTGTGCGGCTGGGCAGATGGCGAAGTTGCTTGAAAGCTGCCTGCCAAATGGATGGTGCTTCAGAATCTCATCTGCCTCCTCAGTGGGGTTGCAGATACTTTCAGACTCCAAGTCAGCAGCGTGATGGAACTTCTAGGAAATTGGTATCTCTGGAAATCTCTACCGTTTTTGTCAATTCCTCTCCCCCCCCCCCGCTGGTTACACATTCTAAAATTACCTGGAAGTACTGGCAGCTATATAAGATTGGACTGAAAACACATAAAATCATACTGGTTTTTGACAATATTATTTATTGCTTTCTATATAATATTTATGAGAAATAAGCTCACCACTTTTAAATAAAAAAAATTATGTATTTATTAAAATACATATTTTTAAATTTTAAAATAAAATTAAAATTTAATTTTAAAATAGAATTTAAAAAAATTAATTTTAAAATTAAAAAATATTAAAAATACATATTTTTAATAATATGTATTATTAAAAACAATTTATTAAAGGTAATGCAGAGTTCTCAATTGGTCAAGCACAGTATGTTTTGGGCCCTGAAATACAAAGTTAGCTCCATTTGTAGGGAGTGTGAAGTTCACTGGGAAGTGTGAAGACCAAAAGGCCAGCAGAACATACAATGTGCTGTATGAAAGCACATGTCAGAAATGTGCTTCGAAGAGATTACTTGGGCTTGAAAGATCTTTTCTACACCTACTTGAGTTCTCTGATTCAGGTGCTGCAAGAACTTTTGGAGACCTGGGGCAGCAGCAGTGCTGTGAAACACTCTCCACCTGAGCAGCAGCAGTACATTAGCAAGGCCATCCTTATCTGCCTCTCCCACCTGAAGGAGCCTGAAATTGAGAGCTGCAGACAAGGTGAGGCGGCGGGAGAAGTACAGGTTAGATTGGTTTAACAGAAGGTCTGACTGTGAGTAAAAAACATCTTGTTTTGATCTATGGATAAACAAAATTGTCTCATATTCATCTTGGTAAACAGGGTAGCCTCTCTTCTGTAGCACTGATGTGATATAGTTCCAAATGCATAGCTTTAAATCATGGAATTGGAGAAGTGTATCTTTGACCTAAGGTTCTTACCTGAACGATGGTTTAGGAACCCTTAAGTTTTGTCACAGGAAAGCAAGGATTGACTCTGGGGCTGGTTAGAGGAGTGGCATGATGTGCGATTTATAGGCTCACTGTTGGAGCATGAGTAAGGTTCCGAAGGGGACAGGGGAAAGTATGTCAGGATAAAAAGCTGTTTGGTTGGCCTCGGACTATCCATGTGCGTTTCTCAGTGTCATTCTGCTTCTCAGTGTGAGATAAACAGGGATAATGAGTTACTGGCCAGGGCCTCCTCTATTCTGTGTTCGTACTGTGCGTAGCACATTGGGGTCCTGGTCTAAAATAAAAAATAAATCTGCCCAATGTCTAGAGTTACTTTTCTGTAGGTGTGGCCTTTATGGGAGGAGAAGGTTGGCTTATAAGACCTGTTCATCTGTTTCGTTCTAGAATTAATTCTTCTTTAGACGAATGAGTGACCTGTTATTTGCTAACAGTACTGTAGTTTCAGAATCCGTTTTTTATCTGAAAGCTGTTGAAAAGATAAGCTTTTCTGAGCTGAAGGAGGTCAGTGTAACAGCTGTAGGTCTGCCCTGGTAAAGCTGGCAACCATCATTCTCTGTGGGCTGAGAAATACTGGTGTTAACTGCCTGTTTCAACTTATCTAGGTGATGAGGTAAATTTCTCCCTCTTGTGATTCTTGTACCGGTCAGAGTTTGTGCCTATCTCAAAACATGACTTTTCACTTTGAAGCGTTCTGAAAAAAAGCTAAAGATTGACTTGACTTACCATCCTTTTTTGTTTCAGTGGAAACCAAAATAACCCAAATTTAGAATATATTGTAATGTTTCATTGACTTTGTACCCCATGAAGAGGTATGGGTTTACTATGTTGGTGCTGAAGGGCAACACTGCCATTGCAGAAAGAGAAGTCACAGCTGTGTGGCCCTTCTTATCTTTCTACCCATTGTTGGATGGTGAGCAGCTAAAGAAGCCCTCTCAGGGAACCACCGTAAAGATGGATGTTTGTTCCTGTCGTTGTTTGATGTACTGTTTGGGTCTCATGGTTTTTTGTGGTGTGTGTTTCGGGGGGATTGTTGGTTTTTTTTTTTTCCCCAGGGCTTCTCACAAGCATGATGGAGGGTGTGAAATGCCATTTAGACAGCAATCTACCACAAATACGGCGTCTGGGAATGATTGTGGCAGAGAGCATTAGTTCAAAAATAAACACTGACGGACCTGTCCTGAAGTTTCAGGTGAAGGTTATAATGAAATTTCTGTCTGGTGTGCAGGGCTTAATAAAATAATAAAAGCTTTAAACCAGATGATCTAGAGCATTATAGCAAGTTCTAACACTTATTATTGGGAAATAAGGAGAGGCAGCAACACTTTCAAAAAGAGAGCGTATCTGCCTACAAAAAAAAAAATTGCATAGAAAATGGCCAGGTGGCTGCGAGTGACCTTAAGAGTGTAACCTGATGGCGTAGCTCAGGGCAGACTGGTGGTGGTGGAGGACTGCTAGGGGGTTATCCTATGGCACGAGGGAATCAGAATCTGACTCATGGAAGTTGAGAGGGAACTTCAAACCTAAACCAGTGGGGAACATTCAGTCCCTGCCGTGGTGGGAAGACTTGCTCAGAGTTGAGATTTTGAAGACTGACGTGGGGATATATGCTCTGCTATTTCCAGTAGAGTTTATAAGAATTATGAGATTAAATCACATACTTTTTAAAAAAAACTTGTTGCACTGCCATTTATTAAATCTTTTAGAGATTCTAACAACGTTCAGGCAAGGTCTGATCAGGTACTGCTGTTAAATACAGCGATGAAGGTTACTTACGGCACAGATCACTGTACAGCATAAATACATCGCTGCTGGCAGCACGGTGACTGAAATGAATGGGATTTGTGCGAGTTCATCTGCTCGTGATTCAGCCTTTGCTTGCATGCAGTAGAAGGGTCAAATGTTGAATGCTGGGCGTATTTGCAATCAAATGGAGTGCAGTAACAGTTATTTTGAATGTCTAGTACAAAGAAGATGACGAAGCAAGAGAACTGAAGTCCCTTCTGGTGCAGGCTCCACCGTTCTGTGTTGTCCCCAGCCTTCCAGATGATGAGTAAGATATTCCTACTATTAATTTCCACACCATCTTTTAGCCCTTCTCCGTTTCTGAGTTATACAGTAGAACTGTATACAGTATTCAAGATGTCTTACATATTCCTGAGCCTTATAATGCTTATTCTTGCGGTGCAATGTAGTTATGTTAAATTCATAATTCAGATGGTAGTTGTGTATTAACATTGTTTGTTTGATAGCTGCACGTGATGAAACCATGCTGCAGGGGTCTTGTGGCCCCCTGGGTAGAATCAAATGGGCCTTCTGTTTGCATCTTGGAAATTGGGCATTTGGGTCATATGCCCCCAGCCCATGCAGTGACAAAAATCTAGCATATCTGTCAGTTTAAAGACTGGTTCTTTGGTTCTTAACTTCCATAGCATCTGCCGAGGCGCTTTGTAGCGCTTGGTTTTATCAGCAGATGAATGAAGCACTTCGTGTTATTAGCAAGTGAAGCTGTCCAGCACTCCAGTAAAGTACAGAAGTTTTTGCTCCCCTTTTAGGTGCATAATCAGCATGGACAGCTGTTTGAGACAGCATTTGAGAAACGGAGAGATGAAAGGGCAGTGCCGAAGTCCACAGGAATAAGCACAGAGACAGAAGAAAAATTCTCAATTATTGTATTCATTCTACTAGTCATGGCTAAAGGTGTTTCTTCCCTATTTGTTCAGTTTCATTTGCAGCTTCAAATATGGTGCAGGCCAGTGTGACCCAGTTATCACAGACAAGTCTTCCCTTAGCAGTCCTAGGTACAGGTTAGTGCAGGGGAACGCAGCAAGTTAGCTAGCTTAATTTTTGTTTTCCCTTGCTCTTCTCTTAAGAAATTCTGCATGTCTTCTCCCCTCACCACATTCTCCTTCCCAGGACTTTGTTCCTTGTGTTGACCGAGCTGGGTGGGAGACTGCAGCAGAAATGATTATCTGGCTGTTACTGTCATTGGTTTTAATACTTCTTGTTCCTCACAGCAGGAATGAGCAAGCAGATGCTGCACTGCCATTGGTGTTGGAAGGTAACAAGAAATCACATACAGAAGCCCCTGTGGTGCCAGACGAGGAGTTGGATGCTGAGCTGGACAGGTATGGGGCAAGAAACTGGTAGGAAATGGAAAAAAAATGGCAGGTTCTAAGAGCAGATGTGGGGAGAAGGGAGCTATTGGTAGTTGCGTTTCTTGGCAAATCTTGTGCTTTCTGACCTTGTTCAGCTGAGTAGTATGCAGCAGAGTAGAACTTTGTGTAGGAAATTGCGTGTAAGTACATTAGTCGATAATTTAAGCAAAGCCCACATCATGTACAACCATTGTATTTAGTCCATTTGACGTATATACGTGTTTCCTGGCATTATGGGTATGTTTACCGCTTTTAATAGCAGACTTGTCTTACTCTGTCATTTTACCAACGTATAAAGAAATCTGAAGAATCGGCTTCTAGTCTTTTGGTCACCTGTCTCCTTCCTGCACTTGACCAGGAGATCCAGTTCCAGATCTGGTCACAGAAGTGCTCTTCCACTGACCTTCAGAGTAATTCATAGAACTTCCTAAGGAACACTTCCAGGCTAGGCTTCAACAGTGCTGCGGGGTGAGGCAGCAGTGATGGTGTTAGGACAGTGTGTGCTGGTTCTTTCCATGTTGTGGATAGCTGGGGAAAGAAAGAACATCTATACCCCATAGACTAACTCCTGCCTTTATTTCTTTTGCAGTGATGATGACCTTATGCCTTACGACATGTCAGAGGATAAAGAACTAAAAACTAAGGCTCCTGTGTATATCCGAGACTGTATTGAAGGTAGGAGGTTTGGGGCTGAGTTTTCATCTGTTTCTCACTGGGTTTGGGAGAATCATCTCTGAAGTTTGTTTGGGTTTTTTTATGAGCTAATTTGAAAAAGCTGTAGGATTTCAGTAATCTGGGCTCAAGTATTGAAGTGTAATTTCTGAGTAATTACAATTTAGTTCATACTACTGATAGTGCGCTGGGTCAGTGATGTCTGCCCGTAACACAAGATAAACTATTGGCAGAAGAAAGTTGGGGGCACTTATGCAAGCACAACTATTCCGTTAATAGCTTTCGTTTGTCTTTTGATTACCTTTAGTCCTGACGGGATCTGAAGATGTGGACAGATGGGAAGCTACAGTCAAGGCTCTTGAGGGCTTGGTTCGAAAGAATCCAGTAGCAACAAGAGAGGTAGGTGAAGCAGTATGAGTTACCAGTGGGCTGTAGCTACAGAATTATCCCTTTGCCTTTGTGGAGTCTAAACATTCCAATACAGCAGCAGGCCAGGCTAACGTGTACCTGGATTTAAAGCTTTCAACTTGGGAAGGGAATAGAAAAATAGCTTTGGAGGTGAGGCTACAGAGCACAGAGGAACAAAGAAGCAGGCAAAGGTGCTGGCATAGTATGGCATTTAGCAGCTCCGGTGCTGAAAATGAAATGTGTTGCAAGTAGAGCTTGCCGGTAACGTCAGGAAGCTCCATGCTTGGTGCTGGGAAGAAAAAACATTAGAAATGCAGTTTGCAGAGCAGCCATGAATTCCACAGACCAATTGATTTTTAGTTTTGGATTTAATTGATTTTTAATTGAAATGGAATTTAATTGTTATTCCCCAACAAAAATGGGAGATAAAATCAAATGGACTTTCCCTGTTTGCTTGTACAAGCATGATGTCTTCCAGAGGGAGCAGTTGGATTGTACTGGTCAAGATGAAAAGCTCAGGTGAGAGGAACTTGGGACAAGGTCACTGGTGTGATGAGTGCTCACCACCACTTGTTAGTGAACACTTGAACGTGGCAGCTGCCAGCCAAGGGAAGGGGTGTAGACAGTGCGCAATCTGCTGCTGCTCATCAGGCCTGTTACTGAGCAGGATGGGCTTCGGGTGTGGTGCTGTACCCTTTAACCCATCGCTTATGGTGACAGGTCCTGCTATATCATCATGCCACCACTTGTCCAAAAAGCTGAAGCAAATGGTGGACAGAGAAATTGGCATAGTGTTTGGAGAAATCTGTCTTGATGGCATTTACTGTGTTTTCTCTCCCTCCTAAGTAACGGACATGTTGCCTATACTCTATACCATTATTGTCTTTGCTTAAACATTAGAAATGGTGTGTAAATCCTGTGAGAAGAAAAAACGCAAACACCTGCAGGGATTTGATTTGGTTTTTTTTGTATTTTGAGCAGGTTAGTGTCGAGCTGGCAAAAATATTATTACATTTGGAGGAGAAGACCTGCATCGAAGGCTTTCTGGAGCTCCGTCAGAGAGCTCAAGTAGCTGTTTTAACCACAGATCCAATACCTGTGAGTCCCTCTTGGTGCTTTCCTTTTTCCACTTGAGGCACAGGCAAAAATGTAAGCAGCTGAGTCTCTTGCTAGAAGCAGCTATCAGAGTGTGGTAGAATAGCTAGTTCATGTCTGGCAGCATTTATGCAGAGATGGGCTATGCACTGAAGAATCTGCAATAGATGACTGAAACAACAGGAAAGAGAAAACTCTCTCAGAGCTGCAACGGACTGGAGGAGCTCTTTGGAGGCTGTTAGTATGAGTATCCCTGACCAGGCAAATGAAATAAGATCTTGATGCACTGCAGGAGTGATTGTTTCGCAAAAATGGGAAGCTGAGGCACAAAGGGCTTCTCTAAAAGATGATTTGACTGGTGGTTGTAAGCATGGAATCAGCAAATGGTTTGGGTTGGAAGGGACATTTAAAGATCATCTACTTCCAACCCCCCCTGCTGTGGGCAGGGACATCTTGCACTAGATGAGTTTGCTCAGAGCCCCATCCGACCTGACCTTGAAGGCTTCTGGGGCAGCTTCTCTGGGCGACCTGTTCCAGTGTCTCACCACCCTCACAGTAAAGAATTTCTTCCTTATGTCCAATCTAAACCTACCCTCTGTCAGTTTAAAACCTTTTCCCCTTGTCCTCTCAGGACAGGCCTTGGTAGAAAGTGTCTCTCTATCCTCGTTATAACCCCTCTTCAAGTATTGCAAGGCCACAGTAAGTCTCCTTCGAAGTGCCAAAGCTGCCGTGGCAGTTGTTTCTGTGTCCCTGCATGGGAGGGGGAGAAGAATGGCAGTCCCATTTGTCATTTACTTGCTTTGAGAGAATCTGGAAGTGGAAGTGTCTGAATTTCCCGTTTGCACAGCATGTCTCTGCCCTTCTCTTGGAGGCTTGTTAACTAACAGGAAGCAGGACTTCTGAAACGGAGTGCTTTTAGGGTCGGTGGGAAGGCTTTTTCCAGCCTGGGATGGTGTTCATTGTGCCTTGATTTTTCTGTACAGGTAGCAAAGTACTTGACCTCTCAGTTCTACGCTCTGAACTACAGTCTTCGTCAGCGCATGGACATTCTCGATGTAAGTGCTCTTCTCTTCACTTCCTGCTTCCCTTGCGTCTTTGTTGCACCACTGCTGTTTCCCTGAGATGTAATGTGGCTACGTTTTACTCCTCGTAGGCAGAGGCGTGGGAATCTCTTACCTTAGCGTTGGCTGAGGGTCAGTTAACCTGCTGTTCTTCATTCTAAACCTGTTGTTCCTTTCTGCCTGGCTGTTCCTAGCAGTTTGGCTGCAGGTAACTCTGTTCCCTAGTACAAGGATTTCCCAGCCCTTTTTTACAGAACCTTCCTCTTTATCATCTAGGTATTGGTTCTGGCAGCTCAGGAGCTGTCCTATCCCAAATCCCGTGGGAAGACCACACGCCCTGGTGCCCAAAAACCTTGTATCCAGCCACTTCCTGGAAGTGACAGCTCTAAGGGCTGGAGAAGAATTGTTGATGAGAGGATCAAAAGCAAGACTCGGAGATTTGCTACGGTGAGGCCAGGGCAGAAGCAAACTAATGTCAAATCCAGTAAAAATGGTAACGCTAGGAGTTGCTGTAGTTGTATCTGGAAAGAGCAGAATACCTGTGAAATTGGGTCCAAGCCAAAGGAAAGACTTTGTAACTGCAAATATATGTTTATCTTAGTATCTGGCTGAACCTTTTGGTGCAGAGTACCAGCTCCTGTAGTGCTCTCCTGGCAGGGAGAGGAAAATAGATCTTGAACTCCTTGCCTTGAGGGATAGTTGTTGCTGTTCCGAGCTTGTTTGGCCACTGCAGGGAGCTGTGACTGCACCTCACTGGTCCCAGAGCCTCCATCAGACTAGCTGCCTCTGGGCTGGACTGTCTCAGCCTTCCTGTTTTTCAGGGAGATAAATTGATGCCAGTTTCCTAGTTCCCAGAACTCCCTAGTGGTTCATCCCAGAGAACTTGCTTTCCAAAACTCCTCTATCCCTTGCATGTTCTTGTTTCTTATGTCTAACTCAGCAGTACTGAGCTATACTTAGATGTGTGAGAGGACCTCGAGTGGCAAGCGAGCCGTCCAGTCTGGAAACTAGTAGCCATAGGCATACAAGCAAGCAGTGGCTGATAGTGGGGTGGTTGCGAGGAACCCATAGTCTTGACAGCGTCCAGTGAAGTGGAAGAGTTGGGTGCTGCATCTTGTGCCTAGACTTCTTTTTTTTTCTTTTGGACAGGGTCAGTCTCAAGTGGAACTGGCTTCTGGCCCAAATGAGTTCAGTTCTGTGGCTGGGCACTTCTTTTTCCCGTTGATTCAGCACTTTGACAGGTGAGTGTGAACACCTTGGGACGTGGGCATGGCAGCTGCCAGAATGAACCTTTCTGCTTGTTCTGCTTGCCTCGGAGCAGCAGGCTAAAGCCCAGAGGCTGCGTGGGAGTCCAGTGACACCACACGGATGCTTGGCTCGTGCATAAAGCTTAGAGAGGAGGTGTTTGTGGTCTCTTGGACTTAGCTGATGAAGTCTTGTTGGGCAGGAGTATGCAAGACCCTGCAGAAGTGAAGACAGATATGTGTGTGTGTATATGTGAATATGAAACGTACATACGCCATAAAGAATGACCTGTGACAGGTGCACAGGTGGGTGATTTTGGCAGTACCAAACCAGTTGTCTTGGCAGACCCCCGGCCTGGGAAGGCTCACACAAAACCGCCGAACTCAGAGTGCTGTCTTTAACCAGTTAGCCCTGCCTCAGGTTTGGGCCTGTCACCTGGACTGGTCCTTGTGACCACATAGGACACAGGACACAGTTTATTGTCAGTCACTTAAGTCTTTGATTACCTAGGGAAGGCTGAGTAATTGATTCATGAGAATCAAGATTCCTTTAATACCCGCCTTAATGGACTGTTCCTAGTATGGCGGCGGTGGTGGTTTTTGCATGCAGTTCTTTCCAGGTAAAGCCTGTTGGTAGAATACATGATAAGTGCTGTAAGAGTAGAGGATCTTACTGGTTTGGGAGCAAAGAGCAAACAGCTGTGGCCTGCATTAAACTGGGAATGACTGTGTAATGACTGTTGTCATAGGGATTCAGGCTTGTGGGGGACAGTTTGCCCTGCATAACCCGCCAGCGTTCCAAAGGCGCTGCTCAGCCTTCTCACTGCTACGGGGCTGTGTATCTTGCACTTGCAGGCCTTTGACAACATTTGATCTCCTGGGGGAGGATCACTTTGTCCTTGGAAGACTGGTCCACACTTTAGCCACCCTGATGTACTTGGCTGTCAACACTGTGGTAAGAAAGGCTGCACAAGTCTGCAGAGATAGCAGGAGAGGCTTCCAGCCCGGCGACCCGGGCGTGCCTTCTGAAATAGCCCTGGGCTCTGGGGCCCGCCACTCAGACTGGCAGCAAGTTTGAGTTGCATGTGGGGAGAAGTTGGGAAAAGGGCTTGGAAAAAAATAGTCAGAAAAAGAGACAAGGGATTCAGGACACCCCTGCAGTATCTTTTGCTTCTGGTAGAAAAACTACCAACTTCTGTGGGAGGCTGGGTGCATCGTTTTGCTTTACTGCTTAAATTTCCTCATCTGTAAAATAAAGTTAATTGTAACCATGATTTTCACAACAGAGTTATCTCAAGGTCCAGTTCTGTAGGGTGATGTGAATGTGAAGGTGGTCAGTGTTCCTGTCATAATCCTGTTTTGCAGGCAGTTACTGCAATGGGAAAGGCACTGCTGGAGTTTGTTTGGGCTCTGCGTTTCCACACCGACCCGTGAGTTGTAGTTGCATGTTTTCATTTTTAAAAATCCGCTGCGAGCCAGTCTCCAGACGTGGTTTGTCTTTGTCCAAGACTAGCACCTGACTGAGAATGACACTGATGTAATGTGTAAACTCTATGCTCTCCTCCAGCCTTGTGTTCTTATGACTGAGTGTTGCAAGAATACGTAATGAAGGCATTACTTTAATGTCAGGCCAACATACAAACTTGTCTACTCTCTTCTAGCGTGGAGGTACAGTCATCACCTATAGAAAGCGTGACAAATTTTTTGATCAACTCTCCATCTGTGTTTACTCGGGGAGCTCAGAAACCTTTCGATTCAATTCTGGCATTCCAGCCTGGAAAGACATTAAGACCTGTAAACACCCGATTTCTGTTTTGATCTCAGACTTGTCCAGGACACTGATTTATGCTAGACTCCCTGCACCACAGCATAGCGGGGGCTCTGTATGGGGGGCCTCTGCCAGCTGGTGCATGATTAAACTTAGTAGTAATATGGTAAAAGTCATCATAATGACAAACATTTGAAACTGGAGAACCCCTGAGGTGAGGAAATTGAGGTGGAGCACAAAGCTCTAACCAGTTCAGTTTTTCTCCAACAGGTACGTGCGCCAGGGTCTTCTGTCCTGTATCTCCTCCACGCTCCTCAGTGTCCCTACAGAGTGTCTGCTGGAAGACGTGACAGAGGAGCTTTTGGAGACTCAGTCCTGGCTGGGAGGTAAGATGTGGGGGAGCATCTGCCAGCGTCTTTCTGGTTAGTGGCGCAGGCTTTTTGTGGCGTCTCTTCTGACTGTGATGGTAGCAGTAGTGTCCTGGTGTTGCGCAGCAGACATGGACAGAAGCATATTTCCTGCTTGCTTGTTTTAGGGCAAATACCAGAGCACTCTGTGCTGTACAGGTGTAGTGCTGAGGTACCTCAGGCCTACGCTGAGTGCTGCATGTATGGCATTTCAGAGTGGGGCTATCCTCACCTTACAGGCCGACCAAAAAAACCCCAAAGTGCATTGATTGTGCCCCCTTTCTTGGTCTAAGTGTCCAGCCGCCCACCTCATGAAGCTGCAGGAAGTGTTGTCATGTTGCATATTACAACCTGGCAGTGACCGTGACCAGCAGTAACATACAAGGCTTGTATGGTCCATTTACACCCTGTGTGTGGAAGATGGGTTTCGTTAGTGCTAAAAATAGAAGGAAGAAAAGCATGGCCCCATCCCCCGACTTCCTATTGCTGATGGAAGGAACAACCTGTGAAAGACAGCAAGTAGCTTTGCATGCTGCACCCAGCGTGGCTCGCATCAGCGTGGCTTGCATCAGCACGCACCGCTTTTGGGTTCTGGTGGGCTGGAACTGTGCAAATTGGTATTGCAGTGTGCTGGAAGTACAAGGGGAAAGTGTGCTTTGTGGCTCTGAAGCATCCACTGTATTCTGAGTGGACCTCGTGTGACTCCCTGGGTTGGTTTCCTTCACCGTTCTCACTCTTGGTGAGTTGGCTTCCCGCAGGGAGCAGGCAGGAAGCGCCACTGACACGGGCGGCCTCGGATCCTGCTGGGTTGTGGGGCTATGTGCTCTTTAAAAGGAAGAGAGCCGCCTTGTGGGGCTGGAAACTTTACTTTTCCCATGACATGGGGTGCTCCGAGGAATCTGCTTGTCTCTGCAGTTAACGCTGCTATTGCCAAGTAAAGCCTTTCAAGGAATGTTGTAAATGTATTTTCAGTGTGAGTGTCTGCGTAATCGGTTTTTACTGAGTTATTTTGGAAGGAAGATCATCACAGAGCTAGTACCATCTTTTTGTGCTTGTAGGTTGTGTAATAGCCATCTCTTTACATATAGTGATTTTTTTATGATAATTGCACGGTAGATCCTGGTGGGAATGAGAGCAGGATGAGATGCCAGTTGTGTGTCTAGTAAAGAAGGGGAACTTGTTGTAGGAGCCATTGAGAAACATTAAGGAATGCAGCTCTGTTCCATGCCTGATCAAATACAATTTAAGTGCTACTTAAAAGGGCTTCTAGAGCCACTTCCTGAAACACAGCAGCTTCTTGGGCTATGCCTTTGCTATTTCTTGTAAGATTGTTGGTAAAACAGCAGTCGCAGTGAGGCACGGGGCTCCCCCCTGCTGCTCCAGCAGGTGAAGTCGGTCACTAGAGACCCGCTTTTGTGACTGAATCATGGCTTTGAGCTAGCGGGCTTGCTGTTGTTTCATGGCTCTTCCAGGCAAGATTAGCAAGAGGGGTCATATATTAGATTTACTGCTGTAGTTGGGAAAAATGACAAGCTGCAGAGCATGCAAGCCACCTCTTACCGTGCCTAATGGCCAGGAGAAATCACCCCTTTAAAGCAGCTATGTTTCTCTTCCTCACTGTGCTTTAGCTGTAGCAACAGTGGGCTAGAAAATGTTATCCATGAAGCATTTAGTAGAAATCTACAAATCTGCTGCAGTGTGTTATTACTTCATATAACTTCTGTTATTACAGAGCCTCGGCAGGCTGCTCTAGTTCATCGTGTGAATATGACTGACTGTTGGGCCCTTCACCCTTTGGGCCCTATCTAGAACTGTTCCCCATTAGAAAGCGTTTGCAGCGTGCTGTAAAATGCCTTCAGTCGCTGTCACGGTACTGTGACATGCTTTGGGATGTTTCAGCTGGGGAGAGGGGCAGGGATCCACCTTGTACTTGTCTGTCGTTGCCTTTAATGCCGTGCTGGACCTACTACTGAGGAGCCTCATCTTTCCTGGGGAGGGAGGGAATACCTAAACATTTCTAGGAAACGGTTCCTTTGATTCCTCAGCAGCTGCCTTTGAGGGAATTCCCCACCCCTCGCAAGTGCCGCAAACCTATGTCATAGGTGGGTCTCTTTTGTGTAAAGACCTGAATGATGCTCTGGTGCCCTGTGCCTCCCTTTCAGTGGCAGCAGTTCAAGGTCCGTGCTCACAGCAATTGGAAATGGTGCCAACATCAATCTCTGAGCTTCTGAGCTGTCTTGTAACCTCCCCCTTTTTGCCTTATGTAGAGGGAATATGGAAACACCATCGTGAAGCGCTCCCTGAGGTTATAAATAGCCCTACTCCATCTGAGTGAGTCATGTGTTTGGGCTGACAGTACTGGGCTCTGAGCACACCGCTTGTGCGTACAGGATATCCTTACACAGATTCGCTGCTCTTCCAGGCTCCCCCTGCTCAGACATCCTGCGTGCATCCTGGTTTTTACTTTGCAGGCTCATTAAAGGCCCCTGAAACAACAGCTGCTGGAAGCAGCTTCATGCCTTCCCTTACATGCTGCGTAAGGTGTGAAAGAGCTGCTAGTTTATCAAAAGACAAACCTCTCGGAATGGAGAATGTGTTGAAACACAGGGCTTGCCTCTCTTTCCCCCCTTTGAAGGGCAGTGTGAGCACAGGTTTCAGGAGGGAGCACTGAGCATTTGTTCAGGTGGCAGGAACTGGCAGAATGGAGACTTTAGGCTTTTGAGTAAGTGCAGTGTCTGACTGCAGACTGCGTTCATACTAGTACGTCAGCTGTAGAAAGGCTAGTTCAAGGGCACAAGTACACATTCTGCGTTCCGTGGGATAACCTCCCTGCCAAGGTCAGATGGTTTCCGTAGTGTTCCAGCCCAGCTGACTATTTGTTTCTGCTGCAAGAATGAACTGAGCGTCACCACACCTGACCACACCTTAGCTAAACTCATGCTGCTTCAGATGGTCAAGTTTGTGCATCTCTGCCATCTGGCCTAACGTAATTCCTGCAGGCGCCGATGCCCAGCCCGGACTTAGTTGCATATGCTGTTGTGTTTATGCTGTTCTGTGACGGGCAGTGGAACGGCAGAGGCGTGTTGGGTGAAGGGCACGTTTTGCTATTTTCCAACTAACAGTGGCTGCTTCTTCTACAGATGTGGTGGAGAAAGATCCAGATGGGGATTGCAGGAGGCTGGCCTTGCAGAACTTGCTACTAATGGAGGATCTGAAAAAGAAACTCTGAACTGTCTCTTCCTAGCTGAAGGTAAAAGAAATGACCTTCACCTCCTACTTGCCAGCTGGATGAGTGTAGGCACTGCTGGGGCCCCTTCAGCAGTCACCTGGCTGGAGAAGAGGAAGAAGGGGGAAGGGTGCAGAGCCGTAAGCCAGCGAACCTGACTTGACATCTGGACTTTGTAGTGGAGGCCAATTTAGTGAGCTACTGCTATCCGGTACGGAGTGTACAGATGCAGGAAGGTAGGCAAGCGCTGCCATCCTCCCCCCGCCTCCCCAGCCCCCACCCCCAGCTATTTATAACCTTGGCAGGTTTGAACACTCTGCTAAAAATACAGGGAAGATCTCATAGCAGACTTCTTGTCAGAAAAACAGGAGGGCTGGAGAGGGCTGCTTACCTCCCAGGGTGAAGGCTGTGACGTGCCCGTAGGGATCCCATGTCTTCCAGCAGCTGGCATGTGGTGGAACCCGGCCTGCTGTTCAAAGGGGTGGCACGGCGCCGGGAGTGACTGATGAGATGCAAGAACTGAATAGTTACACCGAACTCCTGAAAACGTGCCAAACCTTAAAGGCTTGAGCTAGAGCTGTGCTGTGGTTAGGAAGGCACAAAGCAGAAATCCTTTTTGTATAATCTTAGTACAGAAATAAGTTTCTATTAAAGGACAAGTAACATCCAGGGTTTGACCTTAAAATCCACCCCCCGCCTTCTTCCCTGAAAATGTACAATTTAAAAACTTCATATTCACCCTAAGTTTTGGAGCAAGTCACGAAACAGGAAAATCATTCAAAGCAGAAGGGCTGTTTGGTATGAAATGTGTGAGGAGTGACTCTAAATACAGCTTCCTGGGACAGCGTAACAGGCTTAAAAGTGAGTGAAACCTTAGTTACCTATGTTGGGCTTCACTTCTCGTGGTGACTTATGTTACTTATGCCAGGGAAGAAATGTACATCCTCAAATCTGACTAGGATAGAGTGGCTTAATGTAACTGTGGTTTTTGGAAAAGAAGCCTCACTTGCTCAGGGTGACCCAGCTTGGACCCCGTGACCTCCAGAGGTCCCTTCCAGCCGTTGTGGGAGTCAAAGGTTTAGTCCAGATTCTTGTAAAAGGTAGCTCTAGCTTGTGACCCTGTGTCTTGTATTTAAATACAAAAGCTCTGGGTTGGAGGAAGCCTCCCTTCATTCTGCAACAGGGGAGTAGTTTTGACTTTTAGCCAAGCTCCTACTCAAAGGGGACAGAGATTGTTTTCAGACGTTCTGACTTCTAGGGAATGACAAATCGGTTAGCACCTCAGCAGATCAAAGTTGTACTTGAAAATTTTGTCGATTCAGGAGTTGTCACCTCAGTTACTCAGCTCTTTTCTGTACTGGGAAAAAGGCCTGAAGTTATGATATGGAGTCCTTGTTAGTTTTTTCCCTCTCAAATTTATTAAAATACTGAAACCAGTTTGTGAATCTTTATGTAGTGTTCGAAGTAATTAACTTCAATACTGTTGCTTGTACAGTCAAGCAGAAAAAATAAATTCTTGGTAATAACCAAAAAGCCTTGTTGCAGCATTGTGTTCACTAATACATGACCCCTAACAAGAACAGAATAAATGACCTGGTATTAAAATCAACTTTGTGTTTGGTAAAAGCGTAAGTTGTCAAGGATCCTCCACTTCATCAGCCACCTCTTCCACATCCTTGTTCTCCGTGCTGCTGTGGCAAGTTTGCTCTGGAACTAGCGCTCGGCTTACAGGAATGCCTGCTCCTCGGTGAACTGCCTCGATGGTCTGCTGGGTCACGTAGTTGCTCAGGTTTGTGGCTGGAATTCTTTTCTGCATCTCTTCCAGATACCGGTAAGCCTAAAGCAATGCACAGAGATCACTGGGCCGGCGGGGGGAAGCTGCTATATGAAAATGCCGTGGGTGAAAAGCACCCACCCTTGGTGCGCGGCTGAGCTCCGGTCAGGAGCTCCGTGTGAAGGCTGCTGATGCTCAGCCACGAGGTGCAGCCTTTGCTAACGTGATGGCCCCTCGCAGTGACCTGGCTCACTTCTGTCTTTTAACAGTTTCAAAAAGAAGGGGGCCCAAAGGCTGGTTTTATGTTCTCCCGACAGCAGAAGCACTGTCAGAACAACATGTTAAGGTTAATCGGCCCAGCTGGAGAAACCTGCGCTTGGCATCCTTGTGTTTCATAATAGCGGCGGGTTCCAGCTGAGGCTGAGCGCTGGTGTGTGGCACTTCTGCCCTGCAGAAGTGATTCACCATTTCCTCAAATGACCGCAATTTTACAATTTTCTCCTCTTCTTTGGCCCAGTGGCAAAGGAACACAGTGTAGCTGCTGAGACATGCACCCAGACTGACCCATCTGTTCTTGGCTAATAACTGGGAATATTTAAGACTCCACCACTATTTATGCTCTATGTCCTGCGAGCTTTTTCTCCTCAGTCCCATGGAATGAGAAATACATTAATGTGGATATAATTCCTGAGGTCTACCCCACCCTGCTGAGCAGCTGAGCTCCTGTAAAAGAGCCTCCGCCATGGAATGGTTTTCTGTATGAGAGAACCACGCTATACCAAGCTGCACTGGCACATACAAAATGTGGGCTCTGTAGATGGGAAGAATTAACTTACCATGTGGAATTCCTCCACTTGTACATAGTGTTCGACCAGAAATCCCAAGATGTGGCCGAGATGGATGGCACTGTCAAAATCTTGCTCGGCTAGGAGAAGTTCACACTGTCTCACTGCTTCTTCGGGATCTTCGGCGTAAACTCTAGTATAAAGAGCCAAAGGAAACGACTCAGGCTGGGGGAGGGCATTCAGCCTGTCATGTGAAGACCAGGGAAGGTTGGTGGGTTTGGGTTTTTTACTGTGTTCTCTTTCATAATCACCTTTCTGGCTACACTTTCCTTGGTCAATACACTTGCTTGTATTTCAGGCTGCCTTTTATTGTCGACATTGAAGTGTCAACAGCACTTTTAAAATTAAAAATCACATAATGGTTTCCCTGTAACAGCAGCTTTTAGAAGTGAGTCTGCAAATTATTTATTAAACTGTAGGTAGTAGTAGAGCTTTTCTTGTATGACAGCTCTGGCATTACTGCAACTCACCTCCGAGCATGGATGAATCGCTTAATCAGGGTCATCTTGCTTTGCAAATGTGCTAGTTTGCTTTCCTGTTCCAGAGGGCTTCTAGTCTTTGCTTTTGAAAGGCACTTGTATGCTTCTGTCAGTGCTCCTTGTGCTTTCTCATAGTTCTGATACTCATCAATTTCTACCTGCAAGAGGAGAAGAGTTGACCGCCTTGCTGTCTGGCTAGCAAACCAGACACCTTCAGCAGTCACAGGAGGGGGAAGTACCTGAGCACATGCATCATAGAAACCTGCCAGAAGGTCCAGGGCCCGCGCTTTAGTATAGAAGCTAATGATGTTCTTCATAATCTCTGGGTCCTTACGCCAGTCCAGCGATTGGAGGTAGTTGGCTGCCATGATATAAATCTCTCTCTGTCTGGAAACTCCCGCAAAGAAGATAATTTTCTCGGTATCTCCAGATTTCAGCAGTGCCCTCATAGCCTAGCAATGGAAAGGGGGGCATGGGGGAAGAGGGGGGGAAAATATCATTGTGAAGGCAAAACCATAAACTATGCTAAGATAGCTAGGCAGCCCCATCTGGATAGTCTGCTGTATGAAGTCTTTTCCAAGTTATACTTCTCAAAACAAGGGTTTTGAGAAATCTTAGGAAGGTAATAGGCTCAGCCTCTTTAGCTTTTTTTTCTGTTTCCAGGCTGACCTTTAGCTTGTTTCCTGCTTGTGTGTATTTCTTGGTCGCCATGTGGTAATTGCCTTGTCTCATGCAGCAATCAGCGATTTGCTCCAACAGCTCTCTCCGGGACTCCTCAGAGAGGTCCTGGGACTCCTTGGAGACCGTCATCTTCTCGGCCATCTCCTCTGTGATGGTCAGGTTCTGCTTCAGGCAGAGCTGCAGAGCTTCGTGGTACTACAGGAAGTGAGAAAGCTATGAGATGTTGCTAACACCACAGTGGTACTTCACATTGCGGGTGGTGTAACCTACAGAAATGAGCTACATGAAGGCACGGATGCTGACGGCTGTGGGTGCTCTGGCTAGAGCACTGCTGTGCAGTTAAGCATCCTGACATCAACTCCTGCTCAAGTCCATGCTGTCACATTTTGTTCACATTTGTTCTCCCATGAAGGCCATTGATTCTCATCTGCTTTCTCAGGGGACACTAACGTGGCACTAAAGATTCATCCATTTTGTCTCTTTGAACGTGACATTCTCTGATTTATTAGGTGTGACTACATTAAGGTTTTCAGCAAATACAAACAAAATAAATACAGGCATTTGAAAGATTTTGTTAAATGTTTTGCTTCTTTCCATATGAGAACAAATTAGGAGAGTAGGATATACAATAGCTTTTAGCCCAGCAAAGGGCTACTCTACCCTTGCAAATCACAGAAGAAAGAGACAGACATAAGAGCTCATTAAAGAGGAGAGGGTCTAGGACTGCTCTGCTGCCTGGTGTTTCGGTAAGGCTGAGTTGCTAGCACAATAATGAGGGTGTGGTAGAAGCACGAAAAACATTTAGGTAAGAAAATAAGTGCCTTAACTACATTGGTGGTATGACAAAAGGGACAGCACTGGTTTTTTTGACTTGACGATGTTATAATTTCCCTGTCTCCCAATACATTAGTTTTGCAGGTTTTAAGCCAGAAATAAGACTAAAAATCAGGAATCCATTTCTAGAGGTAAGCTAGTGAGCTGCCACCCCACGAGTCATTGGCACGAGAAGAAACTTTAAACCTTCTAAATGTCTCCACATAACTGTTTACCAACAAAGATAAATGTGTGTGCATGCACTTTTTTTAACGCACAGCTTACCTTTTTGGCTGTTAGCAGCAACTCCATTGCCTTCTTGTACTGAGCATGTTCAATAAAAAAATCCGAACAGCGCGCTAGCAGAGCTGGGTCTGATTTCTCATCCAGGTCTTCAGCAATTAGCTGCAGGGCCCCAAACTGCTGCGTGGCAAAGGCTAGCTCCAGTGCTTTGGAGAAATGTCCTGCCTGCAAAATTAAAAACAAGTCTTCAAAGACTAGAATAAGCACTGAAGAATCAGTTTACAGGATACCCTAGAGCAGAGTAATAAAGCATTACTCACCATGAAGAAATTACTAATAAACAGTACATACAGTAAAAACTGCAGTTGGTTTAACGTGCCTCTGCTGTAGGAACCGCTTCAGTTTGAAGTTTGGTAATTTTTTAGTAAGAAGACATTTACCTTGTGGTATAACATGACGGCTCTGTCCATCTGCTCCCCCTTTTCCTCATAATAGCGTGCTGCCTCTATCATGTCTTCTGGAGAGCTCAGAAGAGCCAGGTTCATCAGCTGATCATCTAAATTGTTCTCCTGTTCAAAAGGAAAGATCTGGCTTTAGGTATGCAGCAAACAGATTTCATAATTCTGTATTCTGGCAAGCCTACAGCTTTATACTGTCACGTAGCAGTCCATCAACCCCCTTCTGTGTAAAACCTATACCAACCCAAGAAACTCTGAGCTGCAATGGTCATCATTTGTTTCAGGCAGTTTTCTGTTGAGATACAGAAGAAAGTAATGGCCCATACCACCAAGCCTTTATCGATGCGTCTTTTGTAGACAATACAGGCAGAAACCAGGAGCATCTTCACAGTGGGCTGTACATCAGCAAGCAGTGCCTCACCAGAGAGAACGGGCATGAACGACTTGGACCGCTTTCATTCTGTACACTGCCCAAGGACAGAACCCTGCATTGCTTTTGGAGCTAGACGTGCCTCTTCGCATACCTTACACAGGCGGATGGCGTTGTTAAACGCCTGGGCCCTGGTGTAGAAGTGCACGGCCTGCTTGATTTCATCCTGACTCTCATACTGGCGGGCCAGGTGATACGATGCTGCCCAGTTCCCTGTTTCATTTGCTATTTCAGCAGCCTGGAAAGGAAAACATGTAGCTTTACTTTGTGCCCATATTCATCCCAGGAATGAGAACTTTCTGGAAGCAGATAGGAGCAGGCTGCCTTACCTTCTGAATGTCGCCCTGAAAGCAGTGGACACGGACTAGGGAAAAATAATCCTGAGCCAGTGCGTAGTATTTTAGCGCAGATTCCATTTCAGATTGGCTCTCCAGATACTGTGCCCACCATTTCCACAGGCTCCTAGAAAAGCAACAACATTAACTGCAGTAACAAGAATTGCCAGACTGCATTTTTCACTCCTGGAGATCTCGAACTCAAGACTAGATATATTTTTTTAGAATGTAGACAAAGCTTTACCTCAGCTCACGGGTGACATTCAAATGTCTGCACTATAAGGGGAGGCCAGCCTAGATACCTAATGTGGCAGTTCTTGAGGGTGATGTAGTATAACCCTGAAAAAGCTGTAGGAGGATCAGAATAGATAAGACAGGGGTTGAACTTGTGGCTGAGAGGATTCATACTCGCCCTTCCCTGCTCTCTTTCAGACCTGAAAGTCCCATTTGGGAGAAGGAACAAGCATAGCACTGACTTGTCTTTCATCTTGTTGACGTAGTTCTCCAAGGCCTGTAAGTCTTCAGTGAGCATTCGGGGTACCTCGAACCTGTGCGTGTCTGACTTCTCATAGCTGTAGAGAAGACAAAGGTGTAAGATTGTGAAATGACTACCTTTGTATTAGCTCGCTTCCTGTGTAAAAAATGCATTTAATGTTGTTTGACAGCCACAGAGTGACGACACTGGTAACACTGCTTCATTTGTATTATTAAAAGTTCACTGTAAGACCAGCTGCAGTCTGCCAGCACCATCAACACTAAAAAGTTCAACAGTCCTGCAGGGACCTAGAATCAGGGAGGTAATAAGATCACAGGAGAGTAAATACTTCAAGTGCCACTGATGGCCCAACGAAATACCCCAGGAAGCTCCCCAAACATCAAGCACATCCCTGTGCAACTGGCTGAAAAGATCACAAAAGCCCTGGGCTCCTCATGTCACCTCGTCCTCCTGCCATCTGCTGCAACTGCAGCCTCATTTCCACGATAAGATCACTGCACTTACACCACCAGCTACTGCTGGAGTCTCTCCTCACCTCCCTGCCCACCTTGATCTCATCTCACGTATCGGTCCAATCACATCAGAGCTCTACTTTGACTCTGAACAGAAGTGACCTTACACGTTGTTATATTGTGAGACTTCATATGCTAAAACTCATACAAGAACAGGATTTCAAAAAAGAAATACAACACATTCAAAATCACCTCCCCTAACTTCTCTAGGGACACATCCCAGTCACAGGAGAGGACCAGGCACCAGGAACACCCAAGTCATGACTAAATTCTGCTACAAAAATTGTGGGGGGGACTCTCAGAAGTAAAGAAGTGGGTTTGGTCAGGGGAAAAGGAAAACAGGGAAGTGGTCTTCCAGAGACAAGCACAGGATTGGATATTAGTGGGGTTCAACTACTGGCCCCAACAAGACAATCTTTCCGATGCTAAGCTTTATTAGCCTGGGAGGGTGCTGGGAAGTTTATTGTAATGATGCTTTCACTCCAGGAGATAAAAAGCACCAGAAACAGGAAAAGACTTTAAATAATGATTACTGGTCATCGTCAGACATCCTCCTTAGCCTGCCTTCAGTCTTCACAGGGGAACAACCCCACATTCCCTGGGGGCCACGGGCTGGTGCTTACTGGGCGAGTGCAAGACTGTGCTCTCCGGTTGCCTCCAGGTGCTTAGCGTAGTTGTAGTAGGTGGTGCGAAGGTGAACCCGATCGTGAGCTTCAGCTGTTTCGATGGCTTTCTGCCACTGGTTTGAAGCTTGATAGAACTTGTTCAGGAGGTCATAGCGTTTGCAAGCCTTGTACAGTCGCTCTGCATCCTCCTGCAAGGACAGCATACAAACAGTGTTAGCTCCAACCGGCGTTTCATAGGTGTCATTCACAACAGACACCGCACTTCAAAGTAGTTTGTTAGTGCAGGTCATTGCAATGCAATCAAATTAACAATAATTCAGGCGGGAGGTTTAACCAACTAAATACACGTAGCCTAGAATAGCACATTACTGTGAAACAGGATGTTTATGTGAAAACAAGGAAAGCGCTCAGATCCTGGCATTTACTGTACAGTATCAACTTGGGGGTGACATGAGCAAGCCATCAACAATTAAACGCTGTCATCGGGAGCATAAATAAATTTCAGAAAGGGGAGGTGTGCTCATGAGGGGCTACAGTTAACAGCCACACTGTCTACTCAGAGCTAAGGTCCAGGCAAATGGTCCTAGGCACTAGGGGGCTTGGCAAGAAGGCATTACACGGCAGGGGACCCCCTGCGACCTCCAAGCAGGTCTCAGAGGTAGCAATGCTGTTCATGAACAACTCGGATCCATTCCTGGGAATAAATGCCATTAATTTAAGGCAGAATTAGAACAGGAGGAGTTTGCCGATGCTGATGCAAGGGTGAGCAAATTTGGAACGATTATTTTTACTCTTCGAGAGGTACTCCTGTGGAAGGAGCATTTTCCTGCTCCACCCAACTGCTGTCCAGCTGTACACTATATTTAGTAAATTGAGATTATCTGTCCAAGACAGAACAGTTTCTGTCTCCTAACTGTTTCAAATTCAAAAAAGCATAGAAAGTAGAGAAGGAAGATGCCTGCACTATGATTCTGTATGAGATGAAAAAAAGCAACAGAAGTGCATTCGTTTTGCTACAGCTGCCCTCCACCTCTAAATAGATCTAAATATCCAAAGGGAGTCCTGGCACTTTTCAGCCTCAGCTTTCTCTGCCAGGAAGGTTTTCCAAACATTTAGTTTGAATTCTCCTTTTCTTCTTCACTTTAACTCAGAGTAGTTACTCTCTATTCAGCATTTATACTCTTATAAATAAATATACTCTCATTTATTGTTGTAGATTGCTAAACACCTTTTACAGCCAAATTCTAATTATTCAGCTATCTTAAAGATTTCCTCGTCTGTGAAATCTTTCCAAGAGCTTAACAATTTGCACTGATTTTCTCTGAACTTCTTCCAGTTCATCAACATTTTTTTTCTGGTAATGAGATACTTGAGAGTGGAAATCAATGTTCCAGCTGTAGCTGCAACAAATAGAAATTATCAAATCAAAGTCCCAGGATATTGTGTCTCTTCAAATGCAGCCCCAAACAGATTTTTGCCGTCATAGCACCTTGCCATTTTTTATCTAATTCATGATTTCCTGTGACCTGTGGGGTATTTAATCGATTATCCTTTTCCAGTTTTTTTCCCTCTTACAGATCATACGCCTGGATCTTTTACGGTTCCCAAACTAGAAATTTCTGCTTTTCTTGAAGACCATTAATGAAGACATTAAATAAAGGCAAACCCAGTGGAACACATGCTCTTATCACTCATCTAACTCAACAGTGCTCTGGTCAGTGTTCAACCCACATGATAACGTTGGTCTGAAACCCATTTTAGATCTCAGTTCTATTGGTAATCAAGGCAGGAGGGTTCAGACTACAACAAAGACACAGGGGAAAGACAAATCTCCATTTTGCTGTGTATTAACTGCCAGGTTGGGCTCCAAATGCAGGAACAAAGGACAGTCACCCTGTGCACCAGACTGTGGGGAGGACAGCCTGACCGTGTCCTCTGGCTGTGCTGCATCCAGGCAAGTTACTGCTCACATGATGGAAGAAGCCAGGATGGAAATCTGGGCAACTGTAGTACAGCAGATGTCCCTGCGACAGCACAAGCAGCGAATGTGACTTGCCACAGCTCTCCATTCCCACAGGAAACACCAATTTTGCCTAGACTGTTTAAATGCCTTAGGCAAGCCCTTATTCTCTGGCAGAACAGTTTTAGCCTTTCACTCTACAAACAAACACGTCAAAAGGGAACTTGCATTTCCCATACTGGACATTAAAATATGTTTGTTGAAACATTCTAGCTGGAACACTTAAAGTGCACCCTTTTTTTAATCCCGTCAAACACAGAATGATTAAGCTTGGAAGAACTAATCCCCAAGAAAACAGTTTTTCTGTTTAATGTTTCACACATAAACCATCCTTAAAAGATGTTTCCTTCATTCAGCCAGCAGCTTCCTTCACTCAGCAATTTTTCACATGGGAGTAAAACTCCCATATAAATTCTGTACAGCAGTTAAGGAAACAGGCAAATTAATTAGCTATACCCTTAGGCAGCCGTGGCTCCTGGTATTCTTATTTCCAGGCATCAGGTTCTGCCATTCTCATTCTCATCTACTCTTTTGAGAAACATTAAAAGGGCTTGGGGTAACTGCTGAGCCTCTGGAGTTCAGGGAAAGCCCCTATCAGCGTCACGCAGGAATTGTGCACTGCTGAAGGAGATGCCTATTTCCCCAGGATAAACACTCAACTCTAGGAAAATAATTGCCAAAACTATTCTTCACTGCTCCTTGGAAACCTGGCAATACATTTAACTCCCCCTCCAACCTTTCTGCACCATAACATGTTTTACAAAATTTTAACAAATTGTTAGTTTCTCTTTTTTGTCCCTAGTTAAGCAGGGTGGATATTCTGGGATGCATACAGTCAGCAGGCTTACCAGCATGCCCAGCTGAATGGCCAGCACGGCCACTCTGGCCTCCTGCTCTGGTTCTTGTTCAGCCTCCCTCAATGCCTTGGCTCCTCTTGCGTGACCCATGTTTCCAAGGCAAATTTTGGCCACATCGAGCCTCTGAGTCTTCACGCACATGCGAGCCATGTTCTCCCAGACAGCCTCACTGTGAGAAATGGGAAAGAAGAGGAGAGCTGTTACGGTGTCACCTTTAAGGCTTGGGTACTGAGCAGGTAAGATGCAAGGGAAAAGGAGCACGAAAAAGAAAACCATTAGTATATTGGACACTTGCTGGATGTGACAGAGACTCCAGTTGCTGTGCAAAGATTGGAGAGGAACAGAAATAGGCCTCGGACATAAAGCTCAGTTCTGGAGCTGAATGCCCACAGCCTTAAGGAAATCTGGTTGGCAGGTTTTGTTTTACACCAACGTCTAAACAAAAGCAGTTACGTTTGCACGTGTATAAACATTGATCATGCACCAATCACTGTGCTTCTTGCTGTAGCTGCAACATATAGACATTCACAATTCCCCCACGTCAATGTTCAGATTTCAAAAGAAAAATTATGGGAAAAGTCTTGTACACATAAACCTTACACTCAAACTGTCTTGCATAGTTCAAATATGCAACATCTATTAGGAGCCTAATAGTTGCGCTCAGTAACAGGGAATGATGCGTAGGAAACAACCGAGCAAACTATCATGTTCTAATTTAAAAGTTGCATAAAAAAATGGCACAAAGAAAAACTTTGCAATGCTCAGGATGAGAACTCAGGGCTAAGAGCTTATGCTGAACATTGCCAAATCCTGTGCCAAGACAAAGGGCAGGGACTAGTTGAGCACCACGCTCCCATGCTGCAACATCAGGTCTCAGCAGGCAGCATTGCTCAACAGGAGAACCATAACACAGTTGACCATTACATGAGGTGACGTGCAAAGGTATTCATAGATTCTGTTTGCATTTGAGGCTCTTCAGAATAAAATGCAATATGTTTGACTAATAGAAACCACACACATTCAAAATATGGGTTTTTTTCAGTGTGTGAACCTCAGCAGAGGTATGGTCCATACAGTTCTCACATACCACCACAACACAAAATAAGTGTCTAGATGATAGAAGAAGAAAACAAAAACAAACAAACAAAAAAAAGTTGAATGACACTTCAGCTCCTCCATCTGCAAGCAAATCCCCTTCCAGTTTTCCTATGATTAAAATGTTTTTCTCTTCCCAGTTGCTGTGGGAAAGCCCGGCACAAATAGGGAAAAGTGACTAACCGGGAAGCAGCAAAGCAGATGAGACACAATGTGCTGTCAAACACAAACAATAAAGAAAAGCAAACAAAAAATGCTTTTCCCAAGTTACTTTACAATTACAGCATTTTTTATTTGCAACTACAACTGGAATAATGTTTCCAGGTAGTGATCAATGTATGTGACAAACTTCATTAAGGCCAAACAGTCTAGAGAAAATAAAATAGGATCAGAAGCGATAATTCAGGGGGAAATTTCAGATGTTCTGCTTGTTTAGTAAAGCAAAAATACACGTCTGAATATTTTACTGAATTTCTTACATCTGCATGTCCGTGCTGAATGTGGTTCAAATGCAGCCTCCTCTCATGCTCTGCTCTGACACATCCGAGTCCCCCCCACTGGGAAGCCAAAAGGAACATTGAAACAGAACACAGTAATTTCTGAACTGGAAAGACCTTACACTCAGAAGGATCTAGCGGTGAGGTTTTTGTAAGTCTATGCATTGTCACTCAATATAGAAATGCTGACTTTGTATCAGCAGAAGATGCGATCTTCCTAATTTTTGAAAAATTGGAATTGGCTTCCCTTTTATTCCAGCCACTGCCTGTATCTAGAACTAGAAAGAGCAGGAAAATACCTTTAAAGTACATTTAGGTTGTGTTAGATATGGTCACCTGCTTTGATCAAGGTGCACAGTGAGTTCTGTCATTAGTAAAAGATGCAAAATCTTGGGGTGCATGTGCACGGCTATGCTTCACTGCACACAAGGAAAAGAAATATTTTCCAAAGTCTGTAGCATGCCAGAAGAAGTTGCCAAAAGCCGTTTCACTCTGGGTGAAGGAATGCACGTCTGTGCTGCGATTTGTCAAACTGACTAATGGCAAATTACTGAAAGGAAATCAAAATCTTTATTTTTCAGAGCTTTGACAGCCTGCAATTCTCTCAGTGCAAGAAGATGAGATTTCATGGGCTTGAACAGATAAACAGATGAGAAATCTGATTTAGACTACAGGGAGTGGAAACTTTTGAAAGGAAACAGAACAGTGTATTTTAAAGTACAAAGTTAAAAGATAACAGTATGCAGAGACACACACCAGGACTTAGAAGATGCTACTCATCATCTATCAGCTGCATTATGCTTTCCTGAATGGCAACAGCTCCTGCCAACTTCAAAACTCGGTGGGAGATGCTGCTGCACGCACAGCCTGCCTGCGGGCCACCTCAGCACCCATGCCAGCCATACACATTGGACCACCCAAATGTACCTCTGCCCTGAGGAGCTGGATCTCTGGCCATCCCACTTCTTTCTCCTCCACTCCAAACTATTTGTAAAACTAATCCAAGGGGCTCCAGCAGCGGGGGTACCACTTGGGTGCAACAAATACAGAGGAAGAAACATCTCCAGTTGATGTACTCTGCATTCAGTTTTACTTTGGCAAGCACTGCCTTCCCGACAGTCCCAGCTGAGCAGGTGGTGAGCACACACCAGAATTCAGCACTGTGGTCAAACCAGACCAAAGATGCTGAACTTGGAAGTGTTCATGGTAGAGCAGTGCTTGCGCAAACTTAACCAGCACAAAGACCAAGAGAGAGGCCAAGAGCAGCACAAGCGGCTATGTGAGCATGTTGCCTCCCTCTGACCATCCCTTCTCCTGCCTCCACCCCCCAGAAGCACTTGAAGGAATGTTTTATCTAATGAACCGGCCCTGCTCTGCACAGAGCAGTTCCCATTCTCCCACTAGAGCTAAGGAGGGCTTTGTTAGCAGCTGCACGGGGGAGAACCCACAGCCAAACCTTCTCCCCTGGTCAATGTGGAGCTGCAGCAGACGCTGGTTCTCTCCCGTGGACATTTCCCTCACAAGAAGGAAACTGCTCTGATAAGGCACATACATGTATTATTTCAATGTTCTTCCTGCAGCAAAATATTGGAAAACTGTTTCTGCTTCGAGAGACCATTCAGTTTTGCATGGCACTCCATATACTGCTGCTAAGGTCTGCAGGTATTTCTGACACAGCAATGTACTATTTGCTGGCAAAGACAGTCTTCATATGCGTATATTATATGCTTATTAATATATTTGTATTTATTAGTTTAATATGTGGTTTATTGTATCTTATTTAAAAACTAGAAAGGTACCAGAGTACTACCAACCTGTGAAGTGCAAAAGATCCAAAGCACTTGACAAAAATTCAATAGCACACACCACAGAAAGTCTCACTGCCTAACACAGGCACAAACTGCACAGCTGTTGACCACCACAGAGCACCGTGACCGAGCCCCCGCTGGGCAACGACACGGACCATGCTAAATCATCACAGCTCCTTTGCAGAAAGACATGGGGACTTTTAGCCAGAATCTCAGTTTTACCTTTACCCGTAAGAGACACCTCCAGCCTCTCCACACCATGGCTGATCAGAAAGAGCAGATACGTTTTATAACAGCAAATTCTTCATCAGAGATTTCCCTTGCAAACTGTTCAGCTCGAGGCACCCAACAGGCTTGCTGGCAGGAGCAGGCAGGCCTGCAGGCAAGGGATGGGTTTAGAGAAGAGAACAATCTGGGAAGCACCAGCAACAGGCTTCCACATTTCTCTGTGTCTCAAGAAGACCAGCCTTGGCCTTGGGATGGCACAACCTCCCTGGCAGGCAGACGCCTCCCACACCAGAGCAACAGTCCTGCCCATCCGTTTTGCTGTCCCTGAGGAATGCAGGCAAATTAATGTAGGTCTTGTTAAGGACCAAGAAACAGGAGGCACAAAACAGGCTCACTTAAATCCCAGGCAAACCATGGCTTCTCTCTCAATAGTTGTTAGTGTAGCGAGAAAGACAAACTGTCCTTGCATCCTTAAAAGCCAGCAACTCTTCTTTCCAGGTCTGGCCCCACTGTCACATATAAAATACCAAGTAATGTTTTAACCTGCCCCCAGCTCATGCTCTGGGAATTTCCTGTTCTTCCCCTCCTTCTCTTCCTCCTTTTCTCCCCCTGGAAAGCTGCTTGCATCTGTACTTCATCAGACGAAGCTGGAAACTTAATGAAGACCAGACACAGCACCAGCACGAGCAGAGCCATGGGAATACGCTCCCCGAGCACGCCGGGGAGCAACACCTCCCCGTGAAGCACGTGAATAAATGATCTGCTGCTGCACCCCGAACTCCCCAGGCTTCAGGCCGCATCAGTAGTGCTATGGATGAGAAAAGTAAACTTTGATGCCTCTTAAGACCGGACACAAGCTTTACCATGTATTTGATGAAAAAGTTTTTCTTCCTTTATATCCGATGTTTTGCATCTGTTTTTCCATGGAACTATGTTTATAGTATCTAACAGTCTGATTTTACAAACCCTTCTGTTCCTATATATTTTCATCACCCATTCTGCATGAAAGTGTAGAAAAAAAAAAATCCAGTAAATGGAGTATTATTTAGAATTGCTGGAGAATTATATGTCTGAAGCATCTCACTACAAAATCTCTCTCCCTCTGTTTAATGGGGTATATTTGGAAAATGAACATATGTTCCGTCTCTTGCCTCCAAATAACTTGGTCAGCAGAAAAAAAGGAATCTCTCTTTCCAATTTGGGCCCCAGTTTGTTGAACAGGACCCTGAGCATTCTGCTTTAAAAGACTACTTCATAATGCAAAGGGAAACACCAATATAAGGTACAATATCTATAACACTAATATCAGATACAGTAACACTATTATATATAACTACATATTATTACACCCCTGTAACATTATATGATAGATAGTATATCATAATAATAATACACATTAAGGACGTAACAATATTATTTCCCTAATGCATACATCTACCCGGACCAGTGGGTGTCCCCTCGCGCCTCAGGCACAGCCTGGGCTGTCAAAAACGGAAATAAATAAATCCAGCACGGGGGAGAGCATTTGCCAACCCACAAGTGGGGACGAGGAAGCTTCACTTCCCTACGACAAAATAAACTGTATGAGAAATTCAAAGCAGATTCTCAGCAGCTCATCCAACTGGGACCACTGCAGCTGTACCGTCCTGGTGCAAAGCGTTTGCTGGGAGACTCACCCTGAAGTAAACATGACAGGGCTGGCACGGGGCACCCTTCCCAGCCTCCACCCGCTGCCTACGTGCTGCTCGGGGGCGTCTTCACTGGAAAGGAAAAGGATGCGACAAAGCAGGTGCTGCTTCTCAAGGAAAATTAGCAACATCTATTCCTATTTTTCAAATGTTAATACCTTGCCTGGATGTCAGCAACTTAAAGTTGCACCTTCCACCCCTTTAAAAAAAGCGTTAGCACGTCATCTGGCTTAAATGTACAACAGTGGGTGATTCTGACCAGTTCATTCATTTATGAGCAATTTTACATCAATGTGATTTGGTAGACTGGTCACAGGATAAAAGCATCAGCTGTAGACCATAACGACTAAAGAGGGCTTGGACACAGTCAGAATGAGACAAACTACATGACAACTAAGGTTAGCAGGAATGAAAAGCTGATCATTTAGAAGTACTATGTAAAATTTTGAACACACCTATAAAAATGGACACCGATCTTATCTTCAAACCACTGCAAAATAAATAGTTATAATGTCAAAATTGGTGGCTTACTGTCTGTTCTCTTGTAACCAAGAAAAAACTGAGGACTTGAAAAAATGAAGTTTTATTTGATGTAGCTAGATTATGTTAGATGATTTTAAAACACATTTTTCGGATTCTGGTTATGCCTTTTTAGTGGGAGTAAAAGATAACAAGGAACTAAATAATGCATTAAAAGCTGCAACAATTCAATTAGATTGTTGATAGCTTTAATCATATTAAACGAGTGTTTCTCCAGGAAACGTGTCAGGCATTTTTCATGTATGATCAGAACACTGAAAGCTGTCTAGATGATTCCAAAAAACCTCTTCCCTGGCAGATACAGAATATTTGATAAAGCAATAAAAGCTTTACAGAATAGTATCTATAATATCATATTAAATACATAGCTTTGTCTGTTCCAAACTTGCCCTGATGAAATCAGCACCAGGTTATTGTTCACTGTGAATTTTATCAAACAAAACTCTTGTGTCCTAAGGAATGCAGTAAGTACTGCAATTTAATATACTGCTGCACACTTAACAGTAGAGAAGTGTTCATTAAGGTGATCGATGTTTTTTTTTCTTTTTTAAAGGATCAGAGGGATTCCCAGACTGTTTTGTACTGGAAGTGCAAGATCTCTGAGTGAAGATAGAAAATGTCTGACTGTGAATACACCAACAAGAACCATTTGGTTAAAACTGTAACAAAAATTAACAACTGTGCCCTTTCAGTATGAGGATAGGAAAATTTACCAGATCTTTGCAAAACTTATTTAATTTTGACTTGAAGTGATCTACTTATTTGAGGAATTCCCCAATTTTACATCTTTAAATATTGGTATTAGTTGAATAGAATGATAAAAAGCCATTTGCCTACTAAAAAATAACAGAAAAAAATATTATGCTCCACATAAGCAACTGTAAGCAGAATTTGTTACATAGTAAATAGATAAATTCAGCATGGAAGCAACTATTTATCTGATATAATCTAAATTATTAAGATTCTGAAAGTCTAATTACATTTACATAACTGATTTATCACCCAGAAACACCCAAAATGCTTTATAAGCTGCTCTGCAAATTTGATGGAGTAACTGAACCTACCACTAGAACTACTCTCTAGCATAGAAAAAAAGAGCAAACAGCTACTTCCAGACAAGAACACCCACCAGAAATTTTGCCATGGGAAAAAGTCATCACATGCTTGCTGAATTACTGCAGCCAACAGCAATTACTGCTACCTTGCGCTGCTGCTCAGATACTGTCCGTACTGGTGTGTTACCTGGGTGGGCTGAAGAGCGCTGCACTGTTGTCCTTCCTGCTCTGTAAGCTGCGATCAGGGTTCCCAGAACAAATTCCACCATCGCAAAAACTAAAAGTCTGAAATCGTTTGTGATGCGGCAGTCCCCATCCAGAGAGAGACCACACGGGCTTGAAGCCATGCAGCCTCTTCTGAGATGACCACCCCACCACAGCTAGAAGGACAAAGCACCTGATCTAAGGCCAACTCTGTCACCAGTCCCAGCACCATCTCCTGTGTTTGATGTGGCAGTGAAACGATCTATTTGACTCACCTGCATCTCTTCCCAGCTGCAACTCACTGCATAGCCACCCACACACCTGCAGCCACAACAACAGGCAATTTGGGAGAGAGAATGAGATTTTTTTTTTTTCCTCTGGGAAAGCTGCCTTAAATGTAAACTCATTGACTCGCACAGATTTGCATATGTAACATGAAGAATTTCTCAAGTATCATAGATCTCAAACCACAAAACTAATGCTGTGATGATCACCTGATGCTGATCACCTGGTGCCTTTGGCACTCAAAGAGAAATATAACTTAGGAAGAATATAATTTATTTTTCATGTTGATGGAATTCAAAAAAGAGGTTGAATATTCTCACACCAAATAACTGGCGTGAAAAGAGGAAGAGATGTGACTATGCTTTAAATTATTAGACTGATTTGTTCAGTCTTTGTGAAATACAATTGCTTTTTTTTCTTTTTTTTTGCATGTAACATGTAAAGAAAGTCTGTGCCCTTCTGAAAATACATACTCAGACTTCAACAAATCACAAAAATCAAAGACAGGAGGGGGCAGAAGCAGGTGTACGATTGGGTAGAAGAGATTTTTCCCTAAAGGTAAATCTCTCCTGACACTATCTGTGTATGAACATCATCTGCCTTGCTGCTCAATCACAGGCTTAAAACAGTAACAAATAATCCTGGCTTATAAAATATGAAAATACAGTTGTTAGGAAATGTCTTTGAAGAATGGCAGACACCAGCGTGTTATTTATACTGAAACTTCTAAAACCAGGGATGTATGGAAACATGACCAATCACAGGAAAAAGGAGGAAAAGATGCCATACCGCTGTCAAAGTACTAAGATGCTCAAAGTTCAATCCATTTAAGGATTAAAAATGAATCAAGTGCACTAAGGAAGGGGTGAGTTCATAACCAGATTTGTACATTCAATTCCAATAGCTGAAAACTAATTATAGGGGCATATGAACTTCACTGAAATATTTTCCGCTCCTCTCCACAAGAAGTCTTAGAAAATAAAACGTTGCCTTTCAAAAAATTTCCAGTTTGTCTATGTGTATTGGGTCAGTATGAACCTGTCGATTAAGGGCCAAATAACTTAGCTAGTAAGATAGAGCTGCTATAAAATCAAAACAGTTTCTCACCTAATTCTATTAATTACACCCCTGTGAACTCTTGTGCCAACATCTCAGGTGCAGGCTGTGCGGTGATGCCGGTACTCCTGCCACGACTTCTCACTACTCCCTCTCCAGGCTCCTGACGGAACGTTACACCTTCATTTCACAATATACTATTTAATACTACACCTTCTACAGTATTTTCTCAGCCTAAAGAATTTTGACAGGCTCAGCTCAGCTCAAGGAAGGGCATAACCACAGCAATAAGACCCCAAGGGGCAGGAGAAGCTGCCAGCCGCAGCAGGACTACATGGAGAGCTGCTCTCTGCAAGCCTCCTCTGGAAACATCCATGTTCAAGGACTGTTGGAAACGTCCTCCAGAACTTTCTTAACCTGTTTATTAGAGCTGCTTTCCTTGCAGCTTTTGCAGCACCAGTGCTGCGGTCCTGGCTTGCTGTGTGGTAGTTGATTCTATACTGGATGGTGAACAGAGGCACTACATTAAGCAACTTGCAGAAGCTTTTCCAGCCTCTGGGCACTGCCGGGAGGTGGCCAGCCTTCTCAGAGGCACTGCACAGCCACCAGCGTTCACAGCAAAGCGGGACGTGAGGCTCGGGGCTGTGCCAACCCAGTTGCAATGCAGCGATTTTCAGCTTCATTCACGTTGTAACCTGCAACTGCCTTTTCAGAGACCCCCAAATTCCTTTGTCTATCAAGTTAAGAATCTCAAGATTTTATATTTCTTATTTATCTGCCATGCTTCCTTCCAGGGTTGCAGAGAGGAAGGGAGACATCGGTGGACGCCCCTCCATTGCTCTTGTCACACTATTCAACATCTAACCCCAATATTGCTTTTCTTTCAGTAAAAAGCATTTCAAAATCCCTCTCCTCAATCCATTTCTGCACACCTGATGCTCCGAGGGTTGAGGCTGGGGAATTCTTTTTTTACTTTTCAAGAGGACGTGTGATTTGCTCCCTGGGCTCCCCTGCGATGTGCAGCCTGGTCCTCGCAGCCCTGCTCTGTGCTGCTGGGAGGGGAGGAGGAGTGAGACGGGGAGGGGAGGAGGTACAACTTTAGAAGTCTCCATAGTCTTTTCCTTTCAGGAAACACATCCTGTTAATGTTTGACTGCTGTGGCAGTGGCTCTGTTTGTTGCAGCCGACTACGCCCTGAGGCTCACCAAAAACAGCCACAAAAACAGCCATTTCCTCTTCGTGGAGAGGTGGGGGGGGCTTTTCCTCACAGCAGTGGCTGTTCTCCCGTCCCTGCACCCACAGCTCGGATCTTCAGAGAGGGACACGATACGGCAGAGCAAACTTCAAGATACACCGAACTTGCAGAGCTCCTCTGGGATGATAGCATTCACCTCCAGATCGGCTTGGCTTTGAGAGAATGACATTTGTCACAGTTTGCGGGATATACTGAAGTTCGCACCCACGAAAAAGGCTTTCAGAGCAGCACTGATTGACTCGGAGGACCCGGCACGCTTAGTACACTGCTGGTGAGCATCTCCACCTCTGCCCCTGCAACAGCCCTGGCTCTCCTGCCTTGAGACTGGAGTCTTTCTGGATTCACCTTGTGTCACAAGGAATGGACCTCCCTATCGTTCAGTTCATCACAGGACTGGCATTACTTATTAAAGTGCAAGAAGGTGGATAAGCCAAAGCTGGGAAGGACCTAAGAAAGCTTCTTTGTGTTCTTATTTTATGGAATTCTCCTACCTACCTCACAAAATTTGCATTTCCTTGATCAGAAACACCTCTGGAATTGACTTTGAGAATGAACGGTGATGTCCTCTAGCCCTTCGTAACATCCAAGCGAAGCTGCCTCTGATTCAAGTCCAATTTCAATGTGCTGCAGCTGATTGAAACCTCGTGTCTTCTGCAAATAGAGACTGGCAGCAAGGTGACAGTCAGATATGACTGTCCAGAAACTGGTAGCCACAGCTGTGTTGGTAGCCCTGGTCTCGCTTATTCTTAACAATGCGGCTGCCTTTACTCCCAACTGGGTATACCAGACCCTGGAGGATGGGCGTAAACGTAGCGTGGGGCTCTGGAAGATGTGCTGGCTGGCAGAGAAGAGCAGAGGAGGTGCAAGCACAAGTGCCAGGCATGGGCAAGGGGAGGAGCGCGAGTGTGAAGCCCTGGGCTGGGGTTCCGAGTCAGCTGGGTTCCAGGAGTCACGCAGCACTGTCAAATGTAAGTTCAATCTCTTGTCTTCTCTGTTTACACTAGGTTACAATTGATATGGTATACCTGGTCCCCAGGAGATTTATAGCCTAATCCTGAAATCACTATGAACCATCTGATTCTAAACATCTCTTAACATTCATCCCCAAACAAATTCATTTGGAAAAATAAGAATAATTATGTCCAACAGTGATGGACTGAACTCCTTCTCCTCCCACCCTAAAAGTAATCTATATAGTGCTGGTTTATACAATGTACAGAACGATACACTTTGAAAAAATAATCTGTGCAATGTTAGCCTAAAGCTTTGAGACATTGGCCGCTCGCTCTTCCCTCTTGGGGTCCTGCTATAAGCATATTCCTTCCTTCTCAATACATTAAACACCAACTGTAGTTGCTCTGAATACCATAAAATTTTTGGAAAAAAAGAAACAAAGTATTTAGATGCCATGCTAAGTTATTTCTCCCTTCTGTCTACTTTTGTTGGAAGTGCCAGGAGCAGAAAAGACAGAAACAGTTTTGGTAAAAACATGTAAAACTGAGACAGGCCTTAATGTATGCAACTATTCTTCTTGGTGAAAAAACACAATTAGTATATTACTTGGGGAGCATGGAAATCATTAAGCAAGGTGGTTTTCTGATTTTGCAAATTCACAGACTCAGGGGATCTGAAGAATGCATATAGCTTAAACTGAGCTAGTTAAAAAATTTTGTATAATGAAACTCTGTAAGCCAATGTTGAGAATTATAAAGCAGAATAATCAAAAAGTGCACCTTATCATATTCACGTTAATGATGTGACCTTGCTCTCATTAAGAAACTAGTGCAGAACTGTGCTTGGAGTACCTGTGGTCATCTCTGACACGACAGCTGTGACCACAGCTAGCTGTGGTTCCAAGAGGTTTGCTCCACGGAAAGCCTCTGCTTCCAGCAGCTGGCTTGGGGGCAGGCAGCCGGGCAAGCTGCTGGGGGGCGAGGGCTGGGAGCAGCAGAGCCTCGGGGGCCGGTCAGTCAGTCAGATCAACTGCATCCTTCAAGGAACTGAATTTAACAGAAGAAACGTCTGTAAGTTCATGCCTTGACAGACAGTAGGATTTCCCAGAGATTTTGACAGTGCTCATACACAGCTCTGATGCTTCTGAAGGACAGTAGCATTACTAATACTAAGTAATTTCAGATAGATTTTTATTCATGGTTTGAAATGCGGAGAAAGAACAAAATGCTCTGCTCCTCCTCAAAGTCTCTTATATCCCTCTGGAGACAAAACCAAACAAATATAAGAGGAATTTCTTTTAAGAAAATGCTTTAATGTGGACCCATTCCCTATCACGTTTTCCAACAAAATTGCGAGGCAATATTTTTTGCACATTTGCTGATATTAAAGCTGCATAAGTCACAAACAAAAAACTTCTAAACCATTATAAAGCCCTAAACCTAACTTCACATTAGTTTTTAACTGAAAGAACTTTTGTAATTACAAACCATTATAAAACAGATTAGACCATTGAAAAAGGTCCTTGATGTGTACCTGCAACTTCATCAGAGGGATCACTGCCCCAATAAATATTTATAAGCCATGTTCTAACTTGAGAAACATGCATACCGTTCCTGAATTTTAAAAGTAGGTGTTCTATATTTAACAGCTAGAATGAGCTCTGGCATATTGAATTTGGCTCCTGCAGCACTCTAAACACACAAACTTTTATTTCTTGCTGTGCACAGGTCAGAAGATGGGAGGTGCTATAAAGACTGGCACAGATGTATCTGTTTCATGGCAAAATTGTATGGGCAGCAATTTCTTATGTCAAATAGAAGATAAATGTGATAGGAAAACATTAAATTTCAAGTTAATAATTATAGTATGATCAAATCCCCAGAAGCATTCTCTGACAAAGCACTCTTAAAAATCCTAATTTAAAGGAGGACTTTAAAGCCCAGTGACTCAATTGGTATAGGAATAAAGCATCCATTCATTATTTAATCTGCAAGCAAATAATAAGCAAAAGGCCAATTCTGAATCTTTATAAAGCATTTAAAAGAAAATCTCATCTCCACAGCTGTGCCATGACAAACTAAGTAGGAAACAAATCTGTTGCACATTTTTAAGACAAATGTTCCCACGGATTGTACACATAGTCAATATGAGCCTGATTCTCCATCCATGTTTTTGTCACATTTGTCTATTTGTCTAATAACAAATCACGTTATTTTAGTAATATGTATGGCAGTCCTCATCTGCCAGCTGCGGATAAATCACAAATATGTGTGTATGTATGTGCATACATATAAAGATAACTTTCTGAACACAGGAATTCCTTCCTCAGTAAGAGTTACCCATGTAGTATTTTGGATACCATTTGTAGAACAATAAACACAAAATATGTTCTTGCAATAGCAGTGCAAAAAAGGCCACAATCTTGCAGATATTAAAAAAATATAGATATAAACACATACATATTGGGGAGAGAGCGAGTTATTTGTCTCACAGTTCAACAGAAAAACTGTAAATCCTTTGAGAATTTGCTTTTCCATATACTGATGACTTCTGTACAAGTACTATATAAGTAACAGCCAACTAAATGCACTACTATAAGCAGGCTCGCTCACTGGCAGAGGGGAGCACATTCTTAAAACTTATTTTTCACTGACTTTCACTGCCTGCTTTTTCTTCCACTGAAATCATTGGCAAAGCTCCTCTTCAGGGGACATGATAAAGCTGAGGTGTTTTTTCCCCTCATTGCATACACAGCTCAAACAAAACAATTTGCAAGACAAGCAAAATGATTTGCAAGAAAAATTATGGAAGTAGCTCATTGTGTCAGGATTTGCATGAGCTTAAACTACATGAAATTGAAACAAATAATAATTGAAGCTTTGCATATTTCGGGTGAAAGTCACAGTAAATGATCTGTCTAAAGACCGCACAGGGAACGAACAGGAAGAGTCGATATGATAGAGCATGTCTGCCAAAAGCCTCTCTGAAAATGCAAAGTCAAATTCCATACCAAATACCTCTCTGATCCAATTCCCCGCTACCAGGACACCTGTGTGAATTATTTCACTGCAACACAAACCGCTGGAGCAAGGGGAAAACTAAGGTATTTTGCATTCAAATCCTGCAACGTAAACACTGCATCAAGGGTATTAAAGTGTCAGTAAAGGACCACTGGTATAAATACCAAGTGACATAAATGACAAGGAGAGATTGCAGATACTGTAGCAGAGAGATTGTAAGAGACAAAAAAAAAGATTAGAAATGGGGGAAAAAAGAAATCCAGGGACAGGAGTAAACGGTATTAAAAAATACTATATGGAAACAAAGCATCTCAATGCAAACTATTTCAGTAAGGCACAACACAAGAAACATGGATTACTTTGGCCCTAGGATAAAACCCCTCAGCTCTGTTCTTCAAGCTCCTGTCCTCACTGCTCCTGGAAGGGGGAGATCTCAGGCCCTTCTATTTGTCTTTATCAGCTTCTTCATTTCTCTTCTCACTGTGCAGTCCTGCACCTTTCTTTCAGCCATCTGTGACGCTGAAAAGCTTCTGTGAGACAGTTCAAATGACCAGCAGCACAGCAAGAAAACAGCCAGGGTTGGAGTAGAAGGTTTGGGGCGGGGATGCGTTTTTTGTGTGGTTATTTTTCTGTTAGATTAAGCAGTGGTAGCAGGAGACCAACAGGTACTGCTTCTAGCACAAGCTGAGTGACGCAAGTGTTAGGACGGGTAAGAATAGCTCCTTTCAGTGGCAGCTAACTATCAGATCTGAAATCTTTGCTTATGCTGAGAATCAGAGCCCAGTTACAAGGACAACTGTCAAAGCTTTTCTAACATGGACAAACCACTAGACGACACAAACTTAAAGGCTTCACCAAGAACTCACGGTACATCCCCTCTTCAAAACACTTTAAGGAAACCTAGCCAGGCAGCCTAACTCTCATCTCAATGAGAGCAAAGGAATTTGCCAAAGGTTATGCAGTTCCAGAGCTGTAGCAAAATTTACAAATTTATGTATTATGTATTAAAAATGTACAAAGATTATTCTTTTGTCTGCATCTCTTAACCCTTCAAAAAAAGACCACATGTAGCAGAAGCATACACTTAGTAAGATCTTGGGTAAGACAGCATGTCTTGAGTACTCAATACTCAGCTTTGTGCCCACTTAATGCATGAGCAGACACAGCATATCGAGCGATGCAGTGTCACACAGGGTCACACAAGCTACCTTGAGTAGCAAGACCACGTAGTTACACCACGAGTGATGCCCTCTCAGAGCAAACCAGACATACACAAAGCCCTTGTTACCTACATCCCGGCCCAATACCTGGCCAGTAATACTGCATTGCACTGTGTGAACACACCAGATTACTTGGAATCAGCTTAGCTATTTTTAACCGCACTGTGCAGTACAAATATGCCCTTACGTCCTGCTGTGCTACAAGGCTATCTCTGGGTGGACAGATGGAGCTGATTTATTCATTAGCCGAGGTCACAGTCTGTCCCTTGTTGTCTAAAGAACATTATGAACAATGTGGATATGCAGGAATAGGGAGGGGCTTAAAAGATATAAAAACCTTGCTCAGTTCTTTAGGGTTCCAGAAGACACAACAAAAATCCCAACAGTGGGAAGCATGTATCATCTACAGATGCCCAGAGCAAGATACCCATTGTTAATTGTCCTCACAAGTTCTTACAAGGAGGTGTAACCAGTGCCAGGGAGAGGCACGGTATCATGAACAGCTACATGGCTGCCAGAGAGACCAAATACAAACACCTTAAATGTATGATTTATGCAAACACATGTACACTATGAAATGCGGTGGCTAAGGCACGATGCTTCTCAGTGTGGGAGTAAGGACAATACTTGCTTGCAGAGGCAATAGTTCACTTGAGTGCCCATAACCACTGTATTCTCACAAATCTCCCATGTCCACAAAACTCTCTGAAATTTGGCTGGATGGAAGCCAGACTGAGTCAAGCAGCTGAGCATGCTGTAGACACATGTTGCTTTTTCAATATATGCAGATTAAAAAAGGAGGCCAGCTGCATTTGGAGATGACAGGAACTACCATCAGATTAAAAAAAAAAAAGCCCAAAACCTATTATGTACATGATTGCCTGGTAAATTGCTCAGGTTGTGACACAGAGATGGAGGCAGGGCAGACAGCTGGCAGCTCCCCAGGGCTTGTGACTTCCCCTCTTAACATCTGCAATATGATCAATATATAAATAAGTGAAATTACCAATTTAACAGTAGAGGCCAGTGGAGGGGAACTGTAAGAGGTTTGACTCTCCAAATTAGAGTGAAGGCTCATTTTGATGTGGATTTTACTATGCTGTGTAGTTACTTTGGAAAAATTCAAAACTTTTCGGGATTCAGGACAGGAAAATGAACCTAATATATGTTTCAATAGAGTACCTTCCCATGCATTGCACAAAACTATTATCCTGAAAAATAATGTTTGATTACTCTCACTATTGAGACTCTAAATTCAAATACAGCATTAAGAGTGAAAATGGCTATGGAGTTTTTGAAAATTTCAGATTAAATGCACGAACACAGAACATCCTACTGATGGTTATCAACAGGCAAACCATAACATGTAGACAACTAACATCCCAACAGGAACTATCTACAGTCTGTTCAAATAGGTGACTATATAAAAGGGTTCTCGATGTTGAGTTTGAAAGATCCCCGTCATTTAACGGTAAGTACTTGCTTATGTTGAAAATAGTTGATGTAGCTATGTCTTCACTCCAAAAGTAACTACTTGAAGCTGTTAAAAAAACAAACCACCAGTCTTCTCTCCCCAAATAACATCTGTAAGCCTTTTAAACTAAATATTCAAATATGAAGTTTCACACTCAAATGAGCTCAATCATAAAGTTCCAAAATACCTAAAGGGATGGAAGATTTCACCAGTTTGTCACATCAGCACATTCTTTTAGTTGTGCTGAAATAGACTGGTTTCTCCTCCCTCCGCCTCTTTTTTTTTTAATTACTGTTTTTAAATGAAAAAGCATAAATTGCATACTCCAGAAAGCCACCCAGGAGATGAAACTAAGCAAATTATGTGACTGCTCTCATTTTTAAGATATCCATCCAGCAACAGAATGTATTGAGCTTGTAGCTGAAAGCTGCATGGCTGCTCACAGAGACTGAAAAAGAAAAGAGAGGGAGAGACTTTCCTTGTCAGGATGAAGTCTTGTCGTTACAGTAAGACATGCAGACAACATCATAATGTGGAAAGGGTACAAACCAATAAAGAAAAAAAACTAGATTCAGATCTGTTTCACTTCGAAGAAGTTAGTGTACATCCAGACCATGAAAATATCATTTTCAAAGAGGCAGTGCTTTAATTAACTCTTCCCACAGTCATGCAAAGGTGCCCTTACAAGCTGCTAGCATTTGTTTCAGCTTGTTTAACAAATACCTTTGAAGTGTTTCAATGTATTTTCTAATTCATACTCCAAAAAACAGCTCAAGAGGTTAACGAAAGAAATACCACAAATTTAAATCAGCAGAAAAAATTAAAAGTCCAGACTTCATAAATAGAACACAAGTTTGGGAGATGTGATTCTATTTATTGTCTTTATTATCTCTTAACTACTTTAACAGTAAAGTGCTGAATCTCCTATGTTTTAAAATGAAGCATAATTGTACTATGCATTTTCATAGTGATCTTGATATTCAAGGCACAGCTCCAGCTGACTTCCATGTCAGCTGTAGAGACTGTTTCTGCAGATCTGCTCCTTGCTGACAATGCTGACATCTGAAACAAGGGGAACACACAACTGGTTGCCAAAAGTTTGGCTAAAGTGGATTTTTTTTTTGTAGAATTATAAAGAAGGCTTTTTAAAAATTATTTATTAATATGGAATTCAGTTCTCCAGGCTGGAACTCAACTTTGTTAATAGCAAAACCATTAGTAAGAGTTAGCAAGACAGAAGTCAAACAGAGAGCCAGTCTGAATAGCACCACTTCAGCTTTTTCACAAAGCGCTACGAAAAAACAGTCTAAGCCCATTTAGGTGACAGTGTACTTTTCTGGCTTTTCCCATTGTCTGGATGCTTGGCTTTGCATTTCTAAAGTCCTTATAATGTGGATTTTAAAAATTATTCCAAAAGGCTGAAAAAGTAGAACTCTGCTCTACAAACCCACACACTAAGCCCAACCTCAACCACGGGCAGGCTTCAAACTTTTAAGTTAATGCAGAAGCATAACTATTATTTTCCAAATGGCTTAGTAACTGAGGCAGGAATGAGAAGTGGAGTTCAGCAGAGCCCTGCAGTGAGGTGCTTGGACAGAATGAACTCTTTGCTCTCTGCTCTTCAGTGTCTGGTACCACAGTGGCTGGATGAACACATGCCAAGAGTGTAGCCAATACTGTGGCATATTCACTGCTCTGTGACAACAGAGCCATGATGTGACGAACATGCCTAGCACTGCTGGGCTTTCAAAGGATTTGGTTGTCAGCTACGGTTCTCTTAAGGCAGTGTCACAAAGACTTACCAAATTACTTACTGGAGTGAATATTAATGGACCAGCAGGAGATGCATCCCTTATCTCAGGGGAACACCTCAGCAAAATGTCAGGTTCCAGAGGAAAACCATGTACTCAGAGGCTCTTGATTGTATCAGAGAAAAATCTAATTACTGACCTACTTAGATTAAATTTTTACAGCAGAATATGATCTCAGCCTGCAGACACCCAGCCTAAGAAAATGCAGTCTAGCAAAGTTACAAGCAACTGAAAACAGGTTCTTACAAAAATAAGTAAAGCAACTTAAGCGTAAGAAGCATTACTAGTTCCATCCATAATTATTTAGAAATTTCCATTTCAGAAATGCAACCATTTATCCTCCTTTCCAGAATAAAGTCACATATGAACATTTAGCATTTATGAAGACTATCAAGTACATCTCAGAACTCATACTCAGTAATTCACTGAATAAGTAATCAATAAATAAACCCAAAAACTATAGCAAGGAAAGAGCACTGATATAATACTTTTTTAAAAATTTCTTTCATCACAAACATAGCAACCATTAAACTCCTCCTATGAAGTCTGCTGTTTTACATTGACAGAGAAAAAGGGTTAACAACCGAGTAACGTTTAAAAAGCAAGTCAACGATGAAAAGGTATTACACTCAGAACTCCAGTTGGCTGGAATAAATTTTAAAATCAATAACCTAAAAGGGTAACTTTTGGTTAAAAGAAAACTGAAGTTAAACACAGCTAAAGCAGTTGTTTAACACCAAAACAATCCATAGAAACAAGCAAAATTTTTCAGGAGATTTCAAGTATGGATAGACTGACAGATGTAAGCAACTTAGCAGCAGCCTAAGGTGGCACTATCCTTCAGCTAAGCATAATGAATACCTGTCCACCTAATTACAAAGTTTAAATAGCATTTTTTAGATGTAACATGTTTTGTGTCCCACAGCAGGGATGTGATAACAGCATGCTCAGAGTCAGCTCCTGCAGCTTAGATGATCGGCAGGGAATGGTGAAGCCGCAGTGAGATGCTGGGAGTCAGTACTGTTCCTATACAGTGAGTAAACATGTGGTCACTAGACTCTCCCCAGGGCTGATGATTTAATGAGTTACAGAAGCTGGACTGAAGTTTGCATTAAAATTTTTGTTCACCGAAAGTGGTGTTTCTCAGGGGATGTTTTAAACAAATACTAAAATATCTTGGGCCATTTAGTTTCCTTCATACACACTCTGTGCTTTAATCACTAAAAAGCTTAAATTCCCACTTATGATTGTTTTTTCCCTATGTGCAGACAGAAAAGTAGAAGAAACTCTCACGTTTTAAGTAATTAGCATAATCTGATTTTTCAGTGAGATCATCCTTCCACATTATCCCAAAACACTGCAAATTACTCCCCAATATGGATAACCTACTTCTGCAAAGTGCAAATAGTCCTGGGCTACCACAGAACATAACAAACCAAAATTGCTGCTTGCAAATAACAAAATCAAATCAACATTTCTAACCCAGATGGATGCATCTGGTCTAGGAAGTGAGCGAAACAACAAGGAATTTGAATTGGTCTCATCCCTGGAGTTTGGGTTTTGACCCTTGACTGATCACTGTGTTTTAAACAAAGCAGAATTCATTAGCCAGTACCCCCAGCTGTACAGCAGACCCAGCTGGATACCCTGCCCATGACTTAACTACTTCTCACAGTAAACTGGGATCAAGATGGGCTTCCAGAAAGAAAAAGCCAGAGACTGGCATTTTATATTGAACAACAGCCGCTTAGAGCAGAGTTTTGAAGCCATTCAGTGTCTACCCCTTTCCAGTTCTCAACAGCAAAGTTGCATCTTAAGGGAGATGAAGGAAAGGTATGTATAAAGCAGAGATGTATTCTGGATTGCCCTCCCTCCTTCACCTATGTCAGACATGCACAAAGGAATAAACACCTTCTGCAGTGCCCAGTTCTGTTCTGCTGGAAGTATCCACCTCTTAGCTATAAGGAAACTCCTTTCACAGTTAAACTTCAGGAGACACGTGACATTAACAATAATGAGTTCAAAACAAAAAAAGTGGGACATTCAAAATACATGTCATGACAGTCTTCAACAATAGATTCTAGAAGCAAAACGTTAACACAAATGCCACCAGTAATTATGCAAACGTTATAACCATTATGAACTTGTGTTACAAATTGTGGCTAAACAAATAATTCTGCAAAAGTTGATGAAGTCTGCAATGGCCACAGAAAGGTAGAACAGGGTCATGGCTACTGTAAATTAAGCAGAAACGTTTGAAATGGTTGAACAGATGATCCTAAATTCATACTAATTATAAAATCTATAGAAAACACATCAGAATGGACTGAAGCTGGCTACTGAGGAGTTTCTGGTTTACAAATAATTTAAAATAGCAACAGACAGAGTAAAAGAGCACAGAAGTAAACACTAAATTTCACAGCTCTTACAAAAACTATAGGGCAGATAATTTTATAAGAGATGAGAAATATTTATTCCTGGATTGAGCAGGAAGACAGCTTTGTGGCTTGGCCTTCCTCAACATGATTTACATCTTCAACATCTTTGGGTACAGGCTCTGAAGAAATGCTTTGAAATTGCACACTCTTGATCAGTGTTGTCCATTGGTTGCCCTCAATAAAAGGAGGCCAGAGCTGCTTTCCACAACTACCACCTTTTGGGGTAGTAGGTTTCACGTCACAGGAGCTCAGCTTAGGGTTGTGTGTGTACAATAGAATTGCCATGTGCTGAGCTGACAACACTCAAAGTTACAACGGCTATGAGTAAGCAAGCACAGTCTTCTGCAGAGTGGCACTTTCAGGCTGAATACAATTAACAAGCTCTACTGCAAGAAGAATAGAGTTACTACTGCAAGTTAGAATGGAGTTTGAATGAAGACTAAATTATTACAAATTCTTTTGGAATTCAATTGAGTCACAGTCATAAACTTACCATTCTTAGTATGCTAGATATAATACCATCTGTGGCAAAGCCAAAAGAATTTATAACACAGTTAAGTGTTTAAAAGAAGTCTGAATAACAGTGAAGGCAAAAATTCGGTCTTTCTTCCTATGTCAAGGGGTAGAATGTATTTCTGGGATAAGCTTCAGACATTTAGAGAGTATATAACAACAGAGGCTTTTTTTTAAAAAAAAAAGTTCATGCATACTATATACAAACAAGGCAACAGAATTTATTATAGCTGTTTTTTAATTTAACATTACAGATAGCTCTGTTGACAAATTACAGTAATAATAATAGCTGCAAGTCTGCTCTTTACTTAGTACGCTTCTCCTTTGAAAGTCATTAATATCTCTTCAGCAAGCACTGGTCCTCAAAGTATTATGAAGTCCATTTACATTGAAAACCAGAAGAACAGTCCAAATGCTCAAAGTTTTACTGATATTTACAAAACTCAGACATCTGAATGTGATTCTGTTATTAGCCAACATGTTTCATGACCTGTAAGCATTCAACACAGCAAGAGATCTAAATGCTCCCGGTGCTAGAAAGGACAACTTTGAAAGATAAACACGATCAAATGAAACAAACTCTTTTTTTGAGTGGAATAATTTTCCTCTTCCGTCACAGATTAACTCACTAGGAAAAGCCAAAATACTAAGTATGAATAAAATGTTAAGAAGATAGCAATGTGAAAAAGTTTAATGGACTACAGTTCTTAACTAACTTTTTCATATATGATAGAATATTATATTAAATTTTAATTAAATCATGAGTTGTTATTTAGAGTGCTGAAAGCTAAAGATGACATATGAGGGGGAAATAAAGGGTAAACTCATTTTTATAACTCAGAAAAGTAGAACAAACTCAATGATTACCCCAGTGAAGTTTACTCTTGCTTGTTTGTATCAAGTTTTGTTTTCTGCACTTCCTAGCAGTCTCCTTGGAAGATCAGGAATCAAATTATGGTAGGCAGTGCACCTGCTAAACTTATAACCAGTTAAGAATACTCATGTCCAGAGCCTTTCTTTTTCTCATATAAGCCAACTGAAACACTAAGCTGCTTCTGTTTCGGAGTAGCAATGACATACTAGCACAAGAAGTTGAACTGGCACAATGATATTTACAAATCGCACCTTTTGCTAGAGAGGAAGGAAAAGGATGAAAACAGGACATCCATCAGGTTAACAGGAAAAGTAGGAAAAAAGCCTGACTAAAAGCACCCAACTTTGCAATGAATATATTCCATTCATCTCCCAGTAGCCAGCCGAGACACATTTTAATCAGGTCTCTAGTCAAGACTACAGAGATCTGCCTGTAATAATTTCTGTGTTTGTTTTCTATATTTCATACCAAATGATAGAATATCTTGAGTTGGAGGGGACCCATAACGACCAAAGTCCAACTGCCTGCTCCTTGCAGACTACCTAAAAATCAACTATACCACTAAGAAGCATCCTTTAGGTGCTCCTTGAATTCTGGCAGGCTTGGGGCCACAACCGCTTCCCTGGGAAGACTGTTCTAGGGACCAAGCACCCTCTCAGCGAAGAACCTTTCCTCAGTGTCCAATCTGTGTTTCCCTGGAGGCAGCTTCATCCCATTTCCTCGTGTTCTATCACTGGTCACCAGTGAGAGGAGACCAGCATCTCCCCTGCCGTTGCCCCCCTTGAGGGAGGTGCAGGCTGCCATGAGGGCACCCCTCAGCCTCCTCTTCTCCAAGCTGAACAAGCCAAGTGACCTCAGCCGCTGCTTGTCAAGCCTGGCTTTTGAGGCTTTTCACCATCCTGGCCATGCTCCCCTGGACACACTCTTGGAGGCTGATGCCCTTCTTGTACTGAGGCAACCAAAACTGCACACAGTGCTGGAGGGGGGGCTGCACCAGGGCAGTGGGGAGTGGGACAGTCCCCTCCCTCGACCAGCTACCTGTGCTGTGCTGAACACACCCCAGGGCACGCCTGGCCCTTTTGGCTGCTGGGGCACGCTGCTGGCTCATATTCAACTTGCCATCAACCCAGACCCCCAGATCTCTTTCCATGGGGCTGCTCTCCAACTTCTCGCCCCCCATTTTGGATGCATAACCAGGATTACCCCATCCCAGGTGGAGAACGTGCCACTCGCCCTTCTTGGATTTCATATGCTTGGTGATGGCCCAGCTCTCGCCTATTCAGATCTCTCTCTAAGGCCTCTCTGCCCTTGAGGGAGGTCACAGCTCCTCCTAGTTTAGTATCACCAGCAAACTTACTTAATGTACCTTTGATTCCTGCATCCAGATAATTTATAAAAGCATTAAAGAGAATTGGCCCTAAAATTGAGGCCTGAGGAACCCCACTGGTGACCGGGCGCCGGCCTGATGTAACCTCATTTACTGTAATGTTCCCAGCCCGATCCATCGGGCCGTTGCTCTCCCAGCACGTTACAGACGTGTCTGGCCACGTGCTGGACAGTTTACCCAGGACACTGGGAGAGACGGTATTCAAAAGCTTTGCTACAGTCCCAAACCCACCACATCTACTGGCTTCCTTTGGTCAACTAGATGGCTGACCTTGTCATAAAAAGACATTAAGCTGGTTAAGCAGGACCTTCCCCTCATTAATCTGTGCTGACGGTGACCAATGACTGTGTTGTCTCTCAAGTGTTTTTCAGTAACTCCCAGAATAACCTTCTCCACAATTTTACCAGGCACTGAACTGAGACTGACAGGACTGTAGTTGCCAGGGTCTTCCTTCTGACCAGTCTTGAAAACTGGGACAGCGTTTGGCAGCTTCCAGTTGATGAGGACCTCTCCAGACTCCCAAGACCATTGAAAAATAATTGAGAGAGTTCCCGTGATTCCAGTGGCCAGCTCTTTCGGTACCCTGGGATGAATCCCATCGGGGCCCGTAGATTTATGCACATCCAGCTGGAGCAGCAAGTCTCAGACAAGTTCAGGGCTGGCTGGGAGTTTATCATCCCCCCAGTCACGGTCTTCCAACACAGGGCTCTGGGGTCCCAGGGCCCATCATCGGTGTTAAAGACAGAAGTGAAGAAGGCATTAAATGCCTCTGCTTTGTCTATGTCCCTGTTTGTGAGGTGACTGACCTCATCAAGGAACAGACTAATGTTCCATCAGATCCTCCTTTTGCTGTAACATGTTTTTTTAAAAGCTCTTTTTGTTGTCCTTCACAGTGCTAGCCAGCTTGAACTCTAATCAAGCTTTGGGCTGCACAAATTTTCTCCCTACAGTGGCAAACAGCATCCCTGCGGTCCTCCCATAGCACCTGTCCTTGCTTCTTTGGCCATACACTTTCCCTTTCTGTCTAAGTTCTAGAATAAGATCCCTGCCTAGCCAAGCCAGCTTTCTGCCCCGCCTGCATGACTCTTGACAATCTGGAATTGCCTGCTCCTGCACTCTTAAAAAGTAGCGAGCACTCATGGATCCCAATACCTTCTAAAGCGGATTCCCAGAGGACCTTACTGACTAGCTGTTCAGCAGCCCAAAGTCTGCTCTCCCCACATCCAGCACTGAAGTTTTGAAGCCAATGTTTTGAAACTTGGCTACTTCGTGGTCACTGTGACTAAACCAGCCACCAACAACCACTTTACCCACCAGTCCCTCTCTGTTCACAAACTACAAACCTGGGAGGGCACCTTTCCTAGTTGGCTCCCCCAGTACCTGCGCCAAGAAGTTATCTTCAGCGTGCTTCAAAAATTTCCTGGACCTGTTTGTGTCCACCTTACAATATTCTCAGTTGACGCCTGGGAACTTAAAATCACCCATAAGGCCGAGGGCAGTTGATCTAAACATATCCCTTAATTCTTTTACAAAGAATGGCACTGTGGGCCATCCTTGGAAGTTAGCTGATTGTTTCATACAAGATTGTTTTGCACTGAAGCAATACTTATAGGATGCTGTATAACTACAGGAAAGACTCCATACACATCCTAAATAAAATCTTGCCTTAATCAGACTACAGGGAATGCAGTTAAAGCAAGGGACTACTAGGAGTAGGAATAGTGTCCAAGAATCATTTTCTATGGACTGACAAATTTTACATACCTGGCTCAGCCAGTATTTTATTTTTCCCAATTTTATATCACTTTAACTTTATGCTTATTTCTTATGTTTCCCTAGTGCAGTTTGACATGATGCGTGCTTGTAACCTCATCGCCACTGTTGCTCTGACTGCTGGCCAGCTCATCTTCGTCCTGGGCCTGATGGAGCTACCTATCATTTCTCAGGATACCCAGTGGTGGGAGGAGGCCATAGCTGCTGTGTTCCAACTTGCCAGTAAGTCCACTTCTTTTTACTGATGGAAAAATACTTAGGCTCTATTAAATCCAGGTGGGAAAAGAGTTTCTTACTTTATAAATCTTTCAAGTGACAATGAATAGCAAAAAGGTCTAAATCAAAAAGTAAGCTCATTGTCTCTTAAAAGCTCTCCCCGTGAGATTCTGCAGTACATGAATAGAAGCTTTTATCTTGGATATATCAGAATGAGTTTTCTGCCAACCAAGAAAAACAAGCCTTTATTATTTCCTATGAAGTCAGGAAGGCAAACATGAAAGAAATAAACTGGATGCAATGTAATCCCACAATTTAGCGGGACAAAACATACCAAAGGAACTGTTTGAAAGCAGAGCAGAATGGCCGAGGAAATTTTTGAAGTCTTGCTGAAACAGGATTTTTTTGCTTTTACCGAACTGAAATTTACTCAATGACTCCTCAGCTGGATGCTGATAGACAAATACACCTGCAATCCAGCAAAGACAGCTGAAGTAAATTCCTAACACTGACTATTATAAATAAAATTCCCACAGTAATTCGCATGTACAGACTGTATACAGAAATGAATGAGGAAAGGAAGAAATGATTTTATCATAATTCCATATTAACAGTGGTGGCAACAAACTGTAAACATTCTGTAATAATACCTTTCTTTACTACATTAAGTCACTCAGTATTCATTACACCAAGAATCAAATCCTATAAAATATCCATGCATGAAACTGTCATTAATGGAGTATAACGTTCAAGCTGCTTACAAGATCAGATTAAAAATATATCATCACTATTATTAATGTAAACAGCAGGTTATAATGAAGTAACACCATTTTGTTTAAAATCTTAATTTCAATCTTAAAAACTCAGAATATTCAGAATGGTATAAGCCTACTGAGACCTTGGGTTTACACTGCTGCAAGATCGGAATCATCAGAATTTGGCCTAGGTCATTTAAATATGGTCCTCACAGCATTAAACACCCATTAAGGATGATGAACCTGAAATCTGAGCAAGAGGAGAAGACTGCAGAGGTTCTGTAACTCTCAAAGCATCTGATCCAGCTTCCATGTGCAGTGAGACCCTCAAGCATCAGTCATGCTACCAAGAGACAAATATATAGCCTTGCCATAACAGGACCTCCCTACAGCCTCTTCATATACATCATGGTCTTTGAAATTCTGGATACCTTCTGGATAGCTCTCCCTGGTCATCTGTGTGATGCCTGCTTTATTCTCACTCCCTCCTATCCTCCCCAAAAGTTGACATGCCTGTTTTTCCCAGAGAGGAAATGCATTCTGGCCCTGTTTAGATGTGTTGTTTCATTGACAAACAGCAGAGTGGACAGCCGTGTGCCTTTCTTCTATCAAGGTTGCTAATTTTAGACTGGGCTGCTTTTTTTTTTTTTTCTTTTTTGCCCTTTTTTTTTTTTTCCTGTGCTGAAGTCCGTTTTAAACACAGTCAGAGAGAGACTGAAGGGCGCCAGGATATCCCGACACAGGAGAAGGAAATGCCTGCTATTACCTGTTATGCAAGCTGAACCTTGAAATCCCCAGTGCTGGGAGGGGAGAGGGGAGGAAAGCCAGAGTCTGAATGATTAACAAAACACTAATGAGAATGGCTTAAGAAGCTGTTGAATCAAGGAGTTCATCTGCCTGTTTGTGTTCAAAAGGTGTGACTAGACTGATCTGGCAGCTCATGACAGTTCCAAAGACAGAGACTGCGCTATAGGAATCAAAAGGTCACCCATCTGCAGAAATAATGCAATGACTTTGGTGGCTATCCCTGCCCCTCTTCCCCATCCTCTTTTGCAGTTATGCTGTGCTCTCCCTCACTGTCATCTGATGGTTTTCTGCCTTGCAGTCAGTAACATGAGATTCATTTTACATTTCATTATCTTAATTAAGGTTTTATGTTTAAAAAAAATTCTTCCTGATATCCAGAACAGCCAGCTGAAGTCTTCTGGAATGTATACTTGAAAAAAAACCCAACAAACATCCCTCCCCCAAAAAAACCCAAAACAAAAAAGAGGGAAGGAGTCATCATCTCTGCCATTATCCCAAAATAAAACAGACTTCTGGAGAGCTCCCTAGTATTCCAGGACAGTGGTACATCAACTGCTGACTACCTGGGTGATCAAGGGTGTGCACTCACGGGACAGGTGGTTCAGAGTACAGCTTGCACTGGCAAAAGAGGCTGCTCCTCCTCTTTCACAGAGCCCAACGTGTACTCTGTAATGCTGAGCCACTCAAACTGGCCACAAAAATCAGCTCTGTCCACTAAATACCCTGGATTAGGGCAGGCAACAGCATTTTGTACATTATGGCTGAAACATCTTTGATATCAGACAACACACATGTGCAAACTGTGAGCAAGTCCAGCATTTATGTTGCTCTGATGAAGGACTGCTGCCACAGCTAGAGACCAAGATTTTTTTTTTGAAGAGGAGGAAAGCAGACACCCCTTGTCCTATAAACCACCTGTAATACTCAGCCCTGAGCTTCCACTCTGAGATGGTAACTTCTCATCTATTTTTAAAGTAAAGTAGAAATATCAGGCAAAAACAGCAGAACGGCGGATACAAAAGCTTGTATTTAAAAGCACTTTGTCCATGCAAAACAGCTCAAGGGAAATCACTGTGAAGCTCTCCCCTACTTAATTTTAAGCCAACGTACTTTAGGCCAGAGAGATCGTTTGTGTGAAGAGCAAACAACATTTAAGAATGTACATCCTTAGTTCTTACTAAATATTTCTTGAGTACTGGCTGGGTAATTTCTGTTTATTACACTTTCAAATATGTTACTGAAAACACAAGCACCCACCTGCTGCTTTTTTCCTTTTCAAAAATCCAAATGATCTGAAGAATTGTTGTGCAATTCAGAAAGAATTATCTTCCGTTGTGTCACCCCCTCTAATTACAACTTCTGTTTGGTCTCTAACTCTCATCCTGGAACATGCCAACAAGTGCTGAAGAGAACCACAACGGTCACCAGTAGAATGAAATCTAGTATTATGGAGGAAAGCTTAAGTATATGGCTCAGAATCACAAAGTCAACTATTCTTATTTTTAGTCAGTTTACTCACTGAAACATGTCTGGGTTTCATTACATTTTCCCGAGGTCTGAACAAGAACTAGGTGTACTAAGCATTCTCTTCCAAACCCCATCACAAGTTCAAATCAACCATCTCTGATCCCACTAGAGATTGCGATGACTCCAGGCTCCACTTTTCACTTTTTCACTTCTGCCACCTGCACAAGCATTTGACAGTCATTCAAAAAGGATGGACCTCTGACAGAAAATAAAGCTCCAGGAAGCGAAGAGGAAGGAAAGAAGAGAGGAAACAGCATTGCTCCTGGGATAGCAATGGGATTCACACAGCTCCAAAGCTCTGCAACCTCACACCTCCCAGTTAACAGGAAAGCAAGCTGTTTGCTTTGGAAAGGGCATGTGGTGAAAATGGAACCAGTGTTGTATGTGGAATTTTGTGTCAATGCTCAGAAATTTCCCTCTAGAGGGTTTTGGGTTTTCTGTTTTTTTCCGAGGAACTGTTACAAACTCCATGTGCTGAATATAGGATGAGTAACAGAGCTGACAGAAGAACAGTTGGAAAGGGAAATCCATACAAAGAGGTTAGGGAATAAAGAGCACTTCAGAGAATATTAAACTACTACAAGCAGTAACCTGCCAGACTGGATCAGATCTTAAGGAACTCTAGCCGAGTCTCCAATCTTATACAATGGTGAATATCACAGACTTGAGTGAAATGTTAGAAACATAACGGGGAAAATCCAGGATGAAATATCCCTTACATTAGATCTCATCGTAGTTTCTGAAAGTCCAAGACTGGAATAAATCTGAATCATAACGATTAATATTCTTGCAAATCTGTCTTCAGCATTAAATTACTTTAATACATAACATATCCTGAAGATTAAAGTGTTGTGTTCCTACTGAGGTTGTCATTTACAGTCAAATAAATTACAGTCTCACCTCTTTCAAATTTCAAGCACTGCATTTCAACTCTTCCTACTGTGTTTTTCTGCTGACCGTGTATTTCACTCCAGATCCCTAATGCATCACAGGAAATCTGAGTTCATGCATACTCTAATAATTTCTGTGCTATTAAATCTAAATCAAACAATTGTTAGACCATTTACCTTCTCTCTTCTTTCTGGGTACTACAACTTTAGATTAGTTGATATCCAGAAAATCTTAATGCAGAACAGACCATTAAAGCAGCCATTGGAGAATATGGCTGAAGATATTCACAATAGCAATGTGATTCTGATTTCTGTATTACTTCCTTCCACCTTTTTCCTTCATGACACCCTCAAGCCAGATCTGTTCTAAGATGAAATCTACAGAGCTGTAAACCTAATGCTTCCTGAAAAGGAAGCAAATAAGTGAGACACCGCAAATAACCTAAAAATGTTAACAAAAAGAGAGAACCTGACTCCTTGATTTGTGCTAAATATTTTCATTATTTCTCATTTTTATTTCACCTCTATGCCAAACTTGCTTGTCTTTATGTGGACTGCCAACCTCACAATAATCTTGTTTTCACACATTCGCAAAATGAACTGCATTTGCAAAGATCTTAAAATATAGACTTCTATCCCACTTATTTTGACTGAAATGTTTCACATGAGCAGCTGAACCAGCAAACCAGGAAAAACGGTAGCTCACAAGAAGTATGTTAAACTCTTCAACTGGTATAACTGCAGCAGGGTGAAAATCTGTGTACATTCTTCATGTCTAAATACTGATGCACAGCAGGCCATTTGTTGTAGCATCTCAATGTCAAGGGCATGTATTCTGATTAGAAATATGGTAACGTAGATATTACCAATATACTTGCATATCCAAATGATAGTTAAGGAACATGTTTTATGACAGACATAGCATTAGAAATAATGCATTAATGCAGAAAGCAGCACATGAAATGAAAAGTTCTTCAACTCAAATATTGACTTTATTGCTTAAGAACATGCCTATTATATATACATGCATGGAGGTTTCTCCTAAAAAAAAAAATTCAAACCAAGTTGACAGCTAGGTCCACAGTTATGCAACTCCTACCCTTTGATGCATCAGGAGATTGACAGAAAACATGAAAAATGGAAGCAGAAGACAACTATGGAAACTTCCAGGAGGATCACTTCTCAGTGACTCCTCCTCTCTGCACCAGTTGTTTTTGCTGAGGCTGACAAGAGCTCTTACCTGTGTCTGATAGGAAGTTTACTGTTATCAAAAGCAGAGCTTTCATTGACTCCAGCTGCCTCTGAATCCAGGGTGCCAAGCAACATTTGCAGCTGACTTTGTGTGAAAGTCTGCACATTTATCTTTAAACAGCTGCCCAACAAGAATTATGTCTAATTCATAGGGAATGCTTTTCAACCTTCAGTTCAAGGACTGCCATAATTTCTAAGGAAACCTCCAAAAGGTTACCAAGTAAAGCAAGTTCATTGTCAGTAGACCTAAACTTGTTAAACAGTGCTCTGTACCTCCCTTTGAAGATTTCCAACCAACATAAAGTAGAATTCACTGCCTTACACTGACTAAATCTCCCAACATTATCAGATTAAAGACAAAAAGGGACCGACAAACTCAAAGAACACCACAAGTGGAAAGCCATTGTAATTCAGTGGTGAGAACTGAAAAAGACAAGAGGGTCTTAGTGCCCCTGAGAAGCTTTGCTGCTCACAACTTGTTTAATTCTAAGAGATGTTACATTCTACCAGAATCCTTAGAAGGAAAATTTTATTGTACTCAATGTACAACTGAAAACCCAAAGGCCACTAAGGGCCTGTGGCATGATAAACCAAAGCAAGCATACTGCTGCAGCTTTCAGCCTGGTACTACAATGAAGAACACACAGCTTTTACAGAAGCTCCTTTTGTGCCAGGCTGATATGGAAAAAAGGGTTAATTGATTAATCATTTACATAAGTCCTAAGGCAATCAGACTTTGAGAATACAGTTGAGCTGCTACAAGCAACTTATTCAGGCTTGTGACTCACTGCAGCTAAATCATCCCCTGTAAAAGTTTAATGGGGTGCATAGAGAAAGAGGGTGAAAAAAATTCCCCTCCTTGTTTGCAGTTCTGCTGCACAAGCGTGGGTTGTGAATTCTCAACAGCAGTCTGGCTACTCTATTTTCCTTGTTCTCCCTTTTCCTGGCAGCAAAGTCATCCTGTAGGACAGGCTGTAAAGAGGAGGATTATAAGTCCCAATACAGACTTTCTACCAACCTCAGAAAACATAATGTAGGTTTCTTCATCTGCACTATCAATGGATAAAAGTAAAAATAAAAAGGAGCAATGTGATCAAGGGGTGTCTGAAAAAAAAAAACAAAAACCCACAACAAACGACCCCCCCAAAAAAAACCCAATAAACTATCACAGAAGTAGAAGAAGTGACTGTGAGAGTTCTTTTAAAATGCTAAAAATCTGTAGTTGGCTTGCAGCCAGCTACAGTCAAACAGGAAATTCAGTATACAGATCTGAAATGTAAGTTCAAAAAGTAACATTCTCTCAACCCACCCCCACTCACAGTCAATACTGTCCCAACCAAAAGTCTTCCTAGTGAATTTGTTATCTGTTTCCTTCCCCAGCGGAAAAGCCCCCCCATCCAGGCTTGTTTTGCTACAGATGGGAAACAACTAGAGATAAACAGCAGCTCTATGGGAAAATAAAGTACTTTAAGTAATCTCATCAGGATTTTTAGTAAAGTTGTGGCCTCTGTGCAGACTTTAGACAATACACAATAAAATGATCTGAAATTGACTGACGTACATAATGAAATTAATTCAGGGAAACTCAGCCATGCATCTAAAAGTCTTGTCATTGCTACAACATAGAAATGAAACTAAACCAGATGAAAATGTTTAGTATTTTCATAACTAAATTTAAAGAAATATTTGCCATCTGCAGCTCTCCTCAAATTGTATTGTAAATTAAAAGATCAAGAAGACTGATTGCAAGTAAAGCAATTTTCTTATTATTTTTAGCAGTTACCTATGGAAAATAGTCTGAGAAGCCAACTGTCTCCCTCCAGGTATTTTACTAGAATACTGAAATTAAATTCAGACATTGTTGCTCCGTGTTAATAGTATCTATCTAAAAAGTGCAAAGTCACCACAGTCACTTTTAGTCATGGAGACTGAAGCTACTCTCAATACAAGGTTAATTTTCGTAGGTGTATTTCTAACTGTTCTGAATACAGAGCCAAATTCTGCATTGGCATACTTACATTAACAACAGAGTTATATCCATATTACACAACCATCAACAGAGTAGAATTCCTGCACCTTTTTTCCCCTAACGGAATACTCACAACTGTGATACACCAAATGAATATTTAACAATATGAGAAGGCAACAAATTAAAATGTTGTCAAAAGATTTCCTAATGTTAGTAACACTCACAATGAAGGTAGTAAGCAAGACAGGAGATACCACTATCATGAAAATACTGTGCTTTAGCTATGTTAGTAAAAATAAAACATTAGTGTCATTCTCTTTCCTTACAGAAATTGAGTATTATCGCATCCATACACTACAGTTTGCAACCAAATGGCACACAGAGGATTATTTGTAGGGTTTCCAAACTAGGAAGACACTACTCCTCAGATACATCCATATAACAAAGGAATAAACGTTACATTTTTTTTTTTAAATCTACCTTCCCTAGGAAAAAGGAATCACTGAAGGAGAGGCATCAGGCTTCCACAAATAAGTGAATTGAAGGTGTTTGCCCAGTCATTTAGAGAACAGCCTGGTTGCTAAACCTTACATCTCAACTCTTGACTGGTGTACAAGATCACTCTATGGGCAAAGAAAACTAAGTAGCACGTTGGAACACTTTGCTTCAAGTACTCTAATTTTGATTAAGTTGTTACAGACAAAACTCTAAGCAAACTGCGGGGATTTTCACACATCTTTAGAAAAGCAGCATTCATCAAAATTTAAATATCATGCAAACTCAGTCTTTTTGGATCAATACAATTTCTGTACCGTTTGCTTGTTCCTACATCTATAAATCCAGTATCAGGTCATGCTAAAATGAAATACGAATGCTGGAAAAAATAATGCTCCAGCAACATTTTTATTCCAGAGCTTACTTATGCTGACAGAACTGTAAAACTAATTGTGGAAACTCTCTACAGTAGCACGCTTCAAACTCTTCCCACCTCTGTCATGTTTTTCTTTCTTCTTAGATGTCAGTTCCTGTCTAGCCCGCAGTGAAGTGCTCTAAAGAGATCCCACATTTTTCACTCAGGAGCTCCAGTGACTCATTCCTGCTATCTGCCAAGTCAGAGAGACTCAAACCCCATTATCCTCCCAGTTCCCCAGCCCTGCTGCTCAGGCACTGGCACAGAACTGCAGAAGGAGAGAAAGCCTCTTGTATGACTGGCTGCTCGTCTGATCAGGGTTCAGACAAAGGGCCTGTGAAGGGAAATAGTCTTGCTAGCATGAATAGTTTTATTTTGGGACTCGTAAGGAAGCCTTAGTGCTTTTTCCTGGTGGAAAATTGCTCCATTGGATGGAAAAGATCTCCATGCTAGACCGGCCACCTTCATGAGCTATGTAGCCATTTAGAACAGTAACTGACTATAAGTGATATATAAGCAAGAAAAAAAAAGCCAAGTAATTCAATTAAAAGCTGGCTATTTGGAAAAAAAGTTTAGATATTGAAAATATTCCTACAGCATTTATTTACTTCTGTTTTACCATAAAGGAACGTGTACAGACAGACCACTGCTGCTTGCCTCTGCTAAATGAGCAAAGAATAGGGCAGAAGTCATGCCCAAGGGAATACAGCTCACAAATACACCAGGAACCCTAAAGGGTTTTCCCGGCAGTTTTGCACAAGCAGATTTGACTTTCAGTAAGGAAACTAGACGTCCTAATCATCCATTACTCCTCTAACCTAGAGATAGTGGTAAATAGCTGTAAACCTGCAGTGGGAAAGCACCAGTCATTAATTCAGTAAGTGGAAATCAAGCTGCAAGGCATGACATAGCATCAGGATTACTCTAAACTGGTGTTCCTGAACCTAGCTCCCTCTGCCAAGAGACCCTCAAACAAACAATGCGAGAGAGTCTAAAGTGGGCTGTTGTTAATATCTGCCCCTTAGAAGTACCTGTAAGCGGTCACTGGCACAAACAGCTTAGATTCAAAGTGCTTCCTGCTTAAGGTTTTATGATTTTGCTTCACACTTTTTTTATTTATTCTTTATTTAATGCTTTTTGGATTCCCTATGAAAGGGTATGTGAATTGGAAAGAGTTCTAAAAGGAAAGCTGAAAAGGAAAATCGATCACACAAAGTTTTGTCATGAGCCAGACTCATCAGTGAGATGGGTCTCCGATTTGTATCTCAATACCCTCCTTCCTATGAATTTTAAGCCGGAAGGAAAAGAAACAGGTCAACAACTTGACTACAGGAGGTGCAAGCAGCCTCCCTTTCTCTCAGTTTCCTACCTTTGTGAGAAAACTGCTATCTATCATCCTGTGAAAGAGTGGACTGCAATCTGTGGAAGAGCAAAGCACTGTCAGTGTTTATCTGTATTATAAGACCTAAAGACCTCAAATGTAGATGTAGACATACAAATTCTCCATAAGCACATTACAACTAGCACACTCTGCTTCCAAAGCTCTGAAATACAAAACAAAACACAGAATTTTCATCATCTTGGTTCCACAGATAGGGAACTGAGCCATCTCAGAGGAGAGTTTGAAAAAAAATGAGGTATTCCACAATATGGGAGCTGATCTCCCCCTCTCTTGTCTACCATGTGCCTCAGGACAAACTGAATTCACAGAATGATACTGGAAGTGAGGGGAAAACTATTTTGTTTCCCAGTTCTGCCACAATCTTCTTGTAGGTTATTACCACTAACAATAAAGACATAGATTAAAGCCATACAAGACCCTGATAACACCAAAGTCACGAGAATTCAAAAGCAATTCAAGGAAACATCGCAGAAAAGGAAGAGCACAATTAAGTGTGGCTTTGAGGACAGAAGTAGTGTTCTGCAAACTTCAGTGAGGATTTTGAATGCAGAAGGAGAGAACATTGCCACGTTCAAGTGGTGATGAGATAAACATATGAATATACAGAAAAATTAACTCCTTCAAAGACAGGTGATTTGCCTTATACAATCCATCCAAGGACACAGATAACCATGCCTTACTTCAAGAGACCAGGATTTTAAAAAGCACATGCAATTTGATATAAGGTAAGTCATCCAACAGTGATTACTGAAAAAAAATGAAGGTATAAGCTTAATTTGTCAAAATTTCAACTTCACAATTTTTCTAATCAGCCCTGAGTCGTTTTTTGAACAGGATGTGAGAAGCAACTTTCAAACCTGTATACTTTGATATAATGCTAGATCACGACCTATGTACTGGGATCCCATCTCCAACTCTGCTAACATTAAAACGGCCTCCTGAGTAAGCCTATAGACCCGTTTCAGGAGGGCTAACAAACAATTAGCATACAGATCAGTGATTTGTGCAACTCAAGTCAGTGTGCTCCATCTAGGCAGATTTCTCCCAGATGACAACTTGTTCATTTATAACTATGCTGAACCATTAAACACCTACTAGACTTACCGATAAAATCAGGGAGTTATTAATTGCTGTCCTTACAACTGAGCCAACAGCCTAAAACCCATCCAGATTATGTTAGACTTTTTCCACAGCAAAGGCTACTGAATAGTGGCAAAAGAGCAGGAAAGAGCTATATATACCCTTAGGAAGACATTCCTCACTTGAAACCCTCAAATACGTTCCGTCTGTGGGACAGTGCTACTCAGGAGGAGGTGTAGCAAGCAACTGAGTTTCAAACCACCTTCTAGATAGACACAAGAGAGCTGAGGATGCCAGATGTCTCCTGAATTAATACTCATTCATTGTTTATTTTATTAGAAGGGGGATTCAGCCTTCACATAACTGACAATAGTAAAAGTATCATGCCTACTTAAGTAGTGATTACTTTTTTCTCCTATTTGTATTTAATTTCCCTCCCCATTTTTTTATCTGTATATAATTTGTAACTTTTCCATCTTAACTGCATTACTAACACTCTTTTTAAGAAAGAAACTTGACAGAATGCATACGCAGGATACAATACATGCTCTTCCACGGAAAATCAAGATCCAGAGCCAGATGCCATGTATCAGTGGGAACAGTTATTTCACCTTCCTTTTTTTTTTTTAAGCTTCTGTACTTCTTTATTATTTTTGTAAGATATTTAGCTATTCATCATCTTTGCAGTTTACAATAGTGGCCTGCCTTACATAAACATTTTTAAGTTTCAGAGTAAGGGTACCATATTCTGAATAAAAGATTTTAATTATTATTATTATTAATATACCAGTTTTCTATGCTGGCAACCGGAATAAGACAGATAACATCTGTGTAAGTGAGACAAGAGGATGGGCCAGGGGAGAAAGTAACATGGAATACAGCTAAATGGGAGTAAGAAATTTAAAACAGAGTAAAGAGATTTTAACCTAACATTGAGACTCCGTTTCAGGCACCCAGGCTTTGCATACATCATCATGCTGAAATAACCCTTTGAGAACACATACAGCACACCATAACAGAGGTGGAAACTCATAAATGTTGGCTTATGGCATCCTGCCACTACAGAAATTCAAGAGAGTTAACAAATCAAAAATAATTCTCACATTCTCCTTCCAGGTTTTGTTCTGGTTATCGGATTGGTGACTTTCTACCGCATCGGACCCTACACCAACCTCTCTTGGTCTTGCTATCTGAACATTGGAGCCTGTCTTTTGGCCACACTGGCAGCTGCCATTCTCATATGGAACATCCTTCATAGGCGTGAGGACTGCATGGCACCCCGGGTCATTGTCATCAGTCGTACCCTGACTGCTCGGTTTCGCCGTGGCCTGGAAAACGACTATGTTGAGTCACCGTGCTGAAAGAATGGACTTGAAAGGGGAAAGATCTCCAAGGAGATCTGCATTGGAGTTGTTTTCTATAAATACATGGTATAATTTAAAACTAAGGGTTGAAAGACATCACAAAGCTCACTCTTGTGGGCAGAGGCCCTCAATTATTATTTGGATGGGCTCCATCTATATACATATGTATAAAACACATAATTTTATATATATTATATTATATTGCCCTCTCCCTCTGCTGTACAGCACAGAATGTTGGATTGTCAGAATCCTGACAGAGCATCAGCAGGGTCAGCTGTAGCAGACACAGAGTGTATGCAATAGAAAGGCAACCAAACATTTCCTCTGTCTGCATAGTTATCCTGCCTCCTAATAATAATGTAAAAGCTATAGGAGACCAGTGACAGTAACTTTGGCTTTAACAGGTAACCTGAAAAAGCAGAAAACTTACTATAGAATAAGTGATGACTTTAACAGCTATTTAAATTTCACAAATCTTTAGTCCCTCCACACATCTCTTCAAACAACTTCTCATTAGCTGCAACACCTGCTCCCCAGCCACAGCATAGCCTAGACAGCCAAAAGCAAAAGCAACTCTAACCACTCTAAAGAAAGGGAATGCAGAAGAATTAAGGGGCATTTTTTCAGACACTTCTTTTGTATCCCGAGACAGAGGTTTGGGTTCATCCTACATGTAAACAGATATGCCATTAAAAACAAGAAAAGGGTACGCAGCTAGAACAGGCCATACACGTTGCTGAAAAATCTACTTCATTGTTACAACGAGGGCAAATATCAACAGAAGGAGGCTACCTGGACTCCCTAATAATCAAGATACTATTAACTTACATTATTGGAAACTATTATTAAAAATAGATATTTAAGCCCAAATTAATTTATTTTCTTCCCAGCTTGCTTTAACATTTGCTGTGACATTTTCAGATTAGAAAGCGTCGTCAGGACACCCAGCTCTGCCCAGCAATGCTCAGAGGCATGTAACACAGTGAATATTTGAGAATATAAGTGCCACTCAAGCACCCAAATCAGAGAATAAGAGACATATGCAAGACTTAAGCATGAGATTTTAAAAAGATTTGCCTGGTAAATTAATATGGTAGTGAAATTAAAATAATTAGTACCTTTGGAATTAGGTATAATGTTCATAAGCCTGACCCTGAGAAGCACACAGGCTCACAAAAGTCATGTGCACAGAACTTTCAGGAAGAAAAACAGTAAGTCAAAAACTGTTAGGCAGAAACACTTAGGATACAGGAACTAGAGGCAACGACAGAAGTTTAAAACCTCTGAGGATGCTACTCTGAGCACAGTTACTGACAGGTTTGAAGGACCATGAGCTGTGAATGTTACAAATTCTTTAGGACTGTTGTGTTGCTCCCAGCTGAGTACACTGCTTTTCTTCTTTATCTATTTCCACCTTACAAATGTGATCATCAAGCTGGCTCTTGAGTTCTGTTCTGCACTCAGTTCTGATGTAATAAGAAACTCAACCCCAACTGCGGCTCTGCACCATGTTCAAAGTGAGTGACACTGCAGAGACTGATGCTCTAGAACAAGAACAACTGCATTGTTCTAGACTATCAGGGTAGACTACCATAAAGCTGACAAAGAGTTTCTTCTAGGAGTAGGTTTGTAAAAACCAACTAAGATTTGTATTCATTTTCCTGCATTACTTTCTGGAAAATATTTTCTAGAAATAATATGCTATGATTAATTGCAGGGTTTTTAAAAAATAAAATATTGGAGTATTTAAAAGACATTATATTATTTCTTCTAATATTGCAATATCCATATTATAATAATGTACATTTAAATTCTAAAATCAGCTATGTGGTCGGTAAATTTGTAATACTCTGTATTACTGTGATTATTTTAGCTGTATAAATAAAGGTGTGAATGTTCATTTTCTTCTAGTAATAATGTGAGATTTTTCCCATTTAGACAAAAAATATGGTTGCTTGTTATCATTTTTTCCCATTTAGTAAAAAAGAATCCACAGAGCTTGCAGTATCTTGTAGACAAAGAATAAGCAGAGAAAACGATAAAATGTCGGTAAGGTAAAGATACTTCATCTTGTTAAAAATGCAAGGGAGAATGAAATCAGAGGAAAAATGCAAAGGAGAATTTAGGAGGATCAAAACTTCAAACTTTCAATGAAAACAAACCGTACCCATAAAGAAATACATAAAAAATACTTATGATACCTTTTTATCAGTTTGATGGATTTGAAGGCCTCATCCATGTCGCCAGCAGTGAGATAGAAGCTGAAGTTCAGCACAGCATCCCGGGTAGTCTTATCACAGTCTCCTAATCCAATGAAATCTCTCATGGGCCTTCTCGCAACCATCTGAGACACCTTTATTGCACCAGACTCTGCTTGTCCATTCTCACTTTCTCCCAGCTAAAATGAGAATGTTACCATTTAGGTATCAAGTAGGTTGAAACTAACTCCTTTGTACCTATAATTAATTACATTATTTACACTACAGTCCAGGTTTTCTATTTCTGTAGGACCATGATCAATAGTGACAATAGTTGCAATGTTTGAGAACTCCCTAGAAAATGCCTCGAAATATGGAATGTCATAGAAGAGATGAGCATATCATAATGAACAATCACAGCACGTTAGTGACAGTTTGGAGACTGTGGTAAAATACCACAGGAGAGGCAGCCTTCTGTTATTATACTAATTATTATTATTATTTTATAAATATTGTTATTATTATTTACTATAATAACAACTATTATTTTAAGTCCCCAGATTTCTGGAGATTTCAGATAACATTTCTCTAGGGTTTGTCTCTTCTCAAAAATGAGTCTTCTGTTCTGAAAGCTAACTTTCAGACCCAATTCTTCTATTCTTGCCTTCATGTGAAGCTTATGAATTCTAAAAGTTCAGATTCAAATCCTTTCCCATACAATTAGCAGTTCTGGAGCTTCAGTGATACTTTCACCAGTCATTGAAAGGCAGCCCAAAGCAATTACAACATTCATTCAGAAAAAGAATAAAGTCAATCATCAATATCAAATGATCTCTCTAGAGTATAACAATTTTCACAAGCCAAACAGTGCAAGATCATCCGAGTCATGAAGGACACCAAATTTCACATATACTCTACTCTAATTGTATGGTTAGATGAGATAACCAAATATTACGGTTTACAGAAGCCAATAAAAAAATAGTATTATATTATTATACACTGAAGGTATTGAATATTGTAAGAGACAAATCAGCAGTGCAAATTCATGTGACTACAGTTTGGGGAATTTCTGGAACCAGGACAGAAAAACACTACAATGAATAAGGAAGAACCCTGGAATGAAACTTGGTCAAAACAGACTTGTTTCATCAACTTGATTTGCTCTATTTAAAGCAGACTGCTCATATACTAAATCATGTTTCTAAAATGAATTATTATATTAATTTTATTTTAATATAATGATTTATTATTATAAATTAGTAATTTAGTCACTAAAAGTAACCTACTGAAGAAAGAAAATGGAAACAGAAGAGAAAAGCAGAAAATGAAGGAAGAGGAACAAAATAATGCAGATACTTACAGGTTTATAGACATATCCCCTCCGAAAAAACAACTAATGGTAGCAATAATCCATACAAAATTAAAAAAAAAAGGGGGGGGGGGGGGGGAGGGAGAGAAAAAAAGAAACATAATATCAAAGTAAAATAGCATGATACATGATGGGGGGAAGTGTTAAAAGAAAATTAGAAAAAGCAGCAGATCACCTTTGACCTTTCAAATTAAGGGAAAAAGGAAAGTAAAATAGAGTGCAACTCTAAAAGCTAAATCTGCACAGGAGGAGTGACAACAGTCAGTTCTTTGGAAGGGAGCTAGACTGCAAAGTACTGCTCTGAATCTAAATATAATAAGTAGAAAAACATCTAGATACATTCTCCCTGTTTAACACTACTCCTAAATGACATTAAATTAGATTTATGTGATCTCATTGGTCTGTCTTATTCAGAAGATTTAGAGGATTAGAAGTCTTATTAAGTTCCTGCAGATTTTACAAAAATAAATGCCTTGGTGGAATAAACAGACTCTGTTAAGCTCCCCCTATAAGAAGGGAACAGTGCAAATCACCATCTTAACAGGGACTAAGAAACTCAGATCAGAGCTTAACCAGAAAACCAATCTGTAGGTAATAGGCTTCATTTCTTCCAGTATGCATGGAATTATGCATGGTATTATTTACCTAAGATGCAAACAATTTTGTATTCATGTTCAAGTTTAAGAAGTTAAAGCATCCATTCCTGGTATTTGTAGCACATAGGCATTTGGTGACAGTGCAGAATGAGTATTCTTGCTCTTCAGTATTCTGTAGGGATTAAGCTCCATTCCAACAAGGAAATGGATTGCTTCTGCTGAAGATAGTTGGAAATGTCCCCTCTTACAGCCTATGTAAAGTTCACACACACACTACTTGCAATAGGCATGGTGACTACATAAAGTAGAAAGTATTTTTTTCACATCCCTTTCTTAGTTGCATTCCCTGGTAATTACTGTGTCTCCTATGCTTGCACACTGCATCCAGTTTGCAAATCCCATGAAAAGCCAATTCAGTACAACTTCCACAATACTGCCAAGTACACCTGCATTGGAATTGTCTTTATGACATTTCTACATGTGATGCAGCAACTGCCATTTGAGTTGCTCTACTTACCCCAGACTCCGTTTGGTTAAATGTAATCCCTACGCAGTGAAAAGTTTTAATTTATCAGAAGGGAAGGAATCACAAAAGATTTCCTCACCTTTTTTGCAAAGTAATAATGTGGCACCTCCATGCCCAGAAGAACTTGGTAGGATGAAGGCAATGGAAAACTGTCCTGAAGCAAAAGGCCATGCTCTTCAGTACTGAAGAATGATATAATCCAAACATCCACCTGAAAAAGGAAGCAAAGCATTGTTTTGTTTTTACGCTGCAATATCCTTCTTCCATTTTGTTTTTATTTTCCATGTTCACTTGGCAGAACCTTCTCTTGAAAATAATATGACATATACATGCACACAAACACACCTGCTGGAGAGGGCAGAGCTGCATGCTTCCTCCCTATAGTAAGTGGCCAACAACTCATTCTGCATTACAGACTCTGTTCCTACTGCAAAGGGACCTCCACCTCTGCCTTTCAGGAACCAGCTTTGCCGGCCATAAAGAGGGAAGTCCCTGGCCACAGACTGCTGCTCTAGAAGTCTCTCTCACAGATCTGACTCAGGTCAAAGAAATACTCTCAACTGTTTTCAACAATTTATTTTTAAATCCTATATTACTGCTACTGTAATTTCAGCAGCTCACTGGCTGCTTTGAGTTCCCGGGGAATATACATAAACTATTTTTAAATGGCTGGTAACAGCTTAAATACTGACCTGACTCAAGTCAAAATGAAACATTTATTTCCAACTAAAATTAATCAGACTTCTTATTTCTTAAAACACACAGTTAAAAGTTCTGTTGAATAAGGGCCAAAATGTTGCACTCCTTTTTTATCTTTTCTATTTTTCAACTTTATGTAGAAGCCAAACACTTTTACTTGTTTACGTTCAGAATATTAGGTTGAAGTGTTCTTTCTCTTTACCAGAAGACCTTAGCAGGGCTTTTTGAGACATCCTTATTCCACTCCTCCTTTCTACACTGATCTTCCTAAGAGTTTTCCAAGGTTGCTTCAACCAACAAAAGAAACAAAGAACTTTCTATCTCTAATTGAAAGAGGTTTACCTAAAATCATGCACGACGACATTTCAAATCAATTTAATATTTATGAAGGACAGGCAGTTCTTTACAGACAAAATGGTAAGGACCGCTACAATTACATTATCGGGGGAAGCAGGGAAGAATTGTTGGTCTGATGACAGAAAATTTTTTATTAGATAATGTCTGATCAATAAAAATGAATTCTTTTTTCTAATGTAAAAAAGACCACAAAAGATCATTTGGAAAGTACCATAAAGATGTACTATGTCTGATCAGAAAAGCAGAAGATGGTAAGAACTGGGTGGGAAGAGTGTACTTCACTATTCACCTTAATGGTGGGGGTCCCTGTTGTTCTATCAAATTAATTCTGGCTGCTAAGAATGGACTCAAGATATAAAATATGCATGATCTTTTTAAAAACGAGAATATGTATCAAACTTCTAGATTATCAATTCACTCAATGTAACTTGAAAAACCATAGTCCCAATACAAGCTTGCATTATGATCATCCTCAAAACTCTAGCATAAAGAAACCACCTTTCTTTGTCCCTGTATACAAGCTAGGGCTAAACCCAAAAGCTAACCTATAGTGACTGCCTGAAGCCACAGACACCAAACATGTAGTTTTGTTACTTATTTTTGTACAAGATAATGTATACTACCTACTCCCACATCCTTAATGAACGAGCAACGATTTATTACTTTGACAGGGAGAACTCCATGTAAAGCAAGGTAAAACAACAAAAAAAAAAACCACCAAAAAACCCAAAAGACCATACTGTGCTCTCGGTCTTGTTTTTATTCTGGTCTGGAGTTTGTAGGCCTGTTTCAAGAATTGCTTCACACACAAAAAGCCTTGGTTCACTCTGGTCCCAGAAATGGCAAGCAGGGACATGCCACTGCAACTCTGGATACTCCACAACAGACCTACCAAAAGACAAGAAAAAAAAAATGTAGAAAGGAAGACTAAATAATTCCAGCCCATTCAGAGCATCAACGTCAATAAAGGACTAACCAAGGGATAATTTTCAGATAATGATCAGTTATCTATACCAGTGCCTCTGCGTGGTAACATTAACCCTTTACATTTTCCTACCTCCTAACACTTTACACATGGCAACACCACTTTTAGTTTGTTCTATATACGTTAACAGTGACTAGAGGACATAAAGCATTTCTGTGGGGAAAAAAAAGCTGGTACTGCCACAAATACAAATAGGCACCCAAAATCTGCCTCCACTGAGACTGTGTGTCCTATGGAAACATGGAACATCCTTCAAGTGATCTGCCTTAGCAACTGTTCCGGTGTAGGTACTGTAACATGGGGAATACCTCAGCTCTGTCTTCTTGTGGGTTTTACAACCTGTCCCCAGGGTCCTTATTGCCAGCACTGCTGGCAGCACCCAGCCAGGTTACAGACAGCTTGAGTGCAGTGATGTGCATTTAGATACGCAGTAAGGAGGGATTTTGAGTACATATGCCTCATGTTCAAATTCAGCTAAGCAGCTGTTACAAGAAATCACAACTAGACAATTGTGATTAAACTGATGAGGGAAAAAAAAATTAGTTTATGTTCTCAGGCAACAGATCTCTCTACTGAGAGTTCAGCAAAGAGACCTGGGCATGCAGTGCAATCGACACTTTGAACCACTACACTTTTCAGTGCTGAGGGAAACTCCAGTTGCAGCTGAACCTGACTGGCAGCTGGGGGATTTCAGTCTCTTGTTATGCCACAGTTCGTTCCCTTCCCTCACACTGCATTTGAACCTCATACTGCATATAGAGAATTTTGAGGCACTGTTAAATAGCGCATTAAGCACTAGGACAATGCCTGAATCCTTAGGAAAAGCCACCCTCTGGCAGCAATTTAAATAAGAAATGTCTTATTGCCTCCTTCAGGCATTTAAATACTACTTCAATGCCAGCCATGTTAAGACTCTAGACATAAAGAATCAGACTACTTTAGCAATGGCTTAGGATTCTTCTGAAAAAAATGAAGAATATAAATAGATGTCAAATTTCAAAAGAAAGAGAGAAACCAAAGACATCATTAAAATAGTTTTCTCATTTGCTGTCAGCACTGAAGGGTGGATTTTGTGGGGAGGACTGGAGTAGGGCTGGAAGGCAAAAGAAGGGAGATATTCAACGGGATGCAGAAAAACACCATGTCCTATCCATGCCACTGAATTAAAAATAAATTACTCTCACACTAAAAAGCAGTATTTGTGAAAAAAAAATAATATTGGGAGTGTTTAGATTCTGCCTCAGGAGAAGAACTGTAGATTATTATTATTTTCTAGTGAGTTTACTCATTTCAATTTCAAGATACCCTAAAATAAAGCACAGATAAATTGATTATTCACACGGACACCACCTAGCATTTAAATACCAGTGAAAGAGCACTACTAGCTTGTGGTGGCCTCTGTCGGGCTACACAAGATAATACACTTGAAAAAAACTACTTATTGTTACACTGTTCGCATTAACTGAGCAAGACCTAAGGCCCCGAGTTTGTGCACTCTTTAAGTTTTCGAAGAGCTGGGCAGTTTCTTCCTGTTTTCAGTGATAAGAGTGAGTAAATCCTTTTTTGCTTGCAACACCTGCAGCAGATAGTTACTAAAAAAGCAAACCACCTACTATTCCAACACTGTTTTTTCTTAGGAAACATATAGTCAAAAGAACTATTGTAAAACCAAATGGGAATTTTTACCCTAAAATTCCACTGTACTTCCATGAGAATTCATAGTTCATTGCATTTTGCTGCCTCGCTAGGATTTCTAATGTATTTGCCACAGAATGGCTAGTATGAAAACAAAGCTGTCCGTTCTAAGTGGACATTTAATGAGTTTTTATCCATACAAAACCATCCTGTATTGGACTTTAACTTTTTTCCTAGGGAGAGCTTCAGAATGTCCTCTTTTCAGTTACTACCCTGTAAATTCTTCATGGAAGTGTAGCTTTCACAGATCTTCCGAAGTTTTTCTCTATGTTAAGATCCAGATCTCTTGAGTCAGATATGGTTTCCACATATCTAATAGTTCCCACTGCATTTCTCTCCTATGAATCTGTCCAATACCTCCATGAACCCTTCCCTTCAACATCTCTTAACTTTTTGGCATGGAGTTCCTTAGCTCAGATGTATACTGCCTGAAGAACTGCCTCCAACTGCTTATTCTGAGTTTACTTTCTGATATCTTTGTTTGACACACTGTAGTTCATATATTGGAAGAGACAGGGATGTAGGCCGATTGACATAAAATGCACCATTTTTAATTAACTCTTTAGAGATAAAAATAATTAAATTTGTACAACCTCCTACACAAACACAGAGGAATGTCAGTGTCAAGGTGTTGCTTGTCGTCATAGGGTAGATACCTACCGTAAATCCACAAGTAATAATTCTCAAAATAAAAGCTTCTTACTTGTCAATGCTTTGTCCAGATGAAAGCTTCTCTCTAACATTTCCCTTTTCAGCCTTGAAATCAAAGAATGTAACTTGGTCCATTTCAACATCATAGAAACAGATCTTGGAATCAACATTCCCATCTGCCTACAAGAACAGAAAACAAAAGCAGCTGAAGCATGCAGTCAAAAAGAAAAAAAAAAAAAAAAAAGGTATGTTTTTCTCATCTGACTCCTCTCAGTTTTGTTTACTGGTAATGACACAAGAACATTCTTTGGAAGAAATATCAGAAAATTTCTGGTTGCTTTTCTATTCTAGCAAATTAGCCTTGATTTCTTTAACATGCTACAAAGTACCTTCTGTAACTGAAATATTGCTTCTTTTGCTGGGTTGCTTTTCTCACCAAATGTACAAAACCACAACATATCTTAATTTTAGTGTTTAGTTACATGCTTGGACACCACATTTCAAGGACTAATACTCTGCATAGAACATGTAGCTTCATTTCTGAGAAGTGAATCTTGTGTCTTCAGTAATCTTTTTGAACTGCACTGTTCTGTTAACTGATGATTAGGTCCTAGGGTGATAAGCAAAGAGCTTTGCCTCACCTTGCTAACAAGGATGCTGACTTTATTGCCATTAGCATTGCATTTGACAGATGCAATGCCTCCAAGGCCAGGAAACAGCTCGGAGAAATTCTTGCTATTGCAGTGCACTTTTGCCTCTCTGTGGAAAGGAAAAAACTTAAATCATATGATGGCAAACAACTGGGAATATGCATCAGCCAAAACATTTTTAAAATTATGGGTAGGACTTTTAAAACCAAATTATTTCTACCTTATGACACCACTGCCCCAGAATCCAGCTTCCCTCTCCAGAGAACTGCTGTGACTGCCCTTCTTTCAGGAAGAAGTTAATGAGACATTTTTTCCTCAACAAATCAGCAAGATTAAACTTCAGTGCTCCTACAGGATTCCCAAAACAGGGCTCTACAGCAAGAATATGCTACCAGAATTCTGAATTTAGAGGTCTGTTTTTCCTATATAAGTTGAACAGTACCATGAATGCTGAATACAGCCCACCACTTAAGTTCTGTGTATGGAAAACACACTGTGGAGCAGAAGTAAAGAAATGTCATTGGGGGGTGGTATGTATATCATCTTATTGGTCACAGTTCCAGAAAACTGTGTCACTCACATACTTAACAACCACCCTTCCCCAACCCCAACCCCCTGCTTTTTTTATTATCTCAAAAGAATATTACTGCTGGTATAGATACAAACCCAGCGATCATTCAGCAACAAACAGGACAAAGCTCATGCATCAAAAGAACATGACAAAGAAATTACAGTAATTTAGACCCATTACATGATCCCATGAAAAAAAATCTTTGATTCTGTAAAAATAACATTCTTGGGTTACACATTTAGACCTCTCATTTATTCTAAGCCAACTATGCTTGCTTTGAAATTAAAGTACGCTACACCGTTACCACTTGAGAAGGGTAGCCACAAAATTTTATGTAGCATGCAGGAGTTAAGCTACTTCTTCTCCACTACCAAACATCATAATGCAATATATGTGCTAGTTAACAACCTGCCCAAATCAAATAACCTTCAAATTCTGTTCCATGCGGAGTTTGTGTGATCTCGGCACAGGTAATGAGTTTCCAGGTTGGTAACTAACTAGACCTTAGAATTCCTCTGGTGACACCATGTAAGGAAGAACAAAATCCATTTCACTCTTGAGGTTTTTCAGGTTTTCAAAATTACAGATAGCAATAAATAATTGATAATATTCTTTATATAATTATAGAAATAAATAAATATAATAATTTATATCATATATAAAAATATACAGATATTTTTTCAAACTGTAGGTCGTGTCAGGCATGTATCTTTCTCATGCCACAGCTGTTTGTCAATACAGCAACAGACAGTAAAGTTTGAAAGAAATCAAGTAAACTTCTCTCTTAACCTAAACAGGGAGGAAGAACAATGTCCACAATTCTAGGTTCACTTCTTTCATGAATTCACTGAACAAAGTTTGTCGATTTATAAGGAGATACAAGACCTGGCGCTTTTTTTATTATTTTTTTTTTTCTTTTCTGTATTTCAACTCCGAGGTTAAGGCCTTGTTCAAGTTACCAGCAGAAACACGTGACATCCTCGTCTCGATCTTCCATAAATTATCCACCCATTTTCAAATGCACACAAATATCCCTCATAATATCCTCTCTTAAAGATTATTATTACTATTATTATTCATCCCATGATTTGTATATAATTCTGTGGCTCCTCCTTTGCCATCATTTAGGCCATCAGTTCACAGAGGCTGAATGTATTGTCTCAAGATTCAAAGTGGCTATCGCTTTTTATCAGATCAAAACCAGCTAAAGATTCTCTCCTCCCCACAGAATATACACTCAATTATAAACAGATGTTTTTAAAAGGCTTATCAATACCTGCGAGAGAGATCAAAGATTTTAAAGTGAGCCAAATCCGTTCCCACAACCAGGAAATTTCCACATATATCCAAGAGGCATGGATTCCCCTCTGCTTCAGAGAACACCAGTAGCTGTTTAACTGTGCCCTGAGAAGAAATGTGTAACACCAGGTTTGTGTCTTCAGAGTCTAACTAGAAAGGACTTGTTTTGCCAGCAAGTTAAGTAACTAACAGCTGAACTTTCATGTTAGACAAATCACTACCAGCAAAATGAGAGAAACTGCACACACACAGTCTCTACAAACGCAATCTGTCTTTCAGGTTGAAAACTGGATGTATAGCCTCCAAAAAAGTAAAAATTTAGAGGTATCTTCCTGCAACAATTTCCTTTTCAATGATACAACCTTTTCCAACTGAGAGGGATACAGAAATACAGGTCCCTGAAGGGCCCTTTAATAGACAGCTGCAAAAATAAATATATGAATGGAATCAGTCCCTATTGTGATAAATCACACTTGTTCTGGAATACAATATTTATTTAACTAAAATTATATATCATAGAACTCTGATAATTAGTTTCTCTTTTAGTTTCTGACAGACTAGGAGAGGCTGCAAAGGCTAAGCAAAAGATTTTGCAGTAACACAAAATGTGCAGGGGGTATTTTTCATTATTTTATAAGAATATTCAGTATGTTCATCTTCCTGTCAGTAATATACAGACACATTAAATCAGCATGTAACTTCGATCCTGTTAAAGTCTGAACCTTACAGAATTCCATTGTTTTTATAAATACTTCTTAGTTACAGTGACATAGTGTTTAAAGTGAGAGACTTTTTAAAGAACACAAAATGCCAAAAGATATTTCTACTGAAATACTTGAAATATTTTTCCTATGACAAAGGTAGAGTTAATTGTTTTACAGAATATCCACTTAACTTTTAAGCTGTAACACCAGCCTTTGAAAATAATAAGGCATCATTTGTCACTTCATGGTTTCATCAGCCCTTACCTGCCAGGTGCGGACCTGGACTCGATATGGCTCAACTGTGTACAGATTTTCTCCATGAACAGACAGAACTGGAGAGTCACAGAGAAAAGAGCCTGGAACAACCATAATAAAGCCATCATTACAATAAACAGTGTTTTTTTTTTAAAAAGGGAGTTTTGACTTAAAGCATTCAATTTCCACTATCTTGCACCAAATCTATTTTTCAGTCTGTCAGTCCCTACTGATTCTCAGACTCCTTGATATTGCAGCCTTCTTCCATCCTGCCACTACAACCAAAAGCTGGGACTCCTACTGAAAACGGGTGGTTTTTACACTCTCCTCATCAAATTCAGTGGAAGAGGAATGGGAAGGAGTTTGTATTGGGAGTGAAAGAAAGAAAAAGACTAGTGCAATGTGAGTTGAGGTTAGGAGAATTCACTCCTTCCTTCACTGAACTGCAGTTGAAGAGTTAGAAGAGCGGCTCTCAATTTCATGACTGTAGTAGACCGTTGTTATTGACACCAAGGTGTCAATAACACATTGATTCAGCTTTGGAAAGTTATAAAATAAATGAATGAATATAGACAAGATAAGCCACTTCTCAGAAAACACTTGATGGTTCTAAAAAGACATATCTCAAGATTTTGGGTGAGATTGATGGAACTCTGCATAACCTGTTTCTCAAGGCAGAAATATTTAGGGAAAGTTAATCATAGAAAAAACTAATGTACTTGACTTAGCTGTATCTACAGCAATTTATGGATCAGATTTTCCTGACAGCTAAAACTCCCGCCTTCCCAGTTCCTACATAAGTGCTGTGTAATTTTAAGCTTTCTCCCAAGCAAAACAGAAAAGCCACCATCATGACCTATCTGTGAAAGGCAACAGGAGCTACGGCTACAGAAGTAGAAAAAATATAAAAATCTGTTCTTAGTCAGCTGTGGGAATGACTCAAAAGATACAAAGCAGCAGCCTTATCCTCACATCATGTTTTGTGTGAAGCGTCGTATATATATGCTAGCTCTTGGGATACCTTTCAACTCTATATGTGACAGTCAGGTATACATCTAATCTATGGGAAACAGCAATAAGACACTTGGTGTTGTCAAGGCCAGTCACACACTTGGATGCCTTAGGAACTCTATGAATGAAGCATACTCAGTCTTTAGGTACTTGCAGGACTGGATTGTAGCTGAACAGAGGTTAAGAGGATATATATTTAATTCTATGCCTACAGATGCACATCATCTTCAGTTTTACCTCTGCTGCCACACTGCTACTGACATACAGGAATACCACATATTCTGAGGTTAACCCACACATTATATCTCAGCATATTTAGTGAATAAAGCACTGATGTAGGAGTTGAAATTTGATTTCTGGTTCTGTTGATGATTTTTATACCATAATCTTCCTATTTTGCAAAATGGGAATAGTGTCTAATTAGTGTTAATAATATTATTCACTTTGCACTTATGATTACAGTCCATCAGCTTTCATGAATGAAGAGAATGTCTAACTTTGGAGGAAGAGAACCATTTCAGCTCCGACCATTGTTCTAAGTCCTACCTGCATTTCTGAAGGTATCTCCTGAGCACTCAAAGACAGTAACTTGCTTCCCATTCCAGAATACTACAGCATCCTAAAACAATCAAAAAGCAAAAGAATATGTAAATTCAGTTTCTTTTGGAATCATACAGGAATTCATGCAAGAACACAGCAAGACCTCCAGCAATAGCCACCGTTTACTAGTTCCCCTGTATATCAGGTTAGAAGGCTTTCAGTAACCCCGAATTTCTCTGGTCAGCCCCTATAGAATTACTGAGTCACTGTGCTATCTGAAAAATCAGCTCCACCTCAGCATCATTGCTATCATCATCAGAATACTTCCAACACAATACATTAAATATCAGAGAAGGGTTACATTAAAGACTTAGGATGTTTGGTCTCCATACGCCGAACTAGGCAACCGATTGAGCAAATAAAGGAAAAAAAAATCCAAATAACCTTAGTAGCGAAGACTCCATTAACACTCATATCAACACAAAGAGTGTGTGTGGTTCCTGTGCTGAAGATGGTCACATTAAACAGGTTAGGAGACACCTGGACAACGGCCACTTGCTGATGAAAATGAGACGACATGGCCTGCTCACTGAGGATCACCACAGAGCTGGTGGTGTTCACGGCCAGCAGGTTTTTTCGGGAGCCCCACTGCACACAACAGGAAGAGAAAAAAACAAAAGGCACAACACACAGTTTCATCTAAGATCTTGAACAGTCACAGTAATACCCCAAGACAGATGACAATGGGTCGGATAGAATAAACATTTTTATAAATATACAAAGTCCTACTAGCTAAATAAAACTATAGTCAATGCATAGGAATTATTACAGATTAGAACTATTTTGTCTGTGAGCCAGCTACCCATGCTCCCTTAGTCTAAGCAGAAGTGCTTTTTAAATTAAAGCCACTTCCCTAAGATATTCTTGTACTGCTTCACACTTACTACTGCAAGACAACATCACATATTTAAAGGGCTTAATAATGCCACGATCTGTAAAACCAAGTTGCATGCATAGTTTCTTTTTGATTACTTTATTCTTTTCTGCAGTTTTGATAGCCCTTTACTGTTTATGTAGTCCAAATTCTCTAGCAAAACATGCTAAAACACAAGCATAAAGGGTTCCAAAAGTTCACTTCTCCCCTTCTCCTGGGAGGATCTTCATGTTCTAGCTAACCTTTTTCAATGACTTCTGTGAAGGTTATAGAAACATAGAATTGTTTGGGCTGGAAAAGACCTTTAAGATCATAGAGTCCAACTGTTAACCCAGCACTGCCAAGCCCACCACTAAACCATGTCCCTGGTTTAGCCTTTTCAATACCTCCAGGGATGGTGACTCCACCACTTCCCTGAGCAGCCTGTTCCAGGGTTTGACCACCTCTTCAGTGAAGAAAAGTTTCCTAATACCCATTCCAAACCTCCCCTGGTGCAACTTGAGGCCGTTTCCTTTTGTGATGTTGCTCATTATTTGGAAGACGAGACCAACCCCCACCTCGCTACAGCCTGCTTTCAGGTTGTTGTAGAGAGTGGGAAGGTCCCCCCTCAGCCTCCTTGTCTCCAGGCTAAACACCCCCAGTTCCCTCAGCCGCTCCTCATCAGACCTGTGCCTCAGCCCCCTCCCCAGCTCCGTTTCCATCTCTGGACACGCTCCAGCCCCTCCGCGTCCCCAAGAGGGGCCCAAAGCTGAATGCAGCATTCAAGGTGCGGCGCACCAGTGCCGAGTACAGGGGGACGGTCCCCGCGCCGGTCCTGCTGGCCACACTGGGAGAGAAGCCAGGATGCTGTTGGCCTTTTTGGCCATCTGGGCACACTGCTGGCTCACATTCAGCCAGCCGTCGCCAGCCCCCCAGGTCCCTTCCTGCAGGGCAGCTTTCCAGCCACCCTTCCCCAAGCCTGCAGCTCTGTGTGGGGCTGTTGTGCCCCACGTGCAGGACCCAGCGCTGAGCCTCGTGGAACCTCGTATCATTTGCCTCAGCCAATTTTATTTATTTGTAAATATTTCAAATAAATAAAAATGCTGCACCCTGACGCTTAACAGACCAAGCATTAAAAAACAAATACTATAATGCTCTGTATTGTCATAGCCTTCAGCATTCAGAATACTGTAAATAGCAGTCAAAATGTTTTAAATCATTGTTTTTGCAAATTTGTAAGAGAAAACCTACCATCCCCATCAGTCAGACAAAAAATTATCTAGCAAACAAGAAAATTTTTCTGGCAGAAAAGCAGCTGAAAACATAATTTTGTATGTGAAAATACAGCATTCCCTTCTAGATGGTATATCTTCACACAAAAGAATGTTTGGTTGTAAATGCATCTTTTTATTTTTGCAACTACAAGTAAGAGCAAACCTTACACTAAGAAAGTGACTAAGAAGAAGAAAGTTATCTACAAGCAACATAATGCATTTAGTCAGATTTTCTTGCTTGCTACTTTAATAAATTTATGGAAATTTGAGATTTCTGATAAATGGTATTTTCCAGAAAATAATTTCAGGGTGCTGAATCCATAAGGTTTGTCAATGAGACACATAACAAAGAAATGTTTGGATTTAAGGATGCCATGACTGATAATTCTCCCAGACAAAGAGATGCATTTGCATTTCAGTGTCTTCGCTTGCTGAGCATTTCAACCCTGCCTGTAACAGAACAGCTACAAACAGGTAACATTTCTGCCCAATTCCAATTTTAAAAGTTACTTGATCCTGATGGCTTTTCCTTCTTCTTCTGAAGGAGGACTAGCCTCTGCTGGTGCACATATCTGTATGACAGCAATTGCATTTGTCTGTTTCACAAAGATGATCTATTCACCTAATGTTAGTGAAGTCCTACTAACATACAAGACTTTCTTGTCTTACCTTTATCTGAGACACGTTTCCTTCAAGTTCTGTAGGTGCCTGGAGATTCCACCTGTCCTTGCCCTCCAAAGCCCGTATGCTTTGATTGGATCCTGCTGCTTTCTTCCACATAGCTATTCTCCCTTTGTTAGTACCAGCTGCTAAGAGACCTGCCATTCACAAACCTTTTAGGCATTTTGTATCTTAAACTTCAGGAAAACAAATCCACTTTATTATACAAAGCAGCAGGCAGCCTAGCTCTGCTTTTAAGGTACCGAGAAGCTGCCTTCTAGCAGCATCCATTTCTTTGCCTTACTGCAAAAACTTTCTGGAAAAACAACAGGAAAAGTTACAGGTGGCAAGGCCCATTTTCTAAGCTACCAGATGAAGTTATCTACTACATGTATCAGACAATGATTTCATTTTAACCATTTATTTTTGAACAGCTGGTTTTGTAGACACCATGGGCAAGTCACCATTGAAAACTATTCCAGTAGACAGTAGCTATGCCTACGCTGGCAAACAAGGTGATGCATAGCAGTAGCTCCATAGAAAACATCAGTTTTAAGGACCTGACGTTCAAGGTATACATATTTGGTGAGTTCTACTTTGCATTAGCTCTAGTGTGGGCTTTTAGACCAAATGCCCATAACACGTTGGAGTGCATTAGGTGTACTCCAGGAGTACTTGTAACAGTTCAGTGTCATCGAAGGGAATCCAGCTTGTGTGTCAGGAGGCAACTCCACACTGCGACAAAACGTGGCAAGTATGGAATGATCTCGTACCTTCAAAATCACACTCCTGAACTAAAACGCTTTAACACCACATGCTGTTACTGAAACCCTCAGTAACAAGACAAACATACTGAAACGACTACAGGACACTGAAGGCTGAGGTTTGACAAGGTTTAGGATCCAGAGATCACAGCTGCCATGTTATCTCTCACCTTTAGCACTGCAGTAAGAAACACAGTTAATACATTCGCCTCCCTCAAAGCCAAATTGCACATCTAAGGAGATCATATAGTTCTCGTCTCGGTCCAAATCCCAGAACCTAAGGTATACAAAACAAGAGTGTTAAAAATGCTTTTCCCTCCAGATGTCTTGCTAAACACAGTCAATAGGATACTGTACATGGTATTAATTTTCTATTTCCATCGATCATTCAATTTTTAAAATTAAATTGGCAGCAGCTGACTCTGGAATGTGGATTTCTTAATCTCCTTCCTTTTCCTCTGATTTGTTAATCTGTGGCATGTTTTGTGACATTCACCCATGAAGGAACAAAGGGGTCGGAATCAAACCCAGCTTTAAGAAAAAAAGAAGTGAGGTCTAGTTGCAATTTTCCTCCTCCCTACTTATGCTTCCTCCTCTATTTTAATTATACTCCTCAGTTAACCAGTAGTCCTTTGGATTCCAGATTAGTTTTCTAGAAGTAAACATTGTCATCAAACATATTCCTTCTTAATATTTGGTCTTTATCACATTCTCACAAAATTAACAGATCATTTTGGCTTATAGTAGCAGATAGAGAGGCTCAAGAAAGCGAACTACTGATGTTAATGTAACATGCCCCCCAAAAAATTTAGAAGAAACAGGTAGACAAAGTCATAGTAAAGACAGGAAAAAGGAGATTTAATATATTTTTAAAAAAAGATGCAGAAAGATAAAAACTACAGAACATGGCAACATAGCAGCATGGCAAAGTAACATACTTAACTTCAAAGAACTGGGGATAGAAGTAACTGAAATACTTGTCTCATACTACAGTAACAAAGAAACATCCTGAAAAGCACGCACTTTTTTTCCTGTTGCTGATACTATGACAATCTTAAGAATCAGAATTAACAATGGAAAGAACAGCAAAGTGGCTTTTTCATGCAAAAAAACCTGAGTGGACATTTTTTCAGAAAAAAAATCAGTAACAGCGCTCAAGAAAGGCACAGATTTAGCTAGTATGGCCTAAGAAAGTAACTAGAGAGAAAGAAAGATACATAGAATTAGTTCTTGTCCTCAAGGAAACAGGATTTTTAATTTCTCTATTTATTTTGAAAAACAAAATTAGAAAATATTGGGAGTTTTTTCATTATTTGTTAGGAAAAAAAAATCCAACAGTTCAATAAAACATTCAGTACATGGCAGACCAGAAACCTTTTAGCTTGCACCTCTCATGGGCAGCCTGAACAGCTTTAAAACAGGATTCTTACCTGATGACAGTCTCACCTAGTGCTGTAACAACAAGACTACGGTCTATCAAAATGATGTCTGCAGAACGACCGATCTTCCCACTCAACTTCACCTGTTAACCATAAGTAAATAAATAAATTTACAGAAGGCAGGAGGAACACACTGAAAGACAGCAAGCCTCTGTCTAGTTTGGCTAAGAAGTTAAAACAGAAGAATAACTAGACCTGTCAGTTCAGACAGGCCAATAGTTTCTCTCAGGCTATGATCATTACTAAATGCATCAAGTATATAATGTATAAAATTAATAAAAGAAACCTTGTAGTGGGTTAATTAAGTAGGTAAGAAGCTCTTTTTTCTCTCGCACTAGATCTTCTCTTAGAATTTGATAAAAATGGCTTTAAAATGTGAAATACCAAAACTAGTAAAAAATATGTAACAATTAATAAGTGAACACTCCTGTAATACACAAGTGCCCAGTCTTTTTTGATCTTAGATGAAAGGAAAAAAAAAAAAAAATCTTAGGAAGGTGAAGGTTTGGGTTCCATCCCCTCAAGCAATATTCTCCAACAGTACAGTATTTTATTTGAGGCAAGATGATGGTAAGCCTGAATGACCTCAGTTTGGGTTTTGTTCCTATGCAATAATTTTTAGGCCACTATGCTATTATTTGTGATTCTACGACTTGTGGGTTGTTATTTTTTAAAAGCTTCCTAGCCTTTGAAGCTGTGAAGAACACTTCCACAATGTGAGAACTAAACCATCTTTCAGATTTGCAGGCAAAGACAACGGCCTCAAGAGGAGATACTGCTCCTGCTAATCTGAAAGACAAGACAGCTCTGAGCAACTGATGATAATAAAACAGAGGACACAAATTATCAATTATTTATCCGCAAGACATTTTAACAAATATTTTGAGTATACTGGAATTTTCAATTCTTCTCTAATTCACTAAGACAAGGTAAATTAAGTGTGAAAAGATTAGCATAGGGTCAAAATGAAAGACACTAAGAAAACAAAGGAAGGCAAGATGAAAATCATCTTCCCAAGTTCAATAATACATCACTCTTCCACTTGTAAATGAGCATATATTTGCTCACCAAGGTATTATCTGAGAAACCAAAATGAGAGTGGATTCATTTGTAAGCAAAAAAGCGATCATCAAAAAACCCTAACAAATAAAGATTAAACATTGCAACTTTACCCTGCCGTCTGAATCCTACCTTCATGAGCTCTTCTGTCTCTCCCTCAAGAGTAACTGCATGCAAGGACAGCTGCAGGTTCTCCGTTATTACAACTAAAACATCTCTTTCCTCTATGAACAGAAGCTTTTGGACCAGACTGTCTGTGGACAATACATGCCGTATCTTTTCTTTCTCATTCACATAATGCACAGAACCTGTAGTACACAAAGTATGGGTTTAGTCCACAGTTTTTAGCTTAAAAAAATAAATAAATAAATCACAGCTGCTGCTTTTTATCTTAATAAAAATGTTCCTCAAGTGCTGAAAAGGCAAAACTAACCACAATTCATTCATCGTCTAATTTCTCTCAGGATACAGACTATGATAGTTGACCAGCGCAATAAACCAGACCTTGCTCACTTTTTCCCCCCATACAGGAAATCTAGAGGGGAATTACTTAAATAATTTTAAACTACATGTAAACTTTCTGCATGTGTGTGCATGAATGATGGCTTCCAAAATCCTCAGTATTAGTAATACTTTGTGAAAGAACAACAGGGGCTAAGAATTGGTGCAATTTACAGCAGTCTAGATTACAGAAAACTGCAGAAACTATGTTCTTCGTTCTTTAGAAATACTCCACTGCACACAGCTTTTCTACATTCATTTGACAAGCAAATGGGATAGTTCCTTTTCAAGAACACTGACAACATAGTGCATGAATTGGCAACTACAGTACCTATCAACATTTTAAAATTCATTATAATTTTCTTAAATTGTACTACTGTATAAACCATGCACAGGTCTACAGAGTGAAAAAAACCAGTACAGCAGTTTGCAAATGGTATTATAGGAATTACCCACACTAATGAAGTCATTGAAATCTGACAGATCTCATGCTACACACAATTTCTTAGCAAATCATTGTATTACATAAACCTGGCATTTCAAGCCAGTGCAAATCAAAAACCCCTATGAAATGAAATAATATTTTCCCCCAAAAAATGAAGTAGAAAACTTAAATAAGAATGAACATAAAGGATCTATGCTAAAATGTTGTGCCCAAGAGGCAATATGATGTATCTAGTTAAAAAGAACGTTTTAACTTCCAAAACTATTGCAAATATATTATCAGCCACTACATTCCAACTGTATTAAAAACAATTAAAAATCCTCTTCCACGTCTTTCCATACTGCTTCATTTTGCCCCTGAAATAAAACACCGAACAGATAACTTCATCTCTCTTGTTAAATCATACAGTAGTCTAGGTTGGAAGAGATCTTTCAAGATCATCTAGTCCAACTCCCCTGCCACGCGTAGGGAAATCTGTCACTACATCAGGTCGCTCAAAGCCCTGTCCAACCTGACCTTGAACACTTCCAGGGATGGGGCATCCACAACTTCTCTGGGCAGTCTGTTCCAGTGTCTCACCACTCTCACAGTAAAGACTTCACTCCTTGTAGCTAATCTAGATCTACTCCCTGCCAGCTTAAAACTGTTACCCCTTGTCTTATCAGTACAAGCCCTGGTAAGAAGTCACAGACTGGTCAGGGTGGGAAGCGACCTCTGGAGATCATCTAGTCCAACCCCCTGCTAAAGCAGGGTCTCCTAGAGCAGGCTGCACAGAGTCGCACCCAGGCAGGTTTTGAATGTCTCCACAGAAGGAGACTCCACAGCCTCTCTGGGCAGCCTGTGCCAGCACCGTGACAGCCTCAAAGCAAAGAAATTCTTCCTCATACTCAGATGGAACTGCCCGTGCTGCAGCTTGTGCCCGTTGCCCCTTTGTCCTGTTGCTGGGCACCACTGAAAAGAACCTGGGGGCCTGTCCTCTTGGCACTCGCCCTTAAGGCATTTGTAGACATTCAAAGATCCCTTCTTGGTCTTCTCTTCTCCAGGCTGAACACAGACCCCCTCTCTCAGCCTTTCCTCATAAGGCAGATGCTCCAGTCCCCTAATGACCTTCACAGCCCTTTGCTGGACCCTCTCCAGCAGCTCCCTGTCTCTCTTGAGCTGGGGAGCCCAGCACTGGTCACAGCACTCCAGATGCAGCCTCAGCAGGGCAGAGTAGAAGGGGAGGATCACCTCCCTCCACCTGCTGGCCACGCTGCTTTTGATGTGGCCCAGGATGCGCTTGGCTTTCTGGGCTGCAAGCACATGTTGCCAGCTCATGTACAGCTTTGCATTCACTGGTATCCCCAATTCCTTCTCCACAGGGATGCTCTCAATCCCTCTATCCCCCAGCCTGTACTGATACTAGGGATTGTTGTGATAGCTCTCCAACGTAGCATTTTCTATCACACAGATATCTGTTTATTGTAGTAAAACTTTGCAGTATTGATTACCTACTGAATCTCAGTTTTAGGACATCTTTCACAAAAAATGGACAGTCCCTTGATTTTATTTGCCACCTGAAATTTTTTCGTAAGTTAAATTAACCTTCTGTACTTGGATATTACTATATAAAGTATCAGGTAACACACAGATAATGCTACCCACTATTTTGAAGCTGCTGAGGCAGTTAGGGGTTATAGCTTTCTGAGTAACTTTAAGTAAATGTTTTCACACTATCACACAATAGACTAGTCTCAAAAGTTAACAAAACTGAGCTAATTAAGTACAGCAAATAACGCAGATTCAGAAGAAAAAAAGCAGCAAAAGTATGCTGTTTAGTAAATACAAAGTGGACTGAAGAGGATTATGACTCATGACCTAAAATGTTTGAAGTGAAAACAAACAAGGGTGCATTCAGTAAAAATATCAGGATGACCTCCACTATTCAGGTTATGTCCCAATACCCGCCCCAGTCATTTCAAATGCTCAATAATGAAGATGATTTTTTTCTGCTCATGGGAAGTGTTGCAAAACAAGGTCCAAAAATTGTTATCAGTTCAGGTATCCTCTCTTCAGATAAGCATCTCATGTAACATTACCTAAACTGCATCTATTGTTTTACTACAATGATCAGTGTTTTGGAAGTCAAAAAATATCTAGACTAATAAACACTTGAAACTTGGGAGGTTTTTTATTTTATTTTGGGCTTTTTGTAGGAGCTTAATTGTTTATTTAGTTTTGCTTTAAAAGACATTCTATTGTCTTTAGTCAAATCTCTTTTGAGATATACAAAAGCATGCAATAAGGGGGGGGTGTTAATTCATTTTTATTAAACAAATTTGGGCTGAGAATTTGTACCTTAGAGGAAAACTACAGGTCACAATTTAAACACTATGAAAACATTAACTGAGTCTGAAGTTCTAACAGATCCCTGACTAGATAAAATACATATGTCCAAATCAACGGGGGCAATGAGACTGCTGAAAAGAAACAGTCAGTGCCACTTAACTGAAATTTGAAAAGTTTGCATAGGAGGCCCAAGAAACAAGATGCGGACAGTCACTTGCAGAATATAGAGTCTGTCCCTAGATGGCGCTGTGCACCGCACAACAGCTGCTTTGGAAGTGGGGGATATAACAGGCACAGCTACTCAAAGATTCTCTCCTTTTACGTTTAAGAAGTGCCCTATAGCCTTTTTCCATTTAAACGGTTCCTATCTAGTAAAGAGGCTTGTAGCTCACTAATCAAGTGAAGGTATATCCCACTGTTCTGCCAAACAAACATCCAGCTGGACAATGCCAGTCCTGCAATCGTACAGAAGCTATACTGGTGTAAATGATGGGTTTCATTCTTGATAACGTAAGCATTGAATCAGACTAATTTTGCTGCACAACTAAGCACGACTTAAATATTTTTTGTAGTTAACACTTGAATCAAGGATTACATGCTCGAATCCTCTACCAGAAACATTTGTCACACACATTCTGACCGGTCTGAAGAGTTAGCAGGTGAGAGACATAGAAGGCATTATGAGAACAACTGGGGCAGGAGCAGAGCAAACTAGTACCCAGAACAGTAAAAGGGAGAGAAAGACAAATAGCAGGGAAGAAATCACATTCGGAAAAAAACCAAACAAAACAGATACGCAGACTTTTTTGCTCCCTTAGACTGAAGCATCGTTTCAAAGCATAATAAAACAGTGAAAAAGTACATTAATAATTTAAAATGTATGTTCTAGCAGCATTGGCCTATTTCTAGAAAAAAAAACCAAAACTAAAACACAAGCATTATTTTGAAGCTTTGCACAAAATGCTGACAAGTTCTAATTTTATTTAGGCTTAGGTGTTAGAAATCGTTTTCCTTCCACTCAGTTCTTCAGGAGCTTGACTAATCCAACACCTAGGGTATCCTTTTGGACAGGATCCACCCTGAAGATGCTAAGAATCTAATAATTTCATGTATTTCTTCTCACCAAACATACTTCAGCTCCTATGAACACTCCATCCTGTTGGATATACAAATATGATGGCTATATGGATATACTCTAGATATTAGATATATGAAAACAGGGCTATTGTGCACTGAGCTATTTTGAAGCATTAAGGAAACAAATTTCCAGCAGACTGGAAAAGTGGTTTCGCTCTTACCATCTGTCAAAGTGATAAAGTAGGAGAGCCCTTCCTGGAGTCCCATTTTCAGAGTTGTTCCTGCTCCAACTTTTCTCCAGTTAAACATATCCAAGGCCTTCTCATCACCACTCACAGCTGCTTTTGCCAGCTGTACAAAGTCCCTGCAAACAGGGATATTTAATTTCCAACTCCTTACATAACGGTACTTTCCGGCTCAAAGAATGGATGAGTAGTTAATAAAAATACATTATAAAGAGAGTACAAAGACATTTCATACCACGACTGGGAAAAGGATAAATTCAAAAAAATACAAAGCGAAGTTTTAATACTAGTTTTCATTATCATTGTTTCAACTTTTTTTACCATAAATGTATTATTATTTTTAGAGATGTGAAACAGAAGTGGCTCACACAAGGAAAATGTTTTGTTTTGTGTTTTTACACTACAGCCATTTCCTATTTCTTGCTTGGAGAGGAAAGAAATAATGACATTTAAAGAACTGACTTTTAATTTAATTATTCTTGCTCATAATTTTATGGATAATTGTGTTCTCAGTGTGATTTCTGCTTTTCACAACCAGCAACATGGCTAATTAGAAGAACCAAAGGAAGAAAAGTCAACAGCAACAGAGAGAAAAGAATAAACAAAAGGAAGAAAATCAGTTGCTGCATACAGGACACAAATAGCCAGCTGCTAGAGTGGGAGGACAACTTAGAAATAAAGGACAGTTAGGAAAAGAACTTTTTTTAATATATATATATATTTTAACAAGGTTTGTCTGTGAGTAGGGTTCTTCAGTGGAAGGACAGACCTGGTCTACCAATGCTCTGACAGGACACAATACTTACTCGCCAGGAGGTGGTGGTCGAAAGACACAGTGACACAGACATTTCCCGTACTCCTGTTTTAGCAGGGCAGGACCCTGCACTCTGCCTCGCTGGTCCACTCTCCATAGAGCCAAGACACCATGCTAGAAAAAGACAGTGGTTAATTCATTACACTTTGCACAGACGAGAATCCAGCTACTCAATGCAAATAAAAATAAACATTTTATTGACAGAGCATCATCCTTCTTTTAATTTAGTTAACACATACAGTTACTCCCATTTAAAACTAAGCCACAAGGAATAAAAATTATCTTTAACATTTTAGTTATTTGCTTATTTAAAATGAAGTTATCTAAAAAAAGCTTGTTGGTCCTATCCATTCTTAGGAAAATGACACTGCCAGAGCAATGAAATTGAACAGCCTGCATTTTCCTCTGCAAGTAGCATATGCAAGTATTTGTTTAGGTAACTCCCTTTCCACTTCTCTCTTGCAAGCAGTTTGATTGCTAAAAGAAAAGATATCGAGAAAGTAAAGCATAAAACATGCATCCCTGAGCAAGCATATGTAACACTGATATAGATGAGCATGTGTATATGACTAGACATACGTGAAGTCACGGGATGCAGATAACCTAAGCAAAAAATTTCAGAATTTCTGGAGCTTTCTTCTTCTTTCAGAGTAGACAGACAACAAGAATTCATTTTTAGAAACAGAGCTTAGTAACTAGAAGAATCATAGATGCTAAAGAAAGGAAGTCTGGTTAGCTAATTAACTCAATGGTAGTCAATATAAGTTGGCCCTCAGAGCCTGGCACAGGTTCTGAAGGTAACGTGCATTTTGCAGTGCCAGCTCAGAACAAGCATCAAACCCCAGGTGACTGGAAAGAATGAAGAATGCAGAGAAGCAAAAAGACAGTTCAGTATGACATACACGTTAACCACCCACCATCCCAACAAACTGACTTGTGCTACAGCCTCACAGCTGGAATTTTAAGATTATTATTTATTGTTGTTATTATGTTAGTGCTTAGGGAACCAAATTGCATTTGGAGGCCCTGTGTGTAAGCATTACATAAAAAAAACCCAGGAACAATTTTCAATATCAAGTTCAATCTCCTTTTATTTCATTAAGATAGATAACAAAATGGCATAATTTGCTCTATCCTTCTTTATTGTTTTCACTGGAGTATTGCCTTTCTAAAAGTGAAAGACTAGTAGCAGAGGTACACTCTAAACGAGTATTCTTCACAATCCTAACTAGAAGCCACATGGGATGCAGCTGAGGCCTTCCAAGGAAGCATTTCCTTCTTTTTCTTCCCAAAAATCAAGAATCAAAGTTCTAACTTCTTTTCAGCAGGAAGATGGTAATATTTATACCTCACACAACTGTTACTAAAGTGTGGTGCTGACTCTTAACAGCTTAAAGAATGTGACATAGCTGTGCATCTGTGAAACTGCTGTACCCCTGTCCCAAGAGACCACTTACAGTTCATGTAACATTTGCTGGTTACCTCTGGAAATCACAAGATCCTGTGACCTGAAAGCTCATGTCCTGTTGGCTTCTCTCACTTTTCATCCAGCTTTAAACATCACCCAATTCCAGAGATCCCAAGAAAACTTGCACCATGTATAAACTGGAGGAAAAGCCTGCAGCTTTGTAAAGCTGCTGACCTTCTTTCCATCTCGTTCTAGATACCCTATCCTGTATCTAGATAACCTAGTTGCAAACCCAGTTCTGAGTTTGGAACACATGAGATTGGAAACAAAAAAGCTCACTACCTCTTCTAAGCACAACTGGTTATAGAAAGGATGCAGAACTGGTCTGCTTGCAAATGGTATTTGAAAAGGACAAAGGACATTGACCTTATAATCTGTAAGATTTACTCTTCAGGTATCCTGTATCTTCCCAATCATTCTTAACAACTCAAAGCTTTAGCTTCTTGTTAGAAAGGCTACTTGCTTTATAAATAGGCTTTCATTATAGAAAGCACCTAGATTCTTAGGATTCTTTTACGTGATTAAAACCTGGAAGTCATCCATGTTACTTGTTGCTTAAAACACAAATTAAGAGCTTTGATTTTCACAGGATCCTATTCCAACTTTAAGCAGTTATCTTCAAATAATTTTCTTGCAACTCTAGATTTATGATGACTGAATGTCCTCAGCTGAGCACTCTGTTATGAAGACCCAGTGAAGATCAAACAGAAACCAAATCAGGACCCCATTCTTTCTAATGATATTCCTCTAATATGAGCAGAGTATGATCCTAGCAGCACTCACCTAATGGTAGTTTCCTGAATATAAACCTTCATGGGAAACATTTTTAAAATAAACTTAAAAGCTATTGGAAAAGACATAGGAAATGAAGCATACCTACGCTGCACCGCAGACCGTGGTACAACACCCCTGAGTGTGTAACACAAGGGGTGAGTGGGCCCACCCAGCACAGTACTGGGCAGACACACCGTCTTGGAGCTGGCCACAGGATGCTGGGCCAGCTGCGTGCTCAGCCTCACAGGCCTGGGCTCTGAGCAAGGCTGATAAGCTCAGGCTAGCCACCAGACACACAGCTGCAGATTTTTAAGGACCCACATTTCATTGGTCAGGGACACCAGGGAGTATCTCAAAGTATATTCAGCTGTGTGTTTCACTGTCTGCAGAGGGTAACACAGCTATTTTGCAATAACGAACGTCTCTGAGTTCAGCTGTGCTGCTGATCCATATATAGACGTTGGTCCTTCCAACTACAGCAATTGACACTACATGAAACTGAAGACCATTCATGCCAACACATGCACAGGCTTTGTTTTGTCATGTTAAAGTATTTCCCTGAATCCACTGCTTATTCTACTTTGATTAATCCCATCAGAGGAGCAGTTAGGATTGTTAAAATTTGCCTGTAAGAACAGCTATATCTGTTTTAAGATTACTTCATTACTGTGATCTGATACCAAATAAATCCATTGGAAAAAAGTTTCTTCATAAACATAGGGTTAATAGAAGCTGTGGCTTTTGTATACAAACAAGGCCTCAGTTACACTGTGCGTGACCTTTTTTTGTCCGGGCAGCATTTTGTCTTTTCTAATAAAGAAGAGGATAAATTAATATTTTACTCAATTTTGAAGTTCTGCATTTCTGTCAAATGCAGCAACAGAATTATACAAAGGACGATTTAAAATTGCATTTCCTCTGACTCATACAGGTAGTAATTCTCAAAGAGCAGAACTGAAATTCTTGGACAAGCTCAAGTTTGTATCAGGGAAAATATAGAAAAATCCACCTTCTTCTTCTTCTTCTTCTTCTTCTTCTTCATTTGCTGACTCAAGAACTGGCAAAACCAGAAACTTCTATGAATACTTAATCCTGAATGCTAAATATTCAATAGCTAGTTTCTCATTTCACTACCTAAAAGAGCAACCAGCTCAACAAGAAATAAAGACTGTCACGTTTCAAGTAGTTCCACAACATATTTTCCATACAATAAGCTTGACTCCTTTTTAGAGTATTAATAAAAACATGGGGGGTTGGTACTTAAGTGAGCATTACTATGCACTTACTGCAAACGAATATGTTGTAACTGGAATGTGTTTCTTGACAGCTGGGCTATATTCCAGAGTTTCCCACAAAACTCATGCATAGACAGGAGCAAATATTCAAATTGTCTATGCCTTAATTGCCCCAGCCACGAAATAGCCTTAAACCCTAATCTGATCAGCACATACTGATGTTAGATGCTTATTTCTTTAAATTGATAGAACAGCAATGAGTACCGAAGAAAAAGTTAAAACTGAGATTTGATTTCACTGCCTAACAGATCTAATTTGTACCTAAAGCAAGGAAATTTCTCTTCCCCACAACTATCTCTTCCCTTAACAATCCATTCCATAACCTCTTTCCATCACAGGGCTTGCAACACTGCCTTCCACATCAAACATAGATCTGGCATTTCAACTACTCACCCCATCACCAGACACAAGGCAGGTACCATTCGTACTCCAGTTTAGGACTGTAATTTTGGTATTATGATGTGGTGGTACAGTGTGATGCTCCTTGTCTTGTTTGTTAAGTATCACAACTTCTCCCGTCTCCCAGCCTGCTGCAAGAATTGGTCTGGAAGGGTGCCAGGAAACTGATGTGACCTGAAAACTTCTCTCAACGTGTGCATCAGACACATGTTCTCCCTACAAATGGAAATAAAGGGCAAGCTCAGTACAACAGAAACTCAGTATAAGGATGCAGCTAAACCTTCAGATTTGCTTCCCAGTCAACAAGATATTTTTCTGTGATACAGGACTGGCATGTAATAGAGCTTCCTGCAAGAGATATGAAGTGGCTGCACAAATTCTCTTCACAGATGTTTCACATGGACAAAAGTGTGCTACAACATGCAGCAAATCCACTTGAAAATTGCTAATGAAAACACAGCGTTAAATGACTGTCTCACTCTGCTTTTCCACACTGTTCTTCCTCACAGCACACACAAGCAGCTCTCATTAAATATCAGTCTTTCACTTCTGTATGAAAGATGAGAAAGCTTTCAGCATATTTCAAGGTTAAAACCCCCAACTTTTGAGAAAGGATAGAGCACCTCACTAAGGACACAGAATAATCTAATGCTTAAATAGCTCTTGTACATGGTTTGCAACACTATCTCAGGCAGATCCTTTAACTCCTCTATGTATTTTTCTATTTGTAAAATCTGGATGACAGTTTTTCAAAATGCACTTTGAAAAGTATACATTTTATAGGCTACTTATATTAACACTTAAACATTTCCAGTATGTCTGCTGCTAGATAGCTTGTAGTGCCACTTCCCTAAATAGCCCACTTTTTTTCCTGAAAATTATGCAAACTGAAGTCCTACGCAAGCCTTGTGTGTACAGTTTAGAGTATGCAAAGGCAGTATCTGTCTACAGGCAGAAACTGTAGTAGGAAACAGCCTACTCAAATGGGACAGGCTGAGTCTAGCAAATCAGTTCAGTCTCAAGGTGGAGAAATTATTTTTTAAAATTACATTTCTTAGTATATTTAATTCACTTAAGAGTTTAAAAAAGAAGCACCATGTGTCCATTTTACTTATAAGCCTGAAATTCTCATAATATGAGAAGTAAAAAGCAAACGAGTAACCACCACAAACAAGACTTAAAGGCTGTAAAAATTAAATTTCATGGAAAGATCAATTTAAGTTTTGAAGACCTTTTTTATAAAATGTGATCAGTAACTGACAAATCTGATGTGTTCTAGATAGCATGGGACATGGACAGTAATTAAAATCCAGAGAGAGAAATTCAAGAAGCCTAAGGAAGGCTGCAAATACATAGATTAAAAAAAGTGAATTTTCAAACCAGCAAAACGATAGCAATTCCGAAAGCAAACCTGCTGCTTATTCACCTGTTCCAGGTAGATATCCACACAGCCCCCAGACGCTGTGCTGATGGAAGCAACTGCCAGGAGTGGATGAAGCGGGTGCCAGGCTATATGAGAAGGGGAGGCAACTGAATCCGGAGTTTCTGTTCGATGATCCACATACACAGCCATCACAACAACAGCTGTCACAGGTTGCAAACCTGTACAAGGAAAACAAACATTTCTAAAAGGTATGCTTAAGTATATAACATATACATGCTAGGTATATATGCTATATAATATATAATATATATAAAATAACAAGTATGCTTTAAAAACGTGGAAAAAAAAAAAACTACAACATCATCTTGTTAATAGGCACTACACAGACATGAAAAAGGTCATAGCGGTATTTAAAAAAAACCACAACAAACTAAACCAAAACAAAAACAGAGGAATACCAAGCCTTGTAGTCTGTAGATTTATAGTGCACATAGGCTAGTACCAAACTCTCACCAGTGGCTTGTGCTGGCTTGTTTCAGAGGACTCGGAAAGAACTCAGAATTTGCAAGAAACTACTTCCAGTACTTCATCCATCTTTGGATATGATTTTATGTTGTAAAGGCTCTTATCTAGGCTTTCAAGGTAAGTTTTAACAGTTGTCACCACTTTGGAGCCTGTACTGTTGAAATTACACAGTATTAGTTTAACTCATACTACCTGTTTCCTATGTTTAAACTGTTACCTACATTTGAATGAAAATATTCTAAGTGCTGATGTTCTAAGGAAAAGAACTTGAAAGCAATGCTCTTTTCAGATTTTTGTGCCAGAAAAGGAGGAATTAATCTTTAATATCTTAAATACAGAGATGGTTTTGGGGATCTATGTTGTGTGATCTTACTGGCTTGGTTTCAAAAGAAAAACAGCTGGAGAAAAACACCTTGAGTTATTAGTGAATAACTCCGAGACCTGGTGGAAAAGAACAAAACAAAAAAGAAAAAAACAAAAAAATGCCAGCTTCGAAATGTTCAGAAGACTCCTTTGACATTTCAGGGGAAGAGACTTTCTTCAGCACAGCTAAACCATGATTTAAGAACCTGCAGGCACATATATGCATAGCAGTTAGATTTGCCTAAATCACCAAATGGACACCAACACAGGATGTAAACAGACTCTTGTTTTAACATCTCTTTACTTCAAATATTCTGTCAGTGCTTAAAATAAATCTTTTGCTTTTAAGAAGGCTGTCTTTCCCCCCAGCCCTGCCAAAAAAAAAAAAAAAGAGAAAAATTAAATCAGATTTAACACCTTTGACTAACCACAGATTAGAGAGGTGGGTAACATTTTAAAATAAGTTGATAGTTCCATACATTGCCTCTGATATTACAAGGAACAACATGAACTACCAGATGGGCAAACAGAAATGTGTAGTTAGCCTAAAGACAAGCAATTTGATCTTTCAATGAGATTCATTCACCTTTACCTCCATGTTACAGCAGCATGTGAGTCTAGTTTTATTGCCACACAAAACCACCGCAATAAAACAGTCAAATTTGAGTGGTTTTCATGTTTTTAATAGCTTTCTTATCTCTTCAGCTCTGTTCCAAAATACTGTACCCATTCTACCACTTTTGTTCTTACTTCATCTGTTTCATTTTACTCTAACAGGAGAAAAATTTAGTCCACATTTGAATCTAAGTTTTATATAGGCTCAGAATTCGAACTAGAAGAGAAATTCACTTTCAGATACTTTGAGATGCCTAAATGAAAAAAACAAATACTACATCAACCAAAACAAAAAACCCCAACATGTTTGGTATGAAATAATGGTTTTATAATACAAAACCACGCAGCTGTAATGCCTTTTCTAGAGCCACTTTTTCCTGGTGTTAAGTGTTCCTTGCATCTATAGTCATAAGTATTACCTATTATTATTGCTATTTCAGTCCCCTTCAGAGAAGGGAAAAGATATGTTTGTCAAGCTTACAAACTGCTTCTCTTCATCAATTCATTAATAGCCAATGATCCCTTTCAGCATTAATAGACAGCAAGAACAATTTTTCAATCAATATTGTATGTATTCAAAAAGACAGAGTAGCATTTACTAAAACAAGATTCAGTGATATTGTCATTCAAATTATGGACAATCCCTAATATAAAATAATTTTCAGCATCTCAAGAACTATACAAAATTGTACAAGAGACTGCTATATACAAATAGTTAATTTATTTGTCTAAGTGGATTACTCAGTGATGTAAAAATCACTGAACTAATGTTCATTTGCTTGCTGTAATCTTGGGAATTCATTAGTCACGTTTACTGTTGCTTCAAGCGTGTGTACTTAAACTGCAGCTTTGACAGATGCTTCCTCAAAGAAGCTGTCAAAAAAAAAAAGAAAACAGTAGCACTATCTCTACAAATTATTCTGGCACTACATGTTCTATTTTTTCAGGGTCTAAAAGAAGAGAATTTCTGGAAAAGTTAAACATTTTGTGGCTTGGAATAGAACATGACCAAGTCCAGATACCTGATCTCAGTAATCAGATTAGATATACCTGATGGACACTTTTGAAATAACCCACAAGCACTTCATAAAACCCCTCAGAGTTCATAGAATCACAGAACAGTTTGGGTTGGAAAGGACCTTTAAAGATTATCTAATCCAAGACCCTGTGTGGGCAGGGACATCTTTCACTAGATCAGCTTGATCTATGCCCTGTGCAACCTGACCTTGAAAATACCCAGTGATGGGGTATCCACAACTTCTCTAGACAACCTGTTACAGCGTCTCACCATCCTTATCACAAAACTTTTCTTCCTTATGCCCAAACTAAACCTACCCTCTTACAGTTTAAAACCATTAGCCCTCGCACATCAGTACAGGCCTGGTAAGAAGTCTCCCTCCACTCTTCTTACAAGCCCCTTTAAGTACTGGAAGGCTGCTCTAAGGTCTCCCCAGAGCATTTCGTTCTCCACACTGAACAACCCCAACTCTCTCAGTCTTTTCCGTACAAGAGAGGTGTTCCACCCCTCTGACTATGTTCATGGCCCTCCACCAGACCTGCTCCAACAGGTCTGTGTCTTTCCTTTGCTGAGGACTCCAGAGCTGAACTCAGTACTGCCAGGGGAGTCTCACCGGAGTGGAGGGACAGAATCCCCCCCTCAAACTGCTGGCCACGCCGTGATGCAGCCCAGGATATGGTTGGCTTTCTGGGCTGCAAGTGCACATTGCCAGCTCACGTCCAATTTTGCATCCACCAGTACCCCCAGTTTGTTCTCCACATGGCTGCTCTCAATCCCTTCATCCTTCAGCCTGTACTGATACTGGGGATTGCCCTGACCCAGATGCAGGACCTTGCACTTGGCCTTGTTGAACTTCATGAGGTTCATGCTGGCAAACATCAGACATGACACTAATGTCTGCCCACACAGAAAAGTTAAAGAGAGGTTCAAGGTCATTCTCTGTCCCTCTTCTTAACTGGCCAGACACAAGGCAGGTCTAGTCCAGACATCACAGACCCATACCAACGTGGCCCCGTGCTTGTGGTATCGTGTCCTTTGGGGAAATCAAGCCTTATTTCAGGGTTTATCAGCTCACCGGTCATATGCCACCAATACAGGGGCCAATGCAGACTGATAACCGGCCATCACCTCAGAACATGAGCAAAGGATTGTCTTTGTCTGCACCCACCAACATAGACATGCGTCAGATTTCACAAGGAATCAGTCATTTTACGAGGAAGATTATCCTCTGATATAGGACAATTTCCCTCCAGACAAACCTCTCAATTCACTACTTAAAAGCTATTTGGTTTGTAATTTATTTTAATAATTCATCAACTTGTATTTGTTTGGTTTGAATGTTCTGGGATTTAGGTAGATAACATCAGGATTCCTACTGCTACAAATAACAGCAGTGAGCCAGAATATATGCACTTATTTCAAAAGACAATCATCTACACTAGGAAACTTTTGTTTTTTAAAAAAATATGTTATTCTGTTTTTGGTGACAATTATTAAAAAGCTACTTTTACGCTCTGTCTGACAATGTTGTCAGCACATTTAGCATCTAAAGGAGGCTGATTATGATTAGGTTTGCTATTCTTGTGGAACTGCTACCAGCCACAAGCTTATGAGAAAACCCATCACCAAGCATGTTCATAAGGTGAGTTTCCCGTAAGCATTGCCATGGTGTTTCCCTGACAAGTCTTCACAACTACCTATGTAAAACCACAGGTTTTTCTTATAATCCCAATCTATAAGAAATGCTAGCTTTTACATTTGAAAATGCTTAAAATAGCCCCAGAAAAAGAATTGGAACACAAAATTGAGTTATGCTACAAAAAGATGGCTGACGACTGAATATTAATTCCTCTAACCAGCAAAACATGAAGAATAAATAGTAAAAATTTGATTAAATCCTGAACCCGCACCAAGGGTGAAAAGGCGCAGAGGCGAGCCCCGCCTGCTTCTGCCCCGGGCCAGCGCCTCGCGTGGGCCGAAACCTGCGTGGGCCACCTCGGCCGAGCTGCAGGGAGCACTCGCCAGCCCGCAAGGAGCCGCCGCTGCCGGCCCCGGGCGCGACAAACGCGCGGGGTCCCGCCCGCCCCGGTCCCGCCGCCCGCAGCGGCCCGGCCGCCCCGTTGCCTCAGGCTCAGCGCCACTGGCCCCGCTCCCGCCGGCCGGGCCCAGACCGACCGGGAAGAAGCCGGCCAAGCCTCTGAGGGTGCCCGGCGCCCTCGCTCGGGCCGACCGCAGGGAGCCAGGGCCCCTCGCCCGCCCCTACCTGCCGGCGGCCCCGGAGTGCGGCCCCGGCGCTGAAGGCCGCACCGGCTACGCGAGTCTTCGCGTTACCCCTGACAACGGAGAGCCTCGAGCACGGAAACTCCCGACCTGGAGCCGAAGAGTCACGGGAATAACCGAAGCGGTCCGCTCGCACACCGAAGAGAAGCGGAAAGTGCCGAACGCGCTCGGCCGCGACGCCCCGCGGCGCCCCGCAGGCGAGCCGGGGCCGGTAGGGGAGCGGGGCGAGCAGCGACCGCGCCGGACTGACTCTCCGCCGCCCTCGAACGGCGCGCGGGCGCCATGGTCAAGCATCAGCAGCTGCCTTCAGTTACGTCATGCATTAACGCTGCGCTGTAGCCCCCCAAAGCTCTCCTGCCGCTGTGCCTACACCCCACCCTCCCCTCCTCCAGCACCCCTGGGTGCAGCCAGGGACAGCGCAGCTCCATCCCCAGTCCTCACCCGTGCTGGGCCTGCATTCAGCCTTCACGGCCAGGTTTACTCAAAACAAGAGAATTCAAGATCCAGTCCTCATACTGCTGTCAACTCCACAAAGGTTTTAAATTCCTCTGAAGTCACAACATTTCCACACAAGCGGATGGAAAGGAGCCACTCCAACACAGCTGTGACCAGCAATTTCTGCATGCACTGACTTATGTTGACTCTGGCCATGTGTAACATATTCTGCAATTTATGTGGCATTTCACACCTTTTCCAATTATACAGGAATTACTGGGACCCTTCTGACAAAAAAAGAGTCAGTTTTGTTAGGCAAGTAGGAAAAAGTACTAGGTGGGAGGCAGACTTCATTAAAACACTCTATGTCTCCTCCAAAACTTAAAGATAGGCTTTAGGTAGGAAGGCAAAACACTGGCTTTAGACTGTCTTACTACAAGCTCAGCAACCCCTCTAGAATAAACTGTTCTGAGCACCAGCACTGACAGTCCCATTTCCTGTAGCTTTTTATCTTCTCCCTTACAAGGCATCAGCTCCAAGAAGGTCATTTCTGGCATCTCTTCTTGGTGGATTCTTGTACACGTAATAACACCTTTAGCTCACATTGGTGCCACTCCCAAAGCACAGTGCCCACAGGATTTTTTGAGAGCATCAGACTTGGAGCATTTCAGCAGACCGTGTGGGCAGATGCCTTGTTTTCTCAGACAACCAGGCTAATGGGGAAACTATTGCAATTACGTAGTACAATCAAGTTGGAAATACACGGCCAGCAGGAGCCTCAGGCAATCGTCTAGTCTATAATACCTTTCTGGGCTGGAATAAAAATCATCTGAAAACCTCACTGACTGTCTCTGCTCAAGTGACCATTTTTACAGCTTTCATAATTGCCTCGTTCAATGTTACACAAAATTTTGCCCAGTAACTGAACTGGACATCCCTACTTGTGCATGCTTAGCTGAATATTAAAGTTCCCTGCCCTCCAATACCCAACAGAGAAGACCTGCTGTAAAGGATTTGTATCCTAAACAGACAAATGAGCAGGGCATCCTAGGATACAAAGATCTTCCTTCCTGCACACTGCACTCATAAAAGATGTCTAACAGCTCCGAGTCCCTGTAGTCCCAAGACAGATTTCAGGAGTGCAGTCCCACACAGTGCATTTCATCCCTTCCTCTAAGGGCTTGACCTCACATGCCGGGGGGGGGGAAGTTTCACAATTAGGTGCTTCCTATTTAGTAAGCCATAAAGGATTAACAATAGGTGCATGACCTTTGGTTTAAATCCTCTTACCTGAAACAGGAAAGAACTGTTTTAGTAACACGAAGATCATCCATTACCATTTGTCAGATTAAATAACTTAAGAGCCTTTTAGCACAAATGAGTTATGAATGAAACTTAGTAGCTTCTAAATAACCTAAAAAAGGAAATACAGGACAACATGCACTGTACTGGTGGCTTTTACACCTAAGATTTTTGGAAGAGTATTTTCATGTTATAAATAATGTAATGATCATGCACATTACATGCAGAATTAAAAAAAAAAAAAAAAAAAGACATACAACAGAAGAATTAACTTTGTCCTTCTCCTGGACAGTTCTGTATTGCTTGATCCATTTCTAATAAACATGCAATTTGTTATCATACCTTAAAATACACAGGATGCACAGCAAATCCAAGTTAATGTTCTTGCCTAGTCTATAAAACCATGGCAACAAACACAGAAAGATTATTTGCATTTTGTATCTGTGCAGGTCTGCCAAAGCATGATCATGGACCCTCCCTACTATTAAAAAAAGAACGAAAGAAAGTTCAAGTGTCTTTTGACATCTCAACCTACCCCCTGCCTCTCAGCTCTTGTCTAACTCCTTTTTATTCAGTCTTTCTTTCACAAACATTTACACACATGAGCAATTTCACACCTTAACAGTCCATTTGATGCAATGGGGCTATTCAAGCATATAAAGATATTTACATACAGAGAGAATGGAAACCTTCAACTCTTGAGCTCCTTGGGGAGCTGAACATACCTTCATGTTTCTTTGCAAAGCACCATGGAAATACATAGCACTGCAGATGCAGAATGCATCATTTCCTGTCAATATTGTAAAAATCGGTTGGGGTCAAACCAAGTGGCAAAAATAAGCCATACGATCTTGTGCTACATTGTAACAAAACTGCAAAAATACTCTCTCAAAAAACAACAACCCATCCTAATTATTTCGAAGATTTAAATGCAAAGCTTTACAGTGGAGACAAGCCCATTGAGCAATTCTGCTCTCATTTTGTTTACAAATTCCATTTATAGCAATACACTTGGTTACTCACAAATACATTCTACAGCATATTTATAGATGACACCAAGGCCAAGGCATGTTCAAGTTTAGTTCATCATTGCAAGATAATTACTTGCAACACTCTCCATGAGAGCCCAATCTTCCATAACGCAGATGTCATCGTGAAGTTTAAGCTGCTAAGACACTGATTTCTAAGGTATAGCTTACAAAGATTTGCCTCAGAAGAGGGCCAAGACGTCCTTTCCTGCTACGATAGTAACACAGTTTCAAAAAGAGGATGATCTAATGTTCCTTCTACAAAGAATTTAAGAAAAAAACCTGTATGTCACACAGTACCAGTTGAAAGATTTTTGGAAATCATTGTTCCTAGCAATTAATGTGAAGTCAGCTCATGAAAGTACCAGAGAGCAGTCACTGGAAAACTGGCCACAGCAGTAGAGTAGCAAGAAAAATTCAACCTCCTTTAATTCAGTACATCACTGAGTAAAGCTTCTTCATTCTGGAGATGGTTTATTTAAAAAAATAAAACTAAAAAATTCCCACTTCAGGGTACTTACACAAGTGTAAGCTCTGCAAGAACACGGGAAGCTGCGAAGACACTAGGTCTTCCCAGGAGGTTACACGTGCCTAACTTCACGTGAGTTACTAGTAACCTTTACGAAGAACTGATCTAACCCTTTCGCCGGTAAGCAGCGTGCTGCCAAGCGAGCCGCAGCGCTGCGGCCGGTGGGGCTCCTGCGGGGCGGCCCAGCCCCACCAGAGGCGGCAGGCGGGGCCCGCGCGGGCCGTTCTCGTTCAGAACTGCCCACTCACCCCCCACCCCGACTAGCAAGGAGCGGTAGGCTGAGGCCAAGGAGCCATGCTCGGTAGTAGCCCCGCGGCACAGCAAAGCGCGGGCCCGGCGGGCGCCCCGGCGCTGTCCCAGCCGGTTCCGAGGAGAGCGCCTAGAGCTCCAGGGGAGAGCGTCCCCCAGCCTACTCCTCATACCCCGACGGGCACAAGGCAGCAGGAGCAGCGAGGGCTGCCGCCGCGATGCCCCCCCTCGCCCCGCGGCGAGGGGGAGCCCCGCGCTGCCGTCACCGCCCGGCTGTGACCCGCCCGGTACAGCCGGTACCGCGGGCAGCGCCCCACGCCCCCCCGCAGCCTCGCCCAGGAGCACCGCCCTTTCCCGGCAGGCCATGAGGGCACCGCCACATGCAAATCACCGCCTTTCTGGCCAATAGGAACCTAGATCACGTCCAAGGGCCCCGGCTATAGGGCCCTCAATTGGTTCTTCTTTTAGCCAGTCAGCAGCCGGCTCTCGGGATTCGTCTCGCCCTTTGACGGACACCAGCCACCACCTCTTCCTTTGCGTCGAGCTGCCGTCACCCGCCCCGCGCCGCGCTTTGTTTGGCTGGCCCTGGGGCCCCGGCCCCGCCTCTCGCCTCGCTCCCGTTTGCCGCTAGCCAATGGGGCGCCCTGCGTGGGGTCCCGGGGTGGGGAGCGCCGGCGCGCTCAGCTGGGCCCGCGCGTTGCGTCCCGGCCCGCCCCCTCGGCCCGGCGCAGTGTGACGAGGAAGCGGAACCGCCGCGGCCCGGACTCCACCGCGGCCCGCTCTGCGCCCGAGCGCGGGGCCGGGGGCGCCGGCGGAGTGCGGCCGAGCGCGAGGCGCCGGGGGCCGCGGCGCCGGCTGGGGGCGGTGAGGCCCAGTGGGGAGCCGGCGGTGCCGGGACCGCAGCCGCGGTTTCGGAGGAGCCCGGGGAGCAGAGGTCGCCTCCGCGGCCGGGAGCAGGGCTGCCCCTGCCAGCAAAGCTGGGAGGGCCGCTGGGCTCCGCGGTGGTCGTCGGGCGCGCTGGCCTGCTCCCGAGGTGGCGGGTCTGGGGCGCAGCCTGGGGGTGCCTGGGGCTGCGGGAGCCAGAAGACCCGAGACGGCCGCCGGCGGGAGCGCTGGAGCGCGGAACCTGCGCGGCGGCATTGATGCGGCAGGTGAGTCTCGGGGCGGGGGGCGGAGCGGAGTTTTATGGGGGGGGGGGGGGACGGCGCCCTTGGCCCCCGTGGGGCCGGGCCACCGGTCAGCGGGGAGCGGCGGCCCTGAGGTCTGCGGGGAAAGCGTCCTCTCTGAGGGGGCTGGGCTCCTGTAGCGGGCAAGGCGAAGGGACGGCGGCCCAGCACGAGGGTCTGGCGGACCAAAGCAGCCGGGCTAAGAAGATTTTCCCTCGGGAAGAGAAAGGAAAAGCAGGGGCAGCGTGAAAACGGGAGGGGAGAGCAGCTGAGACGGGCACCCTGGGTGCCGGGCACTGCTCCCCGCAGGGCCAGGCAGGACGCTGCAGGGAAGCAGGGCAGGCGGTGTGATTTGCTGCCCCAGCCCTGGAAGTGACTGTCCCCAAGATGAGTTTCTGGGGTATCCCCCGTTAGTTGTTGGAGGGTGCCACTGGATGCATCATTTCACTTATAGTCGTGATAAAACTAGAAATCAAGGAGATTTAAGGCTTACTTAAGTTTGTCAGCACAGACTATCAGAGTTAGAAGATTTCTGTCCTGAAAACTTGAAAACGCTCTTAATTCTTGTTGTGTGGAGACAAGCTTGTTTGCAATTGGGGACCTGTCAGGTGAACGGTTAACCAAGTTTTAGTATGACTTTAGATCCACAGCTCAAATCAGTTTGAATGTTTGCAAGGAACGGAACATTACCCGATGCAATTCGGAACAGGTAGATTCAATGGCTTCGCTGAAAATCGCGAGAGGGAAAAGTATTGGTTTAGTAGTAGGGCTACAGTCTGTGAACTGTAGTCTCACAAATTTGTATGCCATATAATGCTGATGTGTCTTGTTTATTTTCAACCACGTTATTCTGCTGTCAGGCTAATCCATAGCCATTGCATTCTTTATTTGTGATATTCAGAATTTCCTTCTCTTGCTGGTCTTTATCTCTGCCCTCAATTAAAGTTGGACTGTGGCTCCTGTTCTGGTGACAGGGCGGCTGCATTGCAACTGCTGCTTCTTTCTGTTTTGCTCGAGGTGGTTACTTTCTTGGGACTTGACTTCTAGGGATGGGGTCAGTGATATTTTTCTACCGCCTTTAAGAATAAAAAACAACCCAGTTGTTGGGTTTTGGCGGATAACATGATTTAATGCCTTAAGCTTTTGGGTGTCTATCTGGTACTTTGTTCCAGGATTTAACCCCCCCTAACTTTAGAATCGAGAGGCTGTATGAGGTGGGACGAAGAGGGAGCAGGCCGCCCCGGCGGGTGGCCCCGGTGGCAGATGCGGTGTGCAGGTAGCTGGGCTGAGAAGGAGGCCCGGGAGCCGCCGGCCCTCGGGCAGGTGATGGCTTAAAACTTTTTTGCCCGGTCCCCCCGACGTGAGGGGCGCGGAGCCGCCGGCAGAGCCCTCGGGTACCGGGGCATCGCAAACGGGGTGCCGCTGAGGTGGAGCGGGCGGGCCGGGAGCTGCGGGCCGGGCAGCCGGGCCAGCCGGGCCGGCGCCGGGGCCCGCGGTGACAGCGATGCTCGGGGCGGCGGGGCGGCCGGGCGCGGCGGAGAGGTGCCGGGGCTCCGGCGGGGTGGGGGCGGAGGGGGAGCTGGAAGCCTCGGTAGCCTTGGCCAGTCCCAGCCCCAGAGACACACACACACACAGAGAGGAGGAGAAGCCGCCGCCGCCGCCGCATCTGGGAATATGAACCCCCCCCCCGCGGCAGGTCGGATCGCCGCGGCTCCATGGTGAGGAGGAAGAAGAGCCCCCCTGGGCCCGAGGAGCCGCGGAATGGGTAGGATGGGGGGCCGGGGGCGGCCCGGCCCGGCCGCGCTGCCCTGCTCTGCTCCGCCGGGCTCGGCGGCTGCCTTTCCTCTCGGCGGCTGTCGAGCGCTTCCACACGCCCGAGTTTGGCTGGGCGATTTCTCCGGCAAAGGCGCCCCGAACCCCTTCGGGAGGGTGCCGGAGGGCTGCCGGGGGGGCCCGGCTGCCTTTTGGGCCGGTTTGGGGGGGGTTCCGGCGGGGCTTTTCCCCTCCCGCCCTCGGCACAGGTTGTTGGGTCGGGACAGCAAACGAAAGGGGATTTAGTAACAAACAACGGCGGCCATGTTGAGAGGAATTTCTGCAGCTAAACTTCTCCCCTCTCAGCCCAGGGATTTCTCGCCCTCTCTGGGGGGCTCCCCGCCCTGACTCTGTGCCCCCCTCTTTTCTCTCTCTCCCCCCCCCCACAGGATGACAGTGAAACTCGGAGAGAGCAGTGGGGAGGAAGGGGTGAAAAAGCTGGGCAAGAGAGCAGGAGGAGATGAGGAGTCCCTGGAAGAAGAAGGGGCAGGAGGAGGAGGAGAGGCAGCTCCAGGCAGCAGCAGCACAAAGAAAGAAGAGAAGATCATTAACAGCAACCGTAGCAGCAGCCCCCCACCGAACCCCAGCTTGTCGCAGGCCCCGGCCTCCCTCCAGCCCTCCCACAGCCAGGACCAGCATCATTTTCTCAGGTCCAGCGTCAGGCCTCAGAGCAAGAGGCTGAAGAAGGATTCCCAGGCATCCTCCTCAGTTGGCAGCAGCACTGCTGCAAAAGGCAAAGGTACTGGGCTTTGGGCACCCTTCAAACACGCGAGCAGGGCTGGGGGGGGTCACCTGTGGGCCTGGGGGTTGTCATCCTCCTGTAGATGCCATCTTTTGTTTGGTTTTGGGGAAGGTGTTTTGGGGTTTGTTCTCACAGTAGCTGAAATCCTCTTTGTGTCCCAAGGCTTCAGCTTCTCTGCTGCCCGCTGTCCCCTTTGCACTTACAGAAATGGGGGGGTTACATGCCTATGTGGAGGAGGAAAACATCTGCATTATGGAAGCAAACCTTTAATTCCTGTTTTTCATCTCTCAGGTTTTAGGGAATTCCCGTATTTTGGTTAGGAAATCAGGCTCTAGCTAGCTGTGTAATCAGGTAGCTGCACTCTGAGTTCTGTTCTTGGATAATAACAAAATATTCATTATAGGTAAAGAAGGGGGGGGGAAACAACCCACAAGGTGTTGGCAATTTCCCCAAATTATTTCTATGACCATTTTACCCAAGAAACTTTTGGAAACAGCTATGAAATACACATATTGCCATACTTGCTCCTAAGGTCGTGAGTCCTGTGTTACTGTCTCAGAACAGTTTGGGCATTTTTGTATGATTTTGGTTTAAAATTGTTTTGCATACATCTGAATGTTTGTGTGTGTGTACATACCTACACATGCTTTTTCACTTTAGCATTGTAGATCAGAACTTGATGTTTTTCAAAGCTGTTTCTTGAGTAGCTAGAAGACAGCAGGGGTATTTGAATACCTTGGTGCTATTGTGTGTGCTCAGCAGTTACTGGATGACACCTGGCACGGCAGTTGAGCTGTATGTGAGACTAATTTTGGGTACCTTGTGTTATTTTCTGTTAATTTTTGAGAAGAAAAAATCCAAACCTCTGAGATTTCTTCAGCATTTGAAATAACAAAGTTTACTGTTGTAAAACATGATAAAACTCCACGTAGCGTAAATGTGTCTTGGAGATTACCTCACTCTTTGGTCCATTATGGCGGTATGCACATGCTGGGTGTTAGGTAAACATTACAAATTACAACAGTTTTTTGTTAACAGTGATAAAGCAGTACAAATTGTGATATTTTAGTTATTACATAGCACAAAAAAATTCTTGAAATCAGTTGCTTGATAGTTAGTTTATATAATTGACTGAAGTATTTTTTAATACCTTAGTTAGGCCTCTTTAATCTCTTAAAACTTTTTGAGTGGAAAAACTCCTATGCGTCATGTTGGAGGACAGAAGGAAAGGCCTACATAATTTTTTCTCCTGGTTGCATTGAACCAAATAAACAAATGGATAGAATACCCAGGAGTGTTTAGCTACAGGTAATTATTTCAGGTGTTGTAAATAGTATTGAATGTGAGAAGGTGTTTCCTTGGAATACATGTTGTCCATGGTTGACAAGTCGAATACACACATTTGAAGTTATTACATTGCTTTCAAAGTGTATGCACGTGTGAACAAAACACATGTACCTTTGTGCACGTGTGTATTCATGTTTGTATATTTGTACATAAACATTCATTACCAATTTTAGAGTGGCAGAATGATTTTTAACTAGGTGTATCGACACAATTGAAAAACAAACTTAATTTATTTTGCAATTCAGATTCCAAAATAACCCAAATAAAATTATATACAGAATGGAAAATTTTATTTCCGTAATCAGTCACAGATAGTGCTTGTAATCACTGTACCTGACTATGTTGTCAAGTTTGGGGAAACTTCTTAAATCATTGGGATTGACAGTTGGTAGTAGAATTTATGGTTATGCTTTCACTTTTTGAATTACAAGACCAGCTGTAGCTCTGCTTGGCTAGTTTTGATGTGGACGCATTGAAGTTGATTATTCTGATACAGCTGAGGTCATAACTGTCAGAACTTGGAGAAAAAGAGCCATGGAGCGGGATCCTTTCTAATTTGAGTTCTTTACATTCAGGGATGCATACTGAAAGGTTTTCCAGGCTCGTCTGAATTCTCCCTAATGGAGTGTCTTGTGATCAGAATTTATAGGGCTTTGCATTCCAAGAGAAGTGTCTCACAGATCTAGCTTCCAATAGGGAACGAATGTGAGGGTGAAGATTGCTAGTAAAGATTGGACCTAAATCCTTCCACTTGCTGTCCCACCAACTTTCTCTTCCCCCTGTAAGTATAAAAATGATAAAAAGCTTGAAAGCCTGTGCTTTGGATTGGCTCTGAAAACGAGAAGCTTTTCCATTTTGAGCACCGCAGTCAAGGTGATGGCTGCAAAGGCAAATTTAACATTGGCCAGCAGGAGTGGCTAGACCATGCTTGTGCTTGGTCCAGTGAAACCAGAAATTTGGTTTTGTTGATAGTCTTTCAAAATGCTATGTAGCCCTTAAAATTTTATTAAAGTGGTCCTGCTTTTAGAATTGGTATTCTAAAGTGAAAACTCTTTCAAAGTTCTGAAGGAGTGCAATCAATAAACTTAATTTCTTTCAAATTGTTACTCAGCAGGCATTGGCTTGTCCTGATCATGCTTTTAAAAGTACAAATAGTGTTGAAAATAGTATTTTTTTTAAAATAGTATTTTAAATTTTATTTTGAAAATAGTAAATTTTTTTTGTCTGTTGCAGATCCATTTGTGCTTTTAGGGCGCTTCGTTGTAGCGAACACATTATTGATAATGTAAACTTTACTGTAAACTGTAGGAAGAGTATGCCGACCCAGCAGCTGCTGACTTTTCAACTTTACCTTACTATGGTTCTGGGAAGATTGTTCATAATAATTCTCAAATTCTGCCTAGTAGAATGTATAAATGCATTGCTTATTTTCAGGTTACCCTGAACGTAATCTTTAATTGCATCTTTGAATTCTGTTTCTTGCCTTTTTTGTGCACTTTTGAGTTTAGGGCAAAAGTGGCATAGAAAGCAGCATAGTGAAATGAAGTTTGAAAACTATTTCACTTCAAACAGCCAACCCATTTTGGATTGCTGAAAGGTTTATAAAATTTCCTGCACAAACATCTAAATCTGTGGGGTTTGGTTTTGTTTTGTTTTTAAGAATTCTTAGCTTATTTTGAAATGTTAGTTACATTTTTGTTGTATTTTCAAGTTCATAGTCTACACCTCAACTAATGCATGACTTCTTGAAGTATGAATGCTTTAAGTAAGTCTTAAAGTAACTTGCATGAAATTAGCAGAAGAACTTGAAGGAATAGTGGAGACAGTTTGAGAGTTCAAAAGCGGGGAGGTTCATTGAGGGGAAGGAAGCAGACCAATATAAGGCTGCTGAAAAAGAGGGATTTCTGAGAGTTTACTTCTGAAATACAAATGTTGCCGAGCACAGGTTTTAAGGTGTGTTTTGGGGCTTTTTTCCGTGAAAGTGGTTAGAACATGCATGTGTATGCTGCGACCACATTGGTAAAAGCAAATGTGGAATATGTTGCCATCATGTGCTGTAGATTTAGTTTGAAGTAGAGTGTTCCCATTTCTGTGTTTTTATCCATTTTCTGAATGCAGAATGAAGTCAGGAGGAAAAAGTAATAAAGTCTAACGATGATGAGCTGAAGCTTGAAGATGTCTTTTATGCTATTGCTCTAGATTTATTCATAAAACGTGTAGAATGGCCCAAACAAGTATTTGGATTTGTGTTGCAGTAGGAGGCAGTTCTTTCTTGAAAAAAGGATCATTCAGCTGAAAGCATTAATTGAATTAAAATGTTCCATCTTTTGGCATCATATAAAACTTGCTAGAAGGCAGTCCGGTTTGTTTCAGTGCAGCAAAATGTGTGTCCCATAGCACACGGTTTAAATTAACTACTGTCCTCTCGTGGAGAGGATGTATGTACCAAGGTACCCAATATATGTACTTACAAGATGATTTTATTTTATCTGCCCAAATATTTATGCTGCAGAATGTATTGTAATATTAATTTGAAATGTCATTCCTCCAGCATTATTTCTCCAGGGCATGAATGACTCTTCAGAGACTACTGGCACTTGTTTTCATGTTTTCCTTAATTCTGTCCACCTCATTTACACTTGGTACTTCTCCTTCCGTCCTACCCTGGCATGCTTTCATTTATTCTTTGCCCTCCCATTTACCCCTGTTCTCACTCCCTTCCTTTGAAAGTGGCTCAGGCCCAGAACTCCTCAGTATCCCGTGCCACAAGAGAAGGATTTTTTCATGTGCCCTTGTGTAGTAGGTACTGAACTTTGAAAGATGCCTGTCTGCAAGGCCGCACAACTGTGTGATTTGGATGGAACTTCTTTCTAGGCTTTACGGGTATTTTCTAATGGAAGAGCAAGAGAATAATGATTTACTGGACATGGGGGACTAACCAAATTTATTATAAACTGTGTTTATTTTTTACAGCTATGCTTGGTTAGCTCAGTGCTGCATTTGATACGTTAGATATTAAATATATACTGTCTGTAGAAAAGCAGTCTTTCAGTATAGTTTTGTTTGTAGACTCCTGTTGATAATTGACACTGTATATGTTTAAACACATTCAACTACATCTTGGTTGTGCAAATCTTGTAAATAATAAGAGGCAGAAGAAGCTAGACTGTCTGTATCCTTGGATATAAGGATGCTTACTGGCCATGTTTAAAACTTTGGATGTTAATATACAAGAAGAACACAGTGTGGTACAACCATGCAATATGGCATAAACTGTCCTGGACTTATCCTTCTTAGGAGTCCCTGCTATTTACTGTGGAGGCATACAAGGTAGAATCTTGTTTTCCACTTAGATTAGTACTCAAAATGAAGCATTGACTTGCAGGGAATGTGTCTGTTTCTTTTCCTCTCTCATCTGTATTCTCTTCTCAGCTACAATTCTTGGAGACGAAAGCAAACTGGATCCAGCCTGCAGCTTTGTTGGGTTGCCCTTCCACAGAGCAAGCAGCTTCGCATAAATTCTGAAAGTACGCACTTTCTGTGGGATCACCTGATTCATTTCTTCACTGAAGTGCATGACGTAGTATCTGCCATTAGAAAGATAAGTGGCTAGAAATGGGGCTCGTTTACCAAGCGATCAGAAAGGAAGTTTGGATGTTTGTCTTCAGTTGCTTTTTCATTAAAATTGAGGAGTAAATCTTCATTGAGGAATGCTCTGCAATGGGAAACACATTTGTGCCGCAGAATGTGTTTGAGGCTTTCTGGAAAGTATAGATCATAGCACCTTAGCCCAGCTCTGTGGGCAGCAGATGTTTTGATACACAATTTCATAAGACTGCTGAGCAGTAATGCAGGTTTGTGAGGATAAAATAGTCACTCAGATGTGTTTTCTGGTGTGGCCTCCTTAATGAATCTTTACTGAAACCTCTTCTGAAGGTGATCTCGTGTAGTTTATCCCTGCTATTGCCTCTTGTAGAACCCCAAAGAGAAGAAAGAATGTTCTGAAGGAAAATTTCTGGCATGTCACAAGTTGGCATTCACTTCCTGTGCTTTGGGGAGTGAGTTTAGCATCCTAATGCTCTGCATTTGGCCTGCAGCATGCAAGAGTCTTTGAAAGTACCATCTTGGTCATGAAGGTATTCCCTGATAGATGTTCCACCTACAGTTGGCCTGTGACCTCTGAAGAAGCTGAGAATTTTGCAAACTAAATCTATAGAACACCAACAAGAGAACCAGCGTGTGTGTTAAGATACATGTGTGTAGTGGGGATTAACTCTGTGGATTCTGGCTTCTGTGGATATGGAATCTGTCGTAGAAGATACAAATAAGCTGGCATGTAAGAGCTGCCAGTGGAAAATTGAAAAGCAAACACTAAGGTGCTAGTAGAGCCTGGAAGGAAGAACTTGTGGCTGTAGCCATGATAAGACACTGGCACTATCAGTGACTCGATTATTTGATACATGCAGTGTTCCATTGTTTGTCATTTTCATACCAGATTTTTAAATTGCAGGACTTAAATCCCTTTATGTAATTTTTGCAAGTGCTTGTGTTTTGCTTAGCTGTACAAAAGCAGCAGCTTTTTCTACAGAAGATGTGGTTTAAGGGGATGTTAGGCCATTCACAGATAAATGACGGGGCATATAGATGGGTAGAGAACACTGGATAAGAGGAATAAGTAAGTTTCTCTGAAACATTGGTGTTCTGATCCATGGTTTTATTGGGGGTTATAGTTCAAATACCAAATACAGAAACCTGATGTCTTTGCAAACTGTGGGTTGAAAGCTGAGTGGGAATGCTGAGAATTTACACATCCAAACTTGCTGCTTTGTACCTCATGTGCAGATGCTGGTGCTCCACTGCATTCTGGCATGAAGGGAAGGAATTCTTGTAGCTGTAATTGTGTGGGTGTCTAGTTCAGTGGTTGGGTGATGTAGGATAAGTAGACAGAGTGAGAATGACCATCTTGTCTTTGTCTTCTCTGCAGTGTTCTCCTTTTAGAAATTATTTTACTTAGAACAGGTACCTAAGCAGATTGGTACAGTAAGCCTTCCCCTCTCCAGCCATTTTGCAGCAGTAACTATGGCTAGCCTCAGTGGACCTTTTTGTTTTAGTGCATTGCTGAAGTTTTAAGTAATCTGTTTTTGGGAGTTAATGATCATCATCTATCATTAGTGAAGGCATGAAAACTTGTTAGCTGCTTTGTTTGTTAAAAGAATCTCGTACAGTAAGATTGGAAGAATGAATTTATGGGGCGTAATTTAATGATGTATGACTATCTTTACTCTTTCTTTTGCCTTTTATGCTGAATCAGTCTTTAATACCATGGTTTAGAGTATACTGCATTCCATTGCCTCACTAAGATCAGTAAACTCTAGGGTGGGTTGTGGTAACCCAGTGATAAATATTACCGTGCACAGTAGTGAGAAGGTTTACACAAAGGGATGATACAGCAAACTCCTTTATTCTTGGAAGAATTAAATGTCATGGAAAACTTCTGTAGAGATGATAGGATATTAGAATTTTTAGGTCTTCATAGATGGTGTTCTAAACAGTTGTCTGGATAGTAGCTAACTTGTGTTTAGAACAAGAAAGGCTGTGATAAACTTTGCAGGACTACATTTTGGCTTGTCTAATAGTAAGTATATGTAAAGGAACAAAAGAGCAATTATAAACTACGTATCCTTTGTAGAAGTGGAATCAATGGAATCCTTCGCATGTGCTTAATAGAACCATTAATTTCATATTTTACATACACCTAAGAGGAGCTTTATATAGTCATGTTAGAATTTGAAGTCCTTACTGTACTTTTCCTTCTTACACTTTTTAATAATGAAAACTTCACGTGTTCCAAGTGTACTGTACAACCTTTAAAAAATCCTTTGTAAGACCTGAACTTTAGGCAGCTGACTTGAGGTTTTTACTTGTTTGAGTATTTGTACAGAGTGATGTGTAAAAAAACAACAAACAAAAAATCCCACCCAGAAACCTTAGACAAAAACCACTGACCCAACAAACACACACTCCCAAACCCTGCATTTGTGGTTCCTGTAAATGATGTCTCACTAAGTTAGAGGTCTGTGATCAGAATAATAGCTCTGGAGTAGAAAATCCTGCAGCTATCTTGATAAACGATGTCTTTTGCTTTGGGAGCTACTAGCATCAGGAGACTGTAGACTGAGGAGTGATGTGTTTGAATTCCTTCTTCTCATCCAAAGGTTTTAAGTATTAAGATGTGTATTTCTTTACCGTGCAAATTGTGATATTCCAATCTTATATTTGCAGAATAAAGGAAGCAATTCTGTGTGTTAAAATTGTTGGTTTTCTTGTCAGCCATCAAGAGAGTTCAAGTGCTGAGGTTTTTCTTACGTTTGTTTTTGGTGTTTGGGTTTTTTTTAGGATTTACCTTCACAGTATAGAATTAAATTGGTTAACTTTCAGTAATTTTATCAGTGTCTGATGAAGGCTTTACAAAACAGAGAAGCTGTTTGAGAAGTTGGTTTTATGTTCATTTGCTTCTAGATGCCTAATTCTTTTCCATGTTTTGCCTTACAGGCTTCCCTGTTGTGATAGAAATAAAAGAAACATTAACATTAAAATGTTCACAATATCATATTTTACATCAAGTAAATATTTATTGTGTGCAGGGAAAAAAGTGTGCTTTCATACATCTTGCTCTCTTCAAGGTTTGATTTCAAATGTTCTTTGTTATTTGAACAAACAGCTTTTTTAGGCATCTGGAGAAACATGGTTTTGTCATCCAAAGGAATTACTTTCAAATTGCAACTGAATACGTAAGATATACCTACAAACCTTTCATATCTCTAAAGCTTAGTAAGCCTATAACTGGTACTCTTTTACTCTTCTGATACTCTTTCTTCTTTAAAAATGATACTGGGATTATCAGACTGGGTTATCCTGGTTCTTGAATGAGATAGATATATGTATATATAAAAACACCGACTTTTTCAGGTAATCAAACTGCTTATTTTAATGGAATTTTAAAAGATAACTATACTTGTAAGGCCTAAATATGATAGAGAGAACTCGGCTAATGTGTATAAGAGTTTGGGAAACTAGTTGGGACTGCTGTATTGTGCAAGCTGGATTTGTAAGCAGATTAACTAAGGCAAGCCATTTTATCATAAGACAAAACATAAAGGACAATAACTGGAAAAATGGAAATAGTAAGAAGCATTCTATATAATGAGCAATGTATGCTTTAATGTTAAAAGGCTTCTGTTTTATTAAGTATGCATCACATTGATAAGGGCAGTCAAATCTTAATACTACTTGGAAAAAATGAAGAAAATATATTTTTGAAATCTAAGTTACTGAGAATGGTTACATTTTCATTGAAAAATAGAGTGCAGTTCTTGGGACATCTCCCTGGTTTCTCGATTAACATTCCGATAATCTGTTAGTATCAAACCAAGCATCATGCTTGGTTTTATTTCTGTTGCGAATAAATCACAGGTTTAAGTTTAGTTGATGATGTTTTTGCTGATTAAAATGCCTTTGAAAGACTAATAGTAGTTTCAGAGGCAATTAAAGAAAAAAGGCTTTTTTTTTTTCTGAATTAAGATGAGGGAATGGAATCTTACTGCATTATATTTAGCTCTTACCTTCCTGCAGTTTCCCCATCCCATTTTCTTCCCTGTCCCCTGCTTGCATAAACAGCAAATTCTCTTAGTTCCATCAGGCTTTATTCTCATTTTAGTATTTCCAGTCTTCATGTGTTTTTTTCTGATCCGTGTATTCTGGGATGCCAATAAATGCCAAAGGTACAATCTAGATTACAGTTCTCTGCCTTTCTCCAAAAGCCACACGGGGATCTGGGGAAGATGAAGGGGTTGGGACTTGCCATCCTTGGGATACTTTTAATTATCCTAGGTGGGCGGGCTAAGTGTCAGAGACGGGACTCCTTATGTTGAGGGTCAGACCCTTGAGAATGCTGATCCATTGTCATGCGATGAACTGGAGTAGACATCTTTCAGTTGTTTCGCTACCACAGTTATTTTGGAGGCAGTAGGATCAAGACCAAAGGCAAGGATATTAAATTACATATATTTTCTCATGGTCATTAGTTTGCTTTATTGATTACATCAACGTTCAGCATTGAACACTGTGTTCAGCAGCTCCAAAGTTCTCCTCGGTGGCAAAGGGGCAACTGCAGAGCGCACGGAGTGTGCTGCCTTATAGGGGTTGCTCTGGCATATTCCTGCTTATCCATCTTATCTCTGGAAATAACAAATCAAACTATTGAAACCTTCCCTTTGTTTTTTGAACTCCTTGAGATTTTATTTCCTTAAAAAACTTATTATTTGCCTATTGTATTTCAGGTGAAATATTTTGGGAAAAAATCTGATACAGATGGGAGTAGTGGTGAAGGAGGAAATTCTGAGTTCCTCCCTTATCCCTCTATCCATGAATCCTGCTGTTGGTTTAATATTCACTCTGGACATTTTTTTTTTGGCAGCAGCAGATAATGGAGGCACTACATCTGGTGGGACATCAGGAATTCCTCCCAGCAATCCTGCTGGGAATTCCAAGGCAGCAGCAAGGAACCTGGGCTCCACAGCTGGAGAGAAGGAGGAAGGAAAGAAGGTCAGACGGCAGTGGGAATCGTGGAGCACAGAGGACAAAAATACTTTCTTCGAGGGACTGTATGAGGTACATGTAGAGGAAAATAACAAGCTTAGATGGCTTTGTTTAGTATTTGGACACTCCTAAAAAAGATTGATGCAGTTGAGATTTGCAGGAGCAAAATGCATATGAACGCATATGCATTCATTGGTCTATGCATATGTGTCTATACAGTTGGCTATAAACCAGCTGTCGATCAAAGCCACATTTCAAAAGTATCAAACTTTTTTGTTTTGAAATACACAAGAAATATTTGTGAGTTTTATTCATGAATGTTTATAATAATTAACATTATTTTTCAATTATGGTTCTGTTTCAAATGAGAAATAAATAAATGCCTCCATCTCAACTTCCAAAAGCAACACGCTTATGCTGTAATATTAACAAATAAGAAAATATGTTCTATTCTAATAAGAATTGTAGGCGCTGTGTTTAGTCTTTGACCGCAAAAAGGTTTGAGCCAAATCAGTACCAGGGCTGAGAGACAAAGAAAAGCTAGATCATCTTATCTTTTATCTCATACGATGTATATGATATATTCCTGGTTGTCCTGTTGCTGTGATTATTTTAAGAGCACTTCTGTTACGGAAGTACGTGCTAAAGGTGAAAACAAAAGAAGTGGTGGTGGGTTTTCTTTGCATGTGTGCATCTTGTTTAAAAATAATTTTTTTTAGTGGTAGGCATGATTCATGCATATGTATTTTGTGAACAAAATGAACACTTAAACACTGTTTGTTTTCTTTAGCTCCTCTGACTTGCAGTAATATTCCTGGGAACCATGTAATGTTTAAGTCCCTTCATCACTCTAAAGAAAACTGTTTTTTTTAATGCTGTGGAAAATATTCAAAAACTTGCTGTGAGATGGATTTGGGATTCGGTTTGTTTGGACCCCCACTTCCATTTGTTCTGTGTTGCTACCTTTCAAAAGAGGTTTTCATGCTTGGGTGTTTAAAAATGAGTTCCAGCCTTTTTTGAATACTAAGAAATTTTGTGATAGCAGGAGTTGAATGATAATGTACACAAAATTAAATTTTCTTCTTTTGAACTCCAGGGATGTTACAGGAATTACCTAGTTTTACAGGGACACTTAGGTGTCTCATTTTTACCCTGAGAATAAACTTCTGAATGACCTACAGTTTAAAACATGTGTTTTCTAGAAAGGAAGTCTTCTATTTATTTTTTTTACAATATAATATTTACCTTCATTATTTGAAACTCAGATTTTTTTACTCCTAATAACCAAAATGTGTTAAATGTGACAGACTTTTCATTCCCCCTAGTCAGAAATGTAGGTAGGAGAGAGAGAGGAGAAAATGCAGGGGAAAGAAAGCTAAATGAGAGAGTTGGTATTTTCAGTTCTGCTACTTAGCACATTTATGAGTAAAGTTAAGGATTTTTTGTTTGTTTTTAAAGTTTGCTAGCAACTTACTCTGAAACAGTTCAAGGAATCAGAAAGTAATTTATTTGGCATCTGTAATGCATTTTATGTAAAATAAAGGAAGGTAGGGTCATTCTTTTGCTGTTGAATTCTGATAGGCAGGAATTTTATTTATGACCACTGGAATCTAGTTTCCCACAAAGAACCCCAAAGTCCCTCACGTTGTTTGGGTTGTCTTATGACAAGATGCAAGTTTGATTTTGAGTATTGGATTTGTCTTATTTATTCTCCAGCATGGGAAAGACTTTGAAGCTATCCAGAACAACATTGCCCTGAAATACAAGAAGAAAGGCAAACCAGCAAGCATGGTGAAGAATAAGGAACAGGTCCGCCATTTCTACTACCGCACCTGGCACAAGATCTCAAAGTACATTGACTTTGATAATGGTTAGTATGCAATGAAATGGGCTTAGTGTAGAGCTGACAATCTCGTAAGAGTTGGAGTCCTGCCTCTTAGTGCCATCGTGGAGGACAGCAATGGTGGAGATGAGAAAATAAATACTCCATAGGATCTCTGTGAACATGTCTTATTTTTATTAGCGTGGCCATCTGAGGTTCATGGCTTTTGAAAAATACTTCTCAAGACTGGTATTTGTATCATTGCTTTTACATGAATTCACCACACCATAATAAATACTGATTCTACTATTAATACTGGGGAAAAGCCAGGTTCAAGGAAATTTTTTTGTGTGTGTGTGTTCTCAGGAACACACCTTTGAGGACAGCTGTCTAAATGTGTTAGTCAGGCATGACTTCATTGAGCAAATAGACTCCAGCACGGGGGAAGGTAGAAATAAATAAAAATGAAATAAATAAATAGTCCAGAACAAGTGTAAAAGGTGAAATATTTGCTCACACTTTAAATAAGTATGAAATTGTATCATTGGTTCAGTACCTTAGGATTCCCAGTGTCCTATTCCCCTCTTCCCCTTCTTATCTGTCCTTCCCCAGCTTGTTGAATAAAAATGGATTTGGGAAGTCCTATAAACTGCTAGTGGTGTTTTTTAACAATAGCAGTAATTGATAACTAATCTTTATCAAATGCATACTATTCAGTAACAGGCAGTGAGAATTCAAATCAGTTTGCAGGTAGGCTAATCTGAATAACAGGTTAAAGAAATCTATTTTGGAATGAACAAGTTCTACTAAGACCCAGAGTTCTTTTGACGACTTTGAGGTATGAAGAGTATCAGTTTTCCCGTTACCTTGTTGATGAAGTAAAAGTCTCCAGGGCGTTCCAACCCTTCCCTGGCTATATTCTAAGTTTCATGGTGGTTAATTTCCCGCCCCCCCCCCCCCCTTGTATTTAAACAACTCTAACATCAGCAAAATTGGATAGTAAATTCATGTATATGGTTTGTGGCCAGAGCCTCTCAAATTAAAAATAACTCATTAATGAGAAGTGGGTATGACTAGGAAAAACTTGAAGAAGTGCAAGATAGTGTGAAATGTAGTGTCTTTAAATTGTTTTGTCTGTTCGTGAGATTAGGTTATCTAAAGGAGGACTTACACATCTAAAACACCTGTCATAAGGTGTATTTTTTAGTTCCTTTTTTAAAACAAGACAGCATTTTAAGATTAAACAGGCTATTAGTATTTTATTTTAAAACAAACGTTACAGCAAACACAGTATGGAAGCACTTTAAAAAAAAAAAGTCTGTCGAGGAACTTCATCTGTTTTCTGGATAATGTCAAGTTCCATAACTATACCTGTAAGATCTGAAATGTCATTGGCTGAAGGAATTTAAAAATTACTGCAGTAGTTTGAGTGTTGCTGTTGGTAGGGATATGTGTGCCTGGATTTTGAGTTTAAAAGAGATGTAAGTCAAAGAACTGAATTCTTGATGAATAGGCAAGAATAGATATTTTCATCTGACTTGTAAACCACAAGACTTGTCTCTCCATGCTACCAGAGATACTTAGATCTGTTAGCAATAATGTCCACATCATGAGTTGACAAGAAAGGAGAGAAAAAACTTGTGAAGTTGAATAAAATCTGTGCAGTTCTTCATATAAAAATTTATAATTGCATTAAATCTTTCAAGGTGTATTCATGTGCAAAGAAGACATTCTCTGTCTTCTGGAAAATTCAGACCTACTTCTTAAATTTTGTAGAAGAAAGAGTTCTGTATGCATTGACGTGGGGGCATCTGGGCATTTCTTTTGGAAATTGTAAACAGTTACGTGACACTAAAGTTAGCTTTATTATGATTTAGCTTTATTTTGCATATTGAACTGTTGTATATTTGTTCAAATTCTATGGAAGCTGCTTTTGTTTTTTCTGTACTCTAAAAACTGTTGCATTTCCCAGGCATTTAAGTCACCAAAAGAAAATTGGTGAACCCATCTCATTGTACTGTTTGTTGAAACAGAAATTAATCTTACCTTCAATGTTGGTCTTGTCGTTGAAAATACAAATCATGTAATTTTCAGCGTTGAAATGAGTATCTGCAATGTAATTCTGTAAAAGTATCTACAGTCTGCATCTTACACCTTTTCTGCTTTTCAGTGTTTTCTCAAGGGCTGAAAAAATCCTCCCTGGAGCTTTATGGCTTAATCTGCTATGGGGAACTAAGGAAAAAGATTGGGGGATGTGAGTATGAGTGACTTTAAATTATTTTTGTATGGTAGAATCAGAAGTGTCTACCCTTGAAGCTGGTAATGTCTAGTACAGCTTCACTTTTGATTTATTCAGAATTTGTGGTCATTGTATTTATTGCAATAGTCTGTGGTTTCTTTTTTTCATTAAATGCATTTGTATTTTTAAAGACCTACTTAGTCTGTGGCATTAGTCCCCTTTAACAGATTTCTTTAGGTTTTGGTATTTGTGAAACACAGTACATGTAATACCCACAGATGACAGGTAAAGGTAAATGTGTGCACAGCTTAGATGATCTGCTTTGTTATTCTTGAAAACTAAGGAATTAAATGTGTAAATGATACCATGTGCACCCACAATTATGTCTGCCTATGCAATCAAAATCTGGGATGGTGCCTTTCTCTTTCATTCTCTAAATCTGTACTTACTGAACCCTGAAGATGAAAAAGCATTACAAATCATAATCGGAAATAACAACTTCACTGGCTAACCAAAATGTGTTCTGACCATGTCAATCCCAAAGGCTGGTTTTGTCTGTAAGGACCAGTGTAGACAGATGAGTGTATGCCATACCAATGCTCCCTTGTTTTCTGGAAGCTCATTAGTTCGATTAGCAAAATATCTGAGTTTAGGCTTAGTACCATGTTCATAGAATCATAGAATGGTTGGGTTGGAAAGGATTGTTAAATGCCATCTAGTCTAATACCCCTACAGTGAGCAGAGACATCTTTAACTAGATCAGGTTGCTCAGAGCGCTGTCCAGCCTGACCTTGAATGTGTCCAGGGATGGAACATCTACCACCGCTCTGGGCAACCTAACCTGGTCCAGTGTTTCACCACCCTCAGCATAAACAATTTCTTCCTTACATCTAGTCTGAATCTACCTTCTTTTAGTCTAAAACTATTGCCCCTTGTCCTGTTGCTACAGGCCCTACTAAAAAGTCCGCACTCGCCTTTCTTCTAAGCTACCTTCTAAGTATTGAAAGGCTGCAGTGAGGTCTCCTCAGAGCTTTGTCTTCTCCAGGCTGAACAACCCCCAACTCTAAGCCAGTCCTTACGGGAGAGGTGCTCCAGCTCCCTGATGGTCTTTGTGGCCTGCTCTGGACTTGCTCGACAGGTCCATGTCTCTCTTGAGCTGAGGACCCCAGAGCTGGATGCAGTACTGCAGGGAGGGGTTTCACCAGAGCAGGGTAGGGGGGCAGAATCACTTTCCTTGACCTGCTGGCCACATTGTTTTTGATGCAGCCCAGGATATTGTTCTCATGGTCTTTATGATGTCTAGAGAGAGCTCCAATGTGGCTAGCTTGGCAAACGGGCAGAGGAGCATGCACTGTGTGCGCTAGTCCATGTGCGTATACCTCATCTGTGTATTTTTTTCATTTGTCCCTAAGCTTTTTCTAGAGCCAGTGTTAAGTGGTAGTGCATGTTCTACATGCTTTGTTGAATTTGCGAGCCATGGAAAAGCATCAAAATATTTTCACTTCTTTGTGAAGTCATACTGGTTGCAAAGTGAAAAAGGCAGGAAAGCTTTAATGAGTGGACATGTGCAGTTCCTAACAGAATAATGGTATTTTGGCAAAATATTTTTTGTTGCCTGTATTATTTCCTCACCTGGGATTTTTATTGTGATGTGTCACAAATGAGACTGTTGTGAATGTTCATACTGACTTTATTCTGTTTGTTCAAAGATCTGCAGTGTGTTAATTCATCTTGGAGAAGCAATTTTGATCTGTTTCATGACAAAGAAGGTGCAGAGGCAAGACAGATTGCATTGTCAGTAGAAATCAGTGTTTCTTCCCTATATCAACATTTTGTCTTAAAAGCATCAACAGACCCTTCTTGCTATGACTGGACATAAAATTTCACACAGTCACCATGGCAATGCATGCATACTCTGTGCTTCTGTCTTTTTATAACTTTGGTACTTGGTTATGTATTTTACCCACTGTCACTTGGAAAATTCTAGTCTCTGAGACAAAATGGGCTTAAACTGCAAGCCTTTACACCCAGTTTGAGAGGTTTGCTCTGCAGCTGGTGAAAGTAGTTTCTTTCTCTCTCTTCCCCAACCCCCTTATGGTATTACCCAGTCCCATCTTCCCGGAAATTGAGGTGACTTATGTAGAGCTATTGAGACACAAAAGCATGTCAGAAATACTTCCAGCATTGCCAGAAGGAGGTTAATTGTTCAGTAAATAGATCTGAGCCTAACTATCACAGGGAATATAAATCAAGTTACTTCCATTTAAAAATGTGCAGAAGTGTGGGTTACATGTGCATTTTACTATTTACTTTTTTATTGCATTCAGTGCTGTGAGGGCTTGATGCTTTTTCATTGTGCTGTGCTGCCTTAGCAACAGAGGTTGAGCAGGAAGATGAAGTTTTTCTTTAATGCTGCCGTATCAGACTAAAGCCCAGCAACCCAAGATGACTGTAGCATCTAAACTAGGGTCATTTTATCCATGAGTAAAACATAGTTTGCATGGTGAGGATCATGTAACGCACATTATGAAAACAGAAACTTTTCAGGATGGGTATGTTATAGCACTTTTTGCAAGTTAGTCCTGTGTGAGAAGAAAATGTAATAGCTTTGAAAACTGAACAGGACACAAAAAAAGGTCATGACTTTAAATCCTAATTCACTGTGTTATCCCATTTCATGTAAAGGTATGGATGACAAGAATGCAGCTAAACTCAATGAGCTCATTCAAGCTGGGTAAGTAAGAACTTATTCCTGAAACTCTTAAAAATGGGTTGTTCAGCAGCGTGACTGTTGAACTGGTCATCCAGAGTCTAAGGGGCGTTTCTTACTTTTTTAGAGCTGCTGTTTGACATTTTCCATTCTTAGTTTTTGTGTGGATTTTTCGGATTTTATGCCACTTTTCCATGAAGCTATTAATTGTTACTAGTAAGAAGTGATGGGTGAAGTTTTAAGGAGGTAATGAAATGAGAGTTCTTTACTGACAGAACTTGTTGATTCACTGTAGGTGATATAGATTCATAGAATCGTTTAGGTTGGAAAGACCTCTGAGATCATCAAGTCCAACCGTTAAGCCAGTACTACCAAGTGCACCATTAAACCATGCCCCTGAGCACCACATCTACATGTCTTTAAATACCTCCAGGGATGGTGACTCCACCACCTCCCTGGGCTACCTGTCCCAGGGCTTGGTGGCCATTTCAGTGAAGAAATTTTTCCTAATACCCAATGTAAACTCTCTGGCACAGCTTAAGGCCATTTCCTCTTGTCTTGTTGCTTGGGAGACAAGACTGACTCCCACCTCACCACAGCCTTCTTTCAAGTCGTTGTAGACAGTGATCAGGCCCCCCTTGAGCCTCCTTTTCTCCAGGCTGAGCACCCCTGGTTCCCTCAGCCGCTCCTCATCAGACTCGTGCCCCAGCCCCTTCCCCAGCTCCGTTGCCCATCTCTGGACACGCTCCAGCCCCTCCGCGGCTGTCTTGTAGTGAGGGTTCATCTCCAAACAGTTCTGCCATCAGTGCTCAGGAGTCCTGACTTTCATACCTGAAACAACTCTTCCAGTACACTATAGGTGTCAGCATTCCAGTTGCTTCTGCATCTCCTTGACTTTAGGAATGAGTATTCTCTTTTACTTCAAGAAAGAATTACGGGATTTGGGGGTTCAGTCTTGGCAATATACTTCTAGAATGCAGAGCAACTTCTAACCCCTTCTGCAGTTAAAAACGTATCGGGTATTCCCTTCTTTCTATGTAAAATTTTTTGTGCTTCTAGAATTTGTGTATTCTGTAGTGAAATCTCTTTCAAAGGATATTAAGGAGTGTGATCATTAAGCAGGCATCACTCGGCATGCTCAGCAGGCATTGGTTTTTCCTAATAGTGTCTTTTAAAAAAGAGATCTGAAAATAGTAGTATTTTCTGTCTGTTACAGATTCCTTTTTACTTTGGCATTTGTGCTTTCAGGGTGCTTCATTGTAGCAGAGGCATTATTGATGAAGTAAACTTTCCTGTAAACAGGAAGAGTATGCTCACTCAGCAGCTGCTGACTTTTTGACTTTTACCTTTCCTAAAATGGGTGTTTGTGTTGTGCCTTCTGTTGGTCACAAGCTGAGTTTCCAGAGGGCTCCTTATGGTTTATTAACTTTTCATCTCCTGGGAGATGCACTTTGTACAGTGTACTTTTGTAGTTGCAGGTCTTGAATGTGATTATTTATGAAATCACTTCATTTTTTTTTGTTAACGGCCAGGTTTGAAATTAGAAGAGAAATTGCCATTTGGTTTGGCTTTTTTACAAGAAAATTCTAGCAGTAAGTTTTTGTGTATAACAAAATTATTCTTAAAGCAAATTACTTCTTTAAATTGGAGTTATCAGTTAAAATGGGCCTAGGATGAGCCTTTTTTCCCTAGTGTCCTGAATATCTCTAGAGTTCAGGATATATAGGCAGTCATTTTGGTCTCTCTGCATTGTGCCGGGGAGATTTTCTATTACTGTGTCATCCAAATACAGTAAACCAGAATAAGACTTGACTTTCAGCAAGCTGTGGTAGCATCAGTCTAGCACTGCATGATTAAGGCTGATTGATTGCATGATTAGCTGTTCTAATCAGTTGTATAATAAGGGCTAATGATTTCTATGAAGTGTAGGTGTTCATTCTATAAAGGCCAGTCTTGTAACGGAGCATTTTGAAAACAGGAGTCTTTGCATTTGAAAATACTAATGCAGTCTTCTAACCAAAAGCTATAGTGCGTGTAACATTGACGTTCTTGGGCAGCTCAGAAATTGTTGCCCTTGCACAGGCTTTTTGACTACCAGATGGAAGACACATCTTTGCCTGCCTTTTCTCCTGCATCACTTAACCCGTTTGGTGGGTAAACCTTGTCGGCCAAAGAGGAGCAAACCATGAAACCATGCAGGGGAGCAATGTTCACAATTTCATAGCCATTACCACCTGGATGTCTACACCATTTGAATTCATTCCCTGCATGTGCATGGCAGCTTCATATCTCACACAAGTGAACGCATTGCGTATATCCCATTTGGTTAAACTTTACATCTTGCTCAGTGATGGTACAATTCTACGATCCCCCTCTCTATTTATTTGTAAGCAAGGGGTTTTTTTTTTTGTGTGGTGTGTTTTTTTTTTTTTCAGTTCATAACATTTTTCTTTCAAGGGTGATACTCCTTTTACTCTGAGTGCAGTGCGCTTTGTAAGGCTTGTCGCTATGTTGAAAGTGGTGAGTGAAAGTAAATCCAAAGTGTTAAAAATAGGGAATGTGAACATTCATTATTCTGTTGATCTTCTCCTGAAGTAGGTAAACATTGGAGCTACCTAGCTAATTTATTTGCAGGGTGACTCTAGACCCTGGAGTTACATATTCTTATTTCAGTGCTTATTTTGCTTAGGTTACACATCTTCTCTGGCTTTCTGTAATAATTACATGGCGTATGGAAAAACAAATGATGCTATGAGGTGCTCATAAGAAAACCATGTTTAAAATCTGAGCTTATAACCTGGGTCATAGATACTAAGTAGTGCCTGAAAACTTAATCAACGGGCTGTTTCAAATAATGGCAAAATTTGTGTGTGAAATGTCGCTGTTTGGTCACTGAAGTTAAGGCCATTCACTGCTATACTTGTCCTCAGAATTTCAGTAACGTGAAATCAGGCTAGACTGTAGCCTTTGGTATGGTTGTAATTGAATGAATTAGGGATCTTTTAGAAATAGGTCAAAGTGTAGGTATTTATAAATGCAAGGGGAAGGTAAGAACTGTTCTGTCAGCCTTTATAACTGGTCTGAGTAGCCTGGCGAACTCAGGTCAACGCTGGCCCCCATGAGCTGCTTAAAGAAGGTTTCACAATCATTAAGCAGGACAGCTATGAAGCAAAGCTCGCTCAGAAATTATAGGGAATCTGAATCACTTTGTCCAGTCCTTTGCTATAATAAAAAATTAGCAACAACAAGATGTTGTGGGATTGTGTGATTGGGATATATAACAAGAAACAAAGATTTATGGCAGTGTATGAGAACTGCTTAGAAACCTATTTAACTAAATATAAACCAAAGTTGTTCTGTTTTGTTTCACTTTTAGGAGTGAAACATTTGTATTTAACTTAGGTTTTGCAACAGTCTTACATGTAATAAAAAACAGCACTTGAAGAAACATAATTTCTGGATATCTTTAAATCTGTAGGATTTGTGGATGAGTTTTAAAAAAACAAACCACATCAAGCACATAATTAAATACCATAAATACGCAACAGTTAAAGCACAGTACTACTCAGTGTTTGTGGGTGTATGTGTTTTTGCCCTGCAACCTGAGAGGCTCTTAATATCACAAGTAAGAAAGACCCTTAAAGACAGAAACTTTTAACAGGCATCGATTGATCCGTCTCATTCAGTTCCTGGGTGTGCATTATGTGGAGTGGGAGTGATCCTTCGTTGCCTTTGATTTCCTTGTAAAAGCTGTTTGGCATGCTGAAGGGGAAATTGTAACTCTAAAAAATCTTGATAATAAACCGGCAATTAATCCTGAAAAAATTCATTTATAAAAACGATCATTTTAAGGAGGCAGAATATGCTCTTGGTGTCAAGTTATATTAGTAGTTCTTAATGAATATTCAGTAGAATAACTGGGTTTATTTACTATTTTCTGCATTTGGAAACATCCAGGATCTAGTTAAGAAAAGGAAATAAGTACTTTTAAGCTAAGAGTTGTTCTGTTGCAGGCTGACGTCTTTTTACTGTGCTTTTCAGTTAGAACTATTCTTTTCCCAGGCTTCTAGTTGTGGATTTCAATTAGGAAACTAGTCTGTAAATACATTTAATTTTATATTAGTTTAAAGAATAACCTATTATCAGACTCTCCCTACATGGCTTGAAACCCATCATCCTTTATGAAAAAGGGAATTAGGGGAATTATTCCTGAGTCACCAGGCAGAATATCTAAATTTAGAGAGCTGGAATGCTACTTCTGAAATATATTTTAGGGAATAATGAAAACAAAAGTATTGATTGCTCTAGTTGTGGAAGAGTGCTGTAGTGCCAGGGTGAAAACGTCCATGTGACGTTTTTAATGCCGTTTTGTCAAATTCATGTCTTCTGTCAAATTTGCTCCTTCATTTACTGAACAGCGTACTTTGCTTGCTGACTTCTAAACTGTGTCATTCTTAACTTGGTACTTGGAATACAGGTAGGTCCTGCTTCTCTCTTAGGCCTATCAGCACGTTTACATTTGTTTTTTCCTCCAAAGGATTTTTCTCCTAGTTTTTTATATATTTTTGAAATACCTTTTCCATAATACACTAAAATGTTTTTCACATTTCTTTTTCTGGGCTTTTATCCTAGGTTTTGGTGGGTGGTTGTCCCCCTGCAGATACAAATGCAGCTAGGAGCTTATGATGCTGACCCATTGCCCATTTGTGAGCTGCTCTGTGGTAGTAACAGGTAGTGAGTGTCTGCAACCCAAGGTGCAGCTGAGCAGCTGGTAGACAAATTGATCAAGAACCACTTCCAGGAAGCCTGACTCAATTTTGAATGCTTTATAACCAACTAGTTAGGCTCTTTTTAAAAGAAATAGAAAATATGGAAAATGAATAGCAATGCTTTTCTTCCTCCTTTTTTTCTTGATCGGATTAGCTCAGCTGTTCTTGGTGGATCAAATTAGCCTTTTGAGCATTCAGGCCCTTCTTTTATTCACCTTCGAGTCACGTGGTGGAAAAATTTCCACAAAGCTCCGTTTTATATAGTCATATCAATTAATCTAAGAAGAAATAATTTCTTCCCACAAACCCCTCCTCACTTATACCCTGTGTTACAGTTAAAATAATAATAATAATAATGCTGTTTCTGACTCTTCACTTGCATGGAGCTATTTCAAGGGCACATTTGATGAAAAGGCATTGCATTAGCTAAAATCAAGATGCAGGAGGGGAGTCTAAGCTCACAGAAGTAGTTATAAGAATTTGTGGTCCTAAAGTAGCGTAAATTTGCAATCTAGCATCCTGTTTCAAAGTGCATTGCATTACTGGATTTATTTTCCCTAGCTTTAGTGGATTCTATATGAGGCTGTTAGGGAACTGTGTTCTCCACTAGAACAGGAGGGAACATCTAGGCATGTATTCACTAAGCAAGGGAATCATTACAGCAGTTCTGATTGCTATAATGCTGTAACTAACTCCTTGCAAGAACAAGGAAGACAATAGTTGTGGCATGTTCATGCAGCAGCATTGTTTTCCATACAGCCATTCTATTGCATTCCCAGACTCTGCATCTTTTAGCAGCTGGGTGCGTTCATGCATCCTGTTATCTCAACATGAGCTTTAGAAAATTACTTGGTGATGAACAGCATTAGTGGTAGTGGAGTAAATGTAGTTTTCATTGGATCCCTGTAGTTAAAGGCAAAAGGTATTTGTTGTGAATCATGAGGGTGTGTTACTTCAGTGTAAAACTGTGTAACAGGAAGAGTGATTTCTAGGAGCTACAATCAAAGCTGAAGACTAAGTCCTCAGCTGTTTTTTTCAGTTTCTGTTCTTGGAGGAAGTAATAAGCACTGGAAAAAAGAAATGTAATGTATCTAGAGTTTATTTGCTGAAAATTCTCTAGGTTCTGGCAGATCCTTCAGGATTTTTACTAGGCACATTTATACTGGGCAACTGCTCCTGACTGCTGGCTTAGATGAAAGTTTGGGCTCATGAAGAAAAGCAGAGATTCTCCACCTAAAGATTCAAACCCAAGAGAGAAACTGTCAAAACACTGACCAGCTGAATTGGAGAACAGCAGAGTTTGTAGTAGAGTTTCCTGTCTTCATACATTGCAGTCCCCGTTAACTTGACGTAAGTGAGTGTGGGTTGATTCATACTGATCTTGTCCTCATTTGTATTGAAACTTGGTTTATTTACACATTAAAAAAAAAGAGAGAGCTAGCTAGCTACATATGATTGAAGTTGTTTTCAAGAGATTTATTATCTAAAAAATGCTGATTTTATGATAAAATCATGTCTGCGCTTTAATATAATGACAGGAGGATATTGAGCCTCATACGTTAAGGCTAAGGTGTCAGTTTTAATGACCAGGAGGAAGTTTTACCTTTCAATGTTACCTTATGTCATTTACGAGATATCCACTCTTAAGTCTTTCTACTGATGGAGATGGACTGTTGTACTTGATGGGGCTCACTATCTTCAAACAATTCAAGTTAGAATTAAGTTGGAAGAGGAAAGGTAACTGTGATGCTTCTGTTACAGCAGCTCTAGCGGTGTCTGCTGTGGCAGATGTGGAAATGGGACGCACTATTTAAAACCAGGCAAGGAGCTCCTGGGTCTTTGATATCTTAAGTAGTGCTATTGCGATTTTCTCCTCAGCACTTGAGAGCCTTTTGCTCTTTTTGTTAGTTGAGCCATCACTACTTCTGTCTCAGAGCTCTTTAGAAAGAATGAGGGCTTACACATTCCTTCTAGCTTCTGGTAGCTCATTGCAGGTTGAGGACTCTGCCCTTCCAGCCCTGGGATTTTCTGAATCTGTAGAAATTTGCAGCTTAGTAACTGAAACTTTTGAGCTGCTCACCTTATCAACTCTGTCTTTTCAGGTCTGGCTTCACTTCTGCTGCCTTTTTGCAAGTTCCCTCTTACCTGATGTGGTCTTCCTTAGGAGCATAGGAAAAAATAAGATCCTGCTGTAGGAATATTCTCTGTAATTTCTTTCACTTTACTTGCAAGGACTGGTGTTCAATCCTGCTGCTTCTATGCTAGCTGATCCTTATTGCTTGAAGTATTAGGTAGCAAATACTGCCATCAGTGACTTTGTTGGTCTCAATGTTTGCCTTTTATGTCTCTAAAAAGAAAACAGGGCTGACTGAGTGAAGAAATCAAATAGTTTCACTGTGTGAAAGCAAAAATGGCCTCTTGCTTTTAAGGATCTTTATAGCTGCTAATGTGTTATTAAGCTAAAAGCCAGTGAAATCATGCTGTAAAAGTTACTTTGTTCAGAACCCCACACAAGCTCTTAGACCTCATTTCTACAACAGATGTGGTGTTGATATTCCAGAATGGAAGATTCTTCAGAAACTTCAGACTTTTTCTTCCTATAATTGAGAGTTAGGAGTATAAAAAGGAGACTAAAGCAAACCCACTTGTCTTTTTTGAAGATTCTGTCTCTGAGGGTACCCTTCAAGTGAAGTAACATAATTCTGGTCCACTTTTTTAAATAGCACTCCCTAAGTGGACAGCCTGGTGTTTCATGAAAGTCTGGAAGAGGAGGGTCGAAGAGTAGCATTTCTATAATGAAAAGTAAGGGGATAGAAAAGATTGAATGCCTTCGTGACTCTGCTCTGCAAACCCATACATTTCTTTGTTCATTCTTATAGCCATAATTGTATTTGGCTCTGTGCCCCTAGTATCTATGTATTCATGTTAATGGTACCTGTAAATACTTATTTTTCAATCTATCCAGGGCTACGACTGTTCGTTACAAAGGCAGAAACCTTCGTATCAAAGCTCCGATGTGCAGGGCTTTGAAGAAACTCTGTGATCCAGATGGTAAGTAAGACACACTGGAACGTGAAAGGATTTTAACAGATGGCCAGAGGAATATGAGAGTCGGCCTGTTTTGACGTGTATGTCACTGGCAGGGAAGCTTGTGCTATTTCACATTTGTGCTGGGCACAGATATGTCCCTATTGTCTTATTTATCCTGTTTGTGTGTATAATTCCAATAGCTTTAGGACTCACCCAGCTCTCTTAAGTCTTGGAGTATGTCACTAGCTAAATTGAAAAGGAAATGGCTGCACCAGACAAGATCACTACTGCTTTACCAGTTGTGCTTTCACTGTATGTGAAGTTTAGTCTCTTGTGCCAGTGAATAAGAGCAGTGTTGTTTAGCACTGTGCATTTTTCAACTTTTTTTTACCATTTCCAGTTCAGCTAAGTCATTTTGGAGGGTTTTTAAAATATTTTTTTTCTTCCTCTTCCTTCCCCTCCCCCCAATAAGTAGAATCAATGCAGTTTAAAGGTCTGAAATACTGTACAAAGTTTCCAGCCACCTGATTTTGACACTGCTTGTTCAACTGGAAGCTCCAGTACTACTGCAGTGTCCAAGGGAAAAAAATAAACCTATTGGAACAGGAGGTAATATTTAAGGAAGCAGGCTCCACTGGTGAAGCTGAGCTGCCTAAGTTGTCTGTAGGTGATGCCGATGTTTGTGATGCTTTTTTTCATGTAAGTGAGCATGTAGTGTTCTGAATTGTCCTTACTTTGACCCATGCCCTTTGTGCTTTGACTCCCTTCAGGCATTAGTGATGAAGAGGACCAGAAGCCAGTACGTCTTCCTCTTAAGGTCCCTGTGGAGTTGCAGCCACGAAATAATCATGCATGGGCTAGAGTACAGAGTCTTGCCCAGAATCCACGGCTTAGGTAATGAAGAACTGACTGTGGTGCTCAGAATATAAAAGGGAAATACATGAGCAGCATTCTAGCATCTTCCCTTCTCCTCAGGGTTCTCTATGCCAACTGTGCAGTTCATTTTGATCATGCAGTTTGCCTAAATGTCCTTATTCTGGAGGCTTTGTCCAGCCAGAGTACCATTGCTGTAAACATGAGGTATCAAGAGTTGAAAATTAATTACCACTGTTCTTTATATCTTTTGAGTAATGATGGGAGGTACTAGAGTTGGAGATGAGTGGCACTTTGTGCCACTTACACCCAGTTATCAGAGCAGAGTGCAAGTAAAATGGAGATACCATGAAAACAGAGGCACAGGGGAGGGAGAAGTAAAACAATGGTCAGAGGCACCTGCCCCCAGACTCTGAACATGTCAACTGCAACACAGTGATACTAGCAGAAAGGAAGGTATTTGTAGCTTAATCTCCTCCCTGAAAAATGTAGTTGGTACTGTTGTTCCAGTGTCATCAGTGGCTGTTCATCCTAGTACTTGCATCTAGTCCAAAACTCAGGGCAGAAAACACAAGGCCTCTGTGATGTTGATTGTTCTTTGCAATAATGGAGTACTTCAGTGCCATGACCAAAGGTCATGCAGAGCGGAGAAGGAAGACATTTAGCATTAGGTTTATTTTGTAAAATGCTTTGAGAGCAAAAAGTAAATGTTTGGGGTTTTTTTTGTGACCCTTTCTCTTTGTTTCTGTACTTCTTGTAGTAGCTTTGTGCCTCGCCTGCACTTTGGCAGTTTAGCTAAATCTTGCCATCTTTTCCTATCTTTTTTGATCTGGAAAAACTTAAATCTGACTGTCATGATTGAAGATACATCTGATAGGCTTTGAGATCTTTCTCAGTTGTGAGTTACCTAGATTTTAAAGTTGTGGGATAAGATTTGTTTTCCTTGGTTCTTTTTCTTAGAGCTTGGGAGTGATTGGTCTGTTCTCTGTGCTTGTGTTATAGAACGCCAGTTTCTTCCTTTAATTCCCATTCTAGCATCCAGCCTGTGACTTGAACTTCTGCTGATGTTTTTTCTCTGTTCCCTTGCTTTGTTTATCTTGCGTGCAGGATGATTGTGGAGTTACATCGGAAGGTCTCCAGCCTCATTGAGTTTCTGAAGCAGAAGTGGGCTCTCCATGAAGTGCGAATTGTATCCTTTTTCTGCATAGTCTGTTCTGTATGCTGTGTCCTGGACGCAATTCCCTTCCTATTCTAAGTTCATTTTTGCATCGGAAATGTGAATCTACCTCATAAATTTAGCAGCTCGTGGTTAGTAAAGGTACAGGTCAGTATCTTGTCATCACTAATGGAACCTTTCATGGGAAATACCACAATATTCCACTTTTACCTCAACTTTTCTCTGCTATGATCCCCTGAAAAGCTAGTTAGTAACAAATGAAACTCCCTGCCTTTACTTCATTTCTTTAAGCAGTGGTCTTAATCTTTTTCGTTATAGACGGGTGACCACCACAGAAACCTGGATAATAACTGATGATTTTGTTTCCAGTTTTAGCAAAGAGATCAAGGACAGGTCTTTCCACTTGCTTTATGCAGTTTCACCAAATGAAGGCTTAAGCTTCTTCTCTAGGTAGCTGCTGCTGCCTTTTACGTATCTATACACTGCCTGAGCCATACAATATTAGAGATACCTCTGAACTTTGATCCATGGGAGTAGAAAGATTTGTGAGTTAATAGCCGTTCTGTCTTCCTGGTTGACTGGTATGCTATATATCCTGTTCTTAGTCCTTTAATTCAGGCTTTTCTTTTTAATTTTTGAGCCTGGAAAAAGTAGCAGCATAGCACTCGAAACTCAGAATGATGTCAAAACATGCAAGATGGAAGTTACTGCACAGAAAGGGGAGTCTGTTTTGCTATGCAGTGACTTTGGGGTTTTTTGCTTGATTTTGTTGGGGTTTATTAGTTGATTGGGTGTTCTCACAATTACAGTGGTGAGGGAAGCAGAGGTAAGTAATTTTGTCTGCAACAGAAATTTAGTTTGTGCTTGTAGCACAAAAGGACTTAATTTCCGATCATAGTGTCTTCATATCTATGCTGAATAGAGATCAGCTACTTTTTTTTTTTTTTTTTTTTTAACTTGCAGAATAGGCTACCAGCTGCTTTATTGGAAGGGGCAGATGATTGTTGTATTCTTTGACACATCTTTTTTAGCGTAAAACACTAGAAGAACGGCAACTTCAAGACTCCAGAGACTCAGAAACAAGAGGCAGCTTCTCAGAGGAGAAAGTCATGCTCCATCTCTTTCCAGGAGAGAATTGTACACTTACTCCACTGCCTGGGGTAGCCAGAGTAGTCCACTCCAAGGCTTTCTGCACAGTGCATTGGCAGGAAACTGGCAAATGCAAACAAAACACGAAAGACTCTCACTTACTACCCCCTGCACAAATCCTAGGTATACAGAGTGGTCAGGGGACAGCTAGGGGACAGCTAAAATACATGCGGGGAACAGAAGGTAAGGGTGTTGGAAGGGCAGAGAGCACTACAGAGTCAAGCAGAACCTCTCAGCCCACAGCTGAGGTTTCTGCAAGTGCTGAAGATGGTGCCCCAGAGCCTGGCCTGGTGGAAGGAACAGCTTCAAATCTCGGCATCGCTAATTCTCTCCAAAAGCCACCTTCTGGACTTCAAGATCCAGGAGGGAACCATGAAAAGCTGAGCTCAGTGGCCTTCTGTGTGGAGGGCAGGGAGGCCCCGGCTAGTGAGCAAGCAACTGTGCTACCATCGTGCGGCACAGCTTGTGCTTGCAATAAGATCCCTGATGTGGAGGAACTTTCTCTGCTTGATCCATTCCCACGGTACATGAAGTCCTGTCAGGACCTGATCGTCCCAGAGAAATGTTCTTGCACAGACAAACTGCCTGTGAAAGACTCTGCTCCAGCAGCTGGCGAGACTTCTCCTGTGGCCATTCCAAGTGGGAGGAGCACAGAGACACCCGACTCCTATTCACAGCTACCGAGAGGTGGTGCGGCTTCACCTGGCAGTGGCCCATCTAGATACGAAACTCAGGCTAGCCACAGCCAGGGCCAGCCGCTCGATGCTTGTACCAAGGATATAACAGATGCAGTAATGGAGGATTCTCAAGAGAAGCTGGGCTCCTCATTTCCACCTCCACCTCAGGGACAATCTAGTACAAAGTCTCTCAAGGATGACCCGAGCCGGCTCTCTCAGCAGGTTAGAGAAGAAGGATGGAGTCTGCGAACTTCTGAGAGCCTTACGCTGGCTGAAGTCTACCTCATGATGGGCAAACCGAACAAGTTGCAGCTGGAATATGACTGGTTGGCTGTCTTGGAGCCAGAAACCCAGGACGCTAGGGAGCAAATGTCTGAGTCAAGTGCTGTTCCTGCATGTACCACCTTTCACAAGCAGAGACTCCTGAACTGCCTTTTAAAACTCATCTCTACCGAAGTCAATCCCAAACCAGTAAGTAGCTCTTGTTCATGCTCCAGAGGCCTGGGGAAATATTGCCCAGTCATGTTTTCATAGTCGGTGAATGACCAGCCTTGACAAGACCTTGAAGATTCCTGCATTTAAAAAAACCCCGACAAACAAAGCAACACAACTGTGCTTGCTACAGTGTGGACTTCTCCTCAATATGCTTCACTTGCTTTTTTGCACTACCTTTTAGTTTCTGGTTTGCTGTGAGTCTGTGTATTACAGTGGACATTTAATGTGACTACTGAAAAGATCAGTCATAAGGTTAGGCTAGGTGGGTGCTTTCTATTCTCTCTCAGGTTCACAGAACCATAGAACAGCCAAGTTTGGAAGGGACCTTGGAAGATCATCTGGTCCAATTTTTTGTGGGAAATAGAGCCTAGGTGACATTAATAATCCACATGAATGCTGCAACCCTTAATTTCGAATGTTTGTGGTTCAAGTTACACTAAGTGTAAATGTGAAAAGAATTTCTTTGGAATAGCGTAGGCAATATAACTGTGCCTGCCACAGTGTTTGTTGTTTTTTTTTTTTTTTAAGAAAGTTCCTGAACGCCAGGGTAGTTGTTTAACAGACCCGGGAAAATAACTTCTTCCTTAGACAGACAGCTGGGAATGAACTTGCTTTCCTTCTTGTGCATTGTAACCAATGTTTAGGATCTGCCCCTGTGATATCTGAGCAGTCATCTCCATCTAGTGCAACCAATTGAAACTTAGTAAAACATCCTTTTAAAGACCAAAAAGATACTGAATTCAACAGATCTGACTGCCTGTGATGGAGATAAAATGAGTTAAAGATACCATTTGCATCATATTCCAGCATAGGATGCAAATGTATCACTACTCCCAAACACACGCAGTTCTTTGATCTCTTTGTTGGTGCAGACTTAACCCCCCTTGGAGCTCCTTTTGATCCTGATTTTTATAGACGAAGAATGTAGGATTTTATGAACCTAAAACCATCTTTGCTCAGATGCAGCTCCAGATATAGACTTCATTTAAACTGTGAAGACTTTTGGTCTGACATCTTGCAGATCTGTGACAGTGTCTCCTCTTTTGGCATCCGCTTTTACTTCTGGTGACACATGTGACAGCCAGGGATGATGACATGATTAAACAATAACAAACTAGAAAGAAGGACATCTCCTTAGACTCAGGGAGAGAGATAGAAGAGGGGGGGGAGGAAGACCCAGCAGTTATAATTTGCAAGTGTTTACCTGTCACTTTAGCACTCTTGATATCCTAACAAAGTAGTATAGTGCTACTGAAAAATAAAGCTCTTTCAGATACGTACCGTATCGTACATTCCAGTAAAAAGAAGTAACGTAACCTTTTATTTGTCAGATAACACTTTATACTTGCTGTGTTTCAGAAGAAGTGATACTGATCTTGCATCGATTAATGTTGTGGGACCGATGGATATTAAAGAGGCAGGGTTGATATTTACTGCCTAATTGAAAGAGCTGCAGACTTTTGAAAGTTTTGTCTCCTGAATCCTTTGTGTTTCATCAAATAATGACAGAAACCATAGTATTTTTGCCATGGTGTACTTCAACAGAGGAAGGATTGATTGTTCAGATCCCTGCTATTTTCTCAAGATAATATGTAGCAAAGCTGAAATGGGCAACTGTGCTGTGGTTAATACCTTTAAATCAAGATGAAGAGCATAAACCAAACAGTAGCAAAGTGCATTGCAGTCAAGTGTGGTGGTACTTTCGTGCCTTTGGTTGCACACAGATTCCTTAAAAAGGATGCATTTTCTAGAACAATGTTTAAACAACTTAATGAAGTAACTGGATAGGCCTGAAAAATTAGGAAAGCACCTTTTTTCCTTTATTTTTTTTTTTTTTTTTCCTTTTTACCCTGGGGTGGTCCAGCACACTGTGTGAAGCTTGTTGAGTGTTAACTTGATTGTAACATAAATTAATGGTATTGAACCAATGACATTTAACAGTGCTGAATGCACAGGAAGGGGATTTCAGCTGCCCACCACACACAGAGAAATATTTAAAGATATTGTAGTGTGTCACAATTTTTTCTTTTAAGTAGAATGAGTTTAATGGTATCGTAACAGTGCACGGTATTTATTTAATGTGTATGCATTTTCAGACACCCGAGATGAGCTCTGTTGCCACATCACCTATAAAGCCTGCTCAAGAGGAGCAGTCACTGACTCCTCCGGGAAAGGTGATTGCCATCAGCACCAGGAGTCCGGGTTGTGCCCGAAATCAATCTGCTCTTCGCAACAAGACAACTTTTTCTCCTGGTGCTGCTTCCAGCTCCTCAGGTGAGTATTCATAGAAATCCCTCTCAAGAGATCAGAGCGTTAGTACTTCATAGGGTGAGGAGTACATCCCAGTAATATAACACTGGGAGAATGAGTGTTCTTACTCTTAGGAACTTAACTGTTTAAGAGCATTGGTATGTGTTAATTTGCTTTAGGGTTGCCAGTACTTTGAATCCTGAAAAACAATACATGTCAGTAATACAGTTTACAGTCCAGAAGACCTCCCATGAGTCACTCGTACAGAAGGTGCTGGCATTTGCCAGGAGCTGTGTTGTGGTTTAAGCCCAGCTGGTAGCTAAGCCCCTCCACCCCAGCTGCTCGCTCACTTCCCCCTTGGTGGGATGGGGGAGAGAATCAGAAGAGTAAAAGCGAGAAAACTCATGCGTTGCGATAAAGACCCTTTAATAAGTAAAGCGAAAGCCGTGCATGCAAGCAAAGTGAAACAAGGAATTAATCCACTACTTCCCATTGGCAGAGCTTACAGATCAGGACAGTAAATATATGGTGTAAAGTTTGTTGGTAAAATAATTACTGAAAATTTTCTGTGCCATTCTGCCATTATAAAATACAGAATGATTGTGAATTACCTTTGCTTTTAATAGCAGGGTCAGCTGCTGTAACTTGTGAGCCCTAGCCATGCACACCAATAATTTTAGTTCTTCAGTCCAGCTGCATTTGCCAGCAAATGTTTTATGACTTTAAAAAAGTCTGTGAAGGTGTCAGGGTTACTGGGAACAATTGCGATTCTTGCACTGTCCTTTTCACACCAATGCTGTAAGGAGCAATGGACCATGAGCAATTTAACTGATGCTGTAAGACAGGCTTGGTGTTCTGTGTGATTTTCATTTTCAAATGACATTATATCAATTTCACCTTTCTCTTCAATTTCACCTTTCTCTAAAGCTTCATTGCTCTTACTTGCAGACAAGGACGTACTCAAATATCTAGTAAATCCTCAACAATTTTAAAGATCAAACAGATTATCTCACTGAAATGTGAGAATTTCACAGGCTTGAGGGACGTATCTTTTTAAATCAGACTTGGAAGTAAAATCAGTTTGCTACATTCATTTTTATGAGATTGTACTTTGTGCTTCCCAAATGCCTTGAAAATCCCTTCTAAAGCGTTTTAATCTAGGGTAAGGATCATCCACTGAGGACACCAGACAGAAAGAGCAAGAAGATAACAATACTTTGTATCTCATCCCCTAGAAGCAGACATCTATTCTTTTTACATAAAGCTTCATGGATTCAAAAACAAATATAATTGTCCAAATTAGTCTTCAATTCGCATCGCTGAATTACAAGTAGGGTTGTGCAGCAGTACAGTTTAATATGTTATAATGAAGCACAGAGTCTTCAGTGTAATGTCAGGAAGTGAAAAATGCAGACTACGTATTCCTGCTTTTCTACAGTACCAAAGATGGCCAAGTTGGCTTCAACTGAGCTGTTTGGCTTGAACAGAGGAGCAGCAAAAGTGTGTTCAGTACGATGTTTACTAGTTCATTAGTTTAGCTTCTCAGCAGTTCTGCCTGGGGTGATGCACTCAGCCTAGACCTCAGGTAATGGCATTCTAGCCTGTCACATGGGTAGCCGAGCAAGTTGTTATCTTTACCCTAAATTGTGTTGTTTTGGTAAACAAGCTGAATCCCTTTTGTCAGCCCTGGTAGAGGTGTTCTCAATCTAAAATAGCATTGGTTGTGGTCTGGATTGCAACCTTTAGTATATAGTAATTATCAAGCTTCTTTGTATCCTCACATACAGGGCTGTGAAGTGGTTGCAGTAATTTGTCTGTCAGAAAGCAAACTGCTAGGTTACTTTTGGTGGTGAGCCTTTTTGGTGCATTCCTTCATTGGCTTTGGTCTTGAGTCCATCTAGGTCCTAGCTACTTTTTGGGTTTTGTGTTTTGGGTTTTTTTTTTTAATTAAAGATAAATTGATTTGGCCTTCTTTGTAGAAAACAAAGATTGGAAGATAGTCTGTGTCCACTCCAGAAGTACTGAAAGTGTTGACAAACTGACAGCTCCACAAAAGCCACACAGCTAGTTGGAGAGACAGAAAAGGGGATAAAAAGAATCATGCAAAGAGATTTAGAAAAAGTGAAGCAACAGCTGTGATGCAATATCACCTATAGTGCTTAAAATATCATTACATAATTACAGTTGCATCCCTTTATTGCTGTTTTAAATACAATATTGTATGTGTTATCTCTTCAACAATTCTTTCTAACTCCTGGTCAGGCAGGAGGCACAAATTTATATGCTGTTCTGCATGTAATTGATTTTTAGATATATTGGCACACTGTGATTTTAACTAAACTTTGGAAGAACAGCAGAGTCTAGAGCAGCAGGGTGGAGCTGGCAATTTCATCTTTTAAATAGGAGGATAAATTTCATCTTTTAAATAGGAGGATAAAAGTTTGATGTTCTTCAGAAGACTTCTTGAGTACTGTGGCATATACCCATCTTTGCATTAGTGTGGCCCAAACATGTGCTGTATAGTATTCCTGCCCAGGAAGGTAGCAGGCATGACTAAGAATTGTTGCCCACTTTGCTTCTTCCCGCTCCGGCTGAGTCAGGTGCCTGCTGCCTCCCAGCTGAGATCTCCAGCCCAGCAGCAGAGGCTGGAGTACCATGACAAGTATGGGTGCAATGTAAGTGTGAAAATAGCTGTTACTGTTTATTGTAATGAAACCCAGCGTTACATGTGCAGCGAGAACTTCTGTGGAATACAGGCAGGTAACGCATCTTGGTTATTGCAGAACAACATACGAACAGTACTGGTTTTCATCCTGCCTGGATGCCTGCTGAGTGGGCACAGCGCTGTGAAATCCTACGATATTTTTTAAAGTTAAATGTAAATGGAGAAGTTTTACTCAGACCAGATGCCATTATTTCAATGGGCCAAATGTATTTCTAAGACAACCCATCTTTCGGACGATATTTTGGTAAACTGATCCCATCTCTTTCACTTCTCTATCACCAGAATCACTTTATTGGGGTTACACTTTGAATTACCATGAGGAAGAGGTGGTAAGTGGGGAGTGTAAAAGAAAAAAAAACCACCAACAACAAAAAAACCCCAAACAACACACAACCAAAAAAACCCACAAACATTGTAGGATAACTCTGTGTTCTCTTCCCCTACAGAAGGGATGGTGGATGTATAGTTTGTTTAGTGGGAAGGGCCCTCAAGTATTTCTACACGCTAAGTAGATAACACAGTCTGCAGGGCTTAAAACTGAGCGCTTAAATTCTAGTTTCTTCAGTAGTGAAAAAATGCATTTAACCCCCTTCTTCCAAGGATTTCAGAGCAAGTGAATGTTTGTGGTATCCTTGTGAAGTAGGTAAATGCTGTCAATCTGCAGGTGGGAAAACTGAAGTATCAAGAGTTTCATGATTTGAGTTCACAAACAGATGGTGGCAGAGCCAGAATTCATAAGTCCCAGCTCTCTGTATGATCCTTCAATTACTAAATAGTTACCTTTTCCACCCCCCCCTCCCCCACCCCGCACTTCATTTAAATATCTGTTAAAATCCTCTAGGTTTGAGAAACCTCCCTAGACCTCTCTTGGTGGCTGGTCCTTCAAGTTCTGGAAGCGCTGATGCTGATGGTGGACTCTTTGCAGTTCCTACAACTCTGCCACCCAACAGCCGCCACGGGAAACTGTTCTTGCCTAGCAAAGAAGCAGAACTGACCTTCCGGCAGCACTTAGACACAATCAGTGTAAGTGAGGTGACTGAATGAAAAAGGTAGCATATTGTACCTGAGCCAGCTTCCAGTAGGCATTACCGGATTTTCTGGTGGTTCAGAGCATGGGCTTCCCTGTGAAGCAGTGCTTCTAGTGATGCTCAAGCATAAACATTACATTATATTAGCTGAAATTAGTCCGATTTTGACTATATAACTATGCTTTGAAGTGACATCACCTCTTCAGGCCTGAATCTGAATGCCATCACACAGCCTGATGAAACTGGGTCACTCTCTTTAAGTTACTCCAGCAAACATATTTGCCAGATATAGCAAAACTGATATCCTTCTTATCATGCAGCTAACTTCAATACAGCCTCATTTCTGTATTTAATTCAAATACTGGTTTTATTTTTATATCTACAGTCTCAGTAACAACTTCATAGCAAGCTACAGTAGTTAAGTAGTGAAATGGCTTTTTTTGGAGAAAGCTTTATCTCCATAAAACAAGAAGAAAAAAAACCACATTCCTGGTGTAAAGTTTTCCTAATCTAGCAGAAAGAATGTTCTACGCTCTGAAACAAAACACAGTCTTTTAATAAATAGTTACAACTTTATTGAAATACAGAGTTTGGGGGGTATAATTTATTCTGTGTCTGCATGCTTAGGATATTTTCTAATGCATTTTCTGTCCTTGTTCAGATGCAATCGGACTTCTTCTTGCCAAAGCCTAGGAAGTTACGGAACAGGCACTTGCGGAAGCCATTAGTAGTACAGGTCAGAACAATCTTCAAAGTGTGAAATGCCTGGTTTGCTTCCCAAATATGTATCAGTAAGGCTATAATGATTTCCATTTAACTGAAATAAAAATCTGAACTTCCTTCATACATCTGCTGGAAAAGTGAAGCTGAACAAAGGAAGTAACAAGCATTTTGGTCTATATTGTAACCAGCCATGTTGTATTTCCTATATGTGAAATGTCAACAACAGTGTCCAGTGCATGAGGTAGTTTGGAAAAATTATAAAAGTCCCTCCTCTGAAAGCGGGTTGTGCTGTTTGGGTCTGCTGGTATTGATGCACAAGCATCAGTGGTGTCCTGGTCTGTCAGCGTTAGAGCTGTCAGTGCTATTGCAACAAGATTTCCCTTTAGATAATTTTTCCCTGCTTCCTACTTACTAATGGCTGCTAAGCTGGGGTGGGTATAAACCTCTGTAGTGAAATAAAACAGAATACTATTTGAAAGAACAATGATTTCTGGAAAAAAATAGGACTTGCTAAGAAATGTATGAGAGAGGTATAGCCTGTTGTCATGGAACTTTGATGGTGGGGGGGGCATTAACCTCCTTCAGACTACTCTGACAGCCCACCAAAAAGGCACATGCCACTGTGAAACAACAGGCGGGTGGAGAACTTACAAGAAATCTAAAACCAAAAAAAGGGAAACTTGTTTGGGGAAAACAAAGTTACCAAGTCTCAGTATATCCTTTTGTCTGTTCTGCTCTGTATGAGAGTGGGAGACGTAGAAATTACATACGTACTATATTTTAGTACTGAGATATTCTGGTCGATGCAATTCCATTTGTTTTAAGAACCCCCAAGTACGCAGAGCTGCCTCATTAATTCACACGTGTTCAATTGTAATGGAAGATCAGTTTGCGCACAGACTAGATCCCATCCTTACGACCACTGCTGTATTTCTGTGGGGGATTTGAAAACCACCGCAAGTATAATCAGAAAGGAATATAGTTCTAAGGAATATAGTTCTAATCAGCATTTCTGAGAATTGTCCATGTGGAAATTTTCTCTTATAGTAGTTCACAGAGGAAACACGATTCCTGTCGGTAGCTTCTTTCTCAAGATTATGCAGACCTTAATTGCTCTATCTGTTGCATTATAGTCATGCCATGTAAATACTCTGCCTATTCTGGAAGCCATCATGGATTTTTGTGCCTTAGAAGATGAGTTTTACCCTCTGTTCTGTGTTTAAATAGTTTTGGTTTATTGTTGTTTTTTTTTTCTTACATAGAGAACGCTGCTCCCCAGGCCTTCTGGAAATCCGTCCCAGCATGTCTGTTCCTTTTCTATCTTATCCAACTCATCCATTACAGGTGAGTCTGCATATCTTCTATCACTTTTATGCTGCCATGAGATGGACTGGAAGGTGTCCCTTAAAACTGTATAAAGATGTAATTTCTAAAAAGGAGAAAGTATGCTTTCAGAACCAGAGAGTTATGTACCAGCTGCTTGAGTCACTTCCTACAGGATGATGGGATTGTTCTCCTGGATCATTGTTAAGCAAGTCATGATTGTGATAGAAATTTTTTTATTCCATTTCCCGTACTGAAAGCAGGGAAGAGTAAGGAGTTCTTTACAAGGAGACAAAATTTTGGAATACATTACTTAGATAAGAATATTTTGTCTGTAGGTTATAATCATTTGTCTAGATCTCATAGTGGACTTTTCCTAGTACCTGGAATACCGTCTGAATTTCATATAGTGTAATCAATATACTGCCCAGTTGTCCTTGTTCTGCTGATACATCTTAAGTACAGTGGTAGTATAGGTGATCCCCCCCATCTCAGCTTAAATCTCAAAATCAACAGGAGACCGTAGAGATTACCTTCATTGAAAATAATGAAAGCAGCTTGAATAACACAGCAGCGCTTGCTGTTGCTTTTTGTGGTAAGGCACTGGTTAGCTTGCATTACTGTTTCAAGTCCATTTCTTCATCTCCACTGCTTGCATTCCCAGAGCTTGCTACTGCTTGGAATTTGTTTGCTTCTATTGGAACTGTTCGCTCTGCTTTAAAGATGTTAATTTCATTTGCTTGAGATATATTTAACCCTTCACCCTAGGGAGAGGTTCATTTCGGCCTATCCAGTCCTCACTGACTAAAGCTGCTGTTTCTCGTCCAATTGTGCCCAAAGTTCTTCCAACACAGGCTACCAATCATCTGTCTAGTAAGTCATTTCTTAAACAGAATGAGAGTCATGGTCTGTTGTGATCTGTATATTCTTGTATTGTTGGTTTCTGTTTCCTAGGTAAAATTGTTAGTGCCTTTGGAGGTTAAAACACCTGTGTTAATGATGTCTGACTTTCTGTGGCTTTGTGTGACTGCAGAAAGGGAGCAGTCAGTGGTGGCACAGTCTGACCTAGGTTCCTTTGCTGTGTCTGACCTGCAGGCAAAGCAAGGGGTTAGAATTTGTAACTAAAGCTGAGCATTTTTATGATGTTTTGTTGTAAGACCACTTTGAAAAGGGGTTGTGCCATAGTTGAAAGAAACTTATGAACAGCTTATCTACTGACATGAGATTATGAATTCTACAAGAAAAAAACATGCTGGTGTGCCCCAAGCAAATACAGTAGTGCAGCAAAAGAATGAGTCCTGTAATTAGAATGATTAGGGAGGTGAGATCAGTGATTGCCTCTGGTTTAGTCAGAGGGTTCTCTGTGATGGGAAGACATTCAGATGGTTTTAAATGCTTTTTAAAAGATCTGGGTGAGGCTGACACTGCAACAACATAAGGTGGTTTTTTTTTTAATCTTGAGTCTAAATGGCTGTTAGAAGCAAGGTAATAGGATAAGGCTATATTGTGTTTAGAGCACTTCTAATAAACCACAGGAAATGTCTAGAAATTGCATAACCAAATACTTAATAATTTGCAGGGCAAAAAAAGAAATGGAAGGAGAGGGCAGGTAGAAAGAACTGGGATGTTTCTCTAAACTGTTTCTATATACTTGGTAACATGTTGGAACAAGGCAGAAAACCTGAACATTTTAGCTGAAAGGAATGTTATCAGTTGTTCCTCTTCACAAAGTGTATAGCTGATCAGATAATTACCATTTTTGCTTTTTGCATGTGTTAAGTTTTGACTTTCGGCAGTTTTTAAAAAATCATCTTTTAGATAAGTCACAACGAAGTAATTGCCTGAAGAAAAGGCTTGTAATGTATTTTTTGCTGCTTTTTTCCTTTCCCCCCCTCCACAAAAGGTGCTATTGACTTGGCAGCTAAAAGTGCTGGTATTATCCCTGGTAGCCCTATGCCTGTTCTGGATGCAGATGGTTTGTCAGGTGTGTCTCCATTGTCACCGGACGGAGTGACCACAGTGGTAACAGCGCAGGAGTCAACAGCAGCACATCAGAACGGAGGCTCCATCACTACTGTAGAGGTCAGAGTCTCTTGAGCATACTTTTTAAAGTAGTTAAGTGTCTTACCATTTCATTGTAAAAAAACCTGTATTATTAATGGCTCTTTGATGAGCCTTCTTCTGGAGCTAGCTGTAAGACACTTGTATCGTGGCAAACTCAATCTATCTTGTATATTGTGTATTTTAGGGTTGAGGGGTCAAATCATGATCACTCTGAACAGATTTCCATCCTGTAGAACAGCTTTCAGCTGTAAGACTCTTGAAGTTGGCCGTGCCGAAATCTGGGCTTGAAAAGAAACAGTAGCATTTCAATAGACGGTAATTCAGGAGGGAATCTGGGGCAAACCAGGGACTGTTAGGGATGTATTTGGAATGGGAAGTGTGATTTCTCTTCGCAATTTCTTTCATTGAGACCCAGATACGTGTCAATCCATGTCATTTTCTCAGGGAGTTGATGGACAATTTTGAAATGCATGGTATGTAAAAAGAGCATGCGTAAACAGTGATAGGCACTCGTCTCTTGCCTCCCCAGCTACATTTGCAGCATCTCATGTAAACATTTGTCACTCACATAATTTCTGTTGTGCTTGTAGGGCTCAGGCCCTGGATGTCGGGTTCCGTTCATCAGCCTACCGACACGGCACGAGCAGGAGGCAGTTCCTGATGGTTTCCAGGTAGAGTATGTCTTGAAAGAACAGTTCTGTGAAATGTGTTGAAAACACCACTGGTATTACTAGTTAAAACCCCTTGTTCCCAGGTAACTGTACACCACTGGTACTGTTTTGTGGAAATTGAAATCTCTGGCATCTGAAGAAATTTAAAGAAAGAAATTTATGAAAGCTGTTTAAATTCATGTGAGTGCCGTACTCTTAAAAAAAGTAAAAGTGAAGCTGGCAGTCTTTGACCTCTGAAGGACAAACAGGTTTTACATATTTCTTGATACAATGGAGGAGTTTACAATTGCTGTTGTAAAATTTTACCGTGTAAAAGAAAAGGGAAAAAAAAAAAGTTTTTGTAGTTGGCAGTCCTGCTGCTTCTGTGTTGCTGAAGCAGGAATATTAAGACTAAAAGCGTGATTGTAATGCTAGCATGCTCTTCAGAGAATCACTTTTCTTTATGCTGCATCCAATAAGACATAGATGCTTGAAAAGTAGCTGTGGCAGCACCCAAGTTGTAAGAGTGGTGTCACCCTGTTCCCAGCTTCCTTTTCCAATAGAATCCAGGGCACTGTGTTAGATACTTACATACTTAAGAATACAGGCTTTTCCATTTTTCAGTGGAAGCACGTTCTACCCTTCCTGCAACAGGTACATGTGAAAAAGTCAAATTAATTTGATTGGAGTGCATAAAGGAGAAGAAGTATTTTTGTTTTGTCTTGTTGGTGTTTTTATTTATTATTTTTTTTACAGTGCACATGTTAGGACATCAATCTACTAGGCATTTATTTGTGGTAATGGGGTCCTAGGTTCTGGTTTTTGCTCTTAGGAGAGCTTTGTAAATCAGAAGACGAATCACAAACAGCTGTACGATGAGGTACTAATAACGAGACTCCTTAAAGAAAGATTGATTGAGAACTATCTTGTAGGTTCATCAAAATCATGCTAATTATATTATTATGCTTGTTTCTGTTATGTAGACTGTATTAAATATTCTTTGGAATGTTACAAACCCATATTTTTTTCAGATGATTTGGTAGAATATGGGCTGAAGCGTATTTGTTTATGCTTACAGATATTTTTGGTTAAAATAATACAAATCTATTCTATAAATAATAGATTCCTAAAATTTTAGGAATATTATCTGCTGGATTATTAGTCTTCCCAGCCACCCCCAGTCTGATTTCAGTCTGATGCTTAGGAGCTAGTTGCTTTTCAGATAGATTTCCAAGTCCTTCAGAAATCTATGAACAATTAACTCTGTTTCTTGTAACAGGGCACATCAGTCCTTTCTCTGTCAGAACTGTCCAAGACACCCCTCCAAAATGGTCTTTCCACCCCTCCACTTCCTTCATCAGAGGCTTCCAGTACCCGGCTCTCTCCTCCCAATGTTTCTGCTCTCTTGGATATTTCTCTGCCTGGACCACCTGAAGATGTGCTTTCTCAAGGAGAACCTGCCACTCAGATCAGTGACTCTATCATTGAAATAGCTATCAGCTCTGGTCAATACAGTAAGTCTGAGCTTAGATAAAGTCTTCTTATTAACTTTAAAAAAAAAAAGTCTGTCATCTTATATTGCAGCAGAAACTTTTCCAGGATGCAGTTCTTGGTTATTTTCTTTAATAGCGGTTGGAAATAAAATTGTGCTTAGCCTTTATTTTCTAGCATATATAGGTGGGGCTTTTTGTTGTTGCAGTTGTTGACGGGGGTGTTGTCTGCTTTCTAAATATAAATTGGTGCACTGTCCTGTAACTTTTCTGTATTGACTGAATCAGTGATTCCTGACATTGCCTTACAGGTGAAGGTGTTTCCCTCTCTCCTGCAAAACTGAATGGCAGTGACAGCTCCAAAAGTCTTCCGTCCCCATCCAGTAGTCCTCAACAGAACTGGATTGCGTCTCCCAGCCATGATCCCCAGTGGTACCCCAATGACTCCACAGACTCGTCTCTCAGCAGCTTGTTTTGTAAGTGTCAGAACTGCAACAAAAAAGCTCTTTTCTGTACAACAAAACCAACAAAACCCCCCAACACTGTGGAAGTGAATCCTTTGGAAAATCATAAACCCAGTAGGACGTTTATAGATTTCTTCCCTTACTACTTGCTTTCGTTTCAGCGGTGTTGCCTTGAATACATCTTCCTTCTCTGTACAAGTCTGTTCCTGAAAAGATCTTGTTGCTAGATTGAGGCCCATACCTTGGGACAAATAATTCCTTGGCAGTTCTTTGCAGTCTGTTTGGAGCCTGTCTCATCAGTTAGGTTGAGACATTTTGGTTGTCCTGCCAGAATGAAAAGATGCCCTTGGCTCTGCTTTTGGAAAAATAGTCTTCATTCTGTGCTTCGTGAGTGTAATCTCAAAGACATGAGATCACTGGATTTGTTTGGGGTTTGGTTGGTATTTTTTTTAATTAATGTTTAATGGGGCCAGTGTAATGAATCTGTGTACTCTTAGCATTGTGCCAACGGTGTTCATCCTGGTAACACATAATTTTTGAGAGATAGAAGAAATAGGAAATGGACGGCAGATATCTATTTCCTTGTCCTTCTCTTTATTCTCCCAATTGCAAATATTCAGTGCTGTGACTTACTGATGTGCCTGTTCTTTATAGCAAGTTTCATCTCGCCCGAGAAGGGACGAAAAATGTTGCCAACTCCTGCTGGGACTGCCAGTGGCACCTCCTTACTGGGACCCAGCCTTCTGGATGGAAATTCACGGGACTCTTTTGTATCACGGTCTCTGGCAGATGTAGCAGAGGTATGTCATCAAATCACATTCAGCTGTCTGCTTCTTTTTTAGTGCAGCGTTACTGGATATTGTCCATCATACCTTCCTGAGATACTTAAGGCAAAGGTGCTTTGACATCTGCACTGTAGCTTAGTAAAACAGGGTTACAGTCTTAAGAGGAAGATGTAAAATGACTTGAGGGTATATGACACCAGATCTGGTGAGTCTGGCTGGAGGCCTGTAGCTAGCGGCGTTCCCCAGGGGTCAGTACTGGGTCCAGTCTCGTTTACCTTATTCATCAATGACCTGGATGAAGGGACTGAGTGTACCCTCAGCAAGTCTGCAGATGATTGATACAAAGCTGGGAGGAGTGGCTGATTCACCAGTAGGCTGCGCTGCCATTCAGCAAGACCTGGACAGACAGGCTGGAAAGTTGGGCGGAGAGGAACGTAAATGAAGTTCAATAAAGGCAAGTTTAAGGTCCTGCACCTGCAGAGGAACAACCCCATGCACCAGAGCAGGCTAGGGGTTGACTTCTCTGTGGAGAAGGCCCTGGAAGTCCTGATGGACAGCAAGTTGCCCGTGGGCCAGCAGCATGTCCTTGTGACCGAGAAGGCCAATGGGATCCTGGGGTGCATGAGGAGGAGCGTGGCCAGCAGGTGGAGGGAGGTGATCCTCCCCTTCTACTCTGCCCTGCTGAGGCTGCATCTGGAGTGCTGTGACCAGTGCTGGGCTCCCCAGCTCAAGAGAGACAGGGAGCTGCTGGAGAGGGTCCAGCAAAGGGCTGTGAAGGTCATTAGGGGACTGGAGCATCTGCCTTATGAGGAAAGGCTGAGAGAGGGGGTCCGTGTTCAGCCTGGAGAAGAGAAGACCAAGAAGGGATCTTTGAATGTCTACAAATGCCTTAAGGGCGAGTGCCAAGAGGACAGGCCCCCAGGTTCTTTTCAGTGGTGCCCAGCAACAGGACAAAGGGGCAACGGGCACAAGCTGCAGCACGGGCAGTTCCATCTGAGTATGAGGAAGAATTTCTTTGCTTTGAGGCTGTCACGGTGCTGGCACAGGCTGCCCAGAGAGGCTGTGGAGTCTCCTTCTGTGGAGACATTCAAAACCTGCCTGGGTGCGACTCTGTGCAGCCTGCTCTAGGAGACCCTGCTTTAGCAGGGGGTTGGACTAGATGATCTCCAGAGGTCGCTTCCCACCCTGACCAGTCTGTTATTCTGTGGTGCAAGAAGCTGTTGTGAGCACCAGGTTCTTTTTCTGGGGGAGGTCATGTTTACCCTGTTGGACATAACCTTGTTTTGACAGAGTTGTAATACTTCTGTTTTGTGTCCTGCTTTTTAGAGCAGGAATTGAAAATAGTGAAGATGAGGGAAGGGTTAATACCGGTGCAGTACAGTTGGAGGACTGGTAGAAAAAATAAATAGGTCTAGAAGGAAGAAGCAGGAGGTGGCTAATACAAAGTTACCTGAGAGAATGGCAGAAGGTCCTGTGCTGCTGAATTACTTTCTCAGGTGGTAGAATTATTCTTTTGTTTTGAAACCTTTTTAAGGGGTAGAGTGAAGACCAGCAGTTATTAAGGCTTGAGGTGTGCTTGAGGACCAAGCTCCCTTTCAGAAGGACGGAGATGGACTGGAGCTGCAGGAACGTTATGGAATTCAGCAAGGACAAATGCAAAGCCCTACTCCCAGGAAGGAATAACCCCGACAGCAATATAGGCTGGAGACTGTTTAGGAGACAGCTCTGCTGGGAAGTACCTGGGCATCTTGATACACAGCAAGCTCAGCATGAGCCAGGATGTTCTGTGGCAGCTAAGACCACCAACAGTGTCATGGACTGTTTTAACAGGACCATAGCCAGTAGATGGAACGAAGTTATGGTTATCCCACTCTGTTCAACAGCTGTAAGACCATGTCTAGAAAGTCGTGACTAGTTTTGAGCACCCGGTACAGGAAAGACAGAGGAACTGGAGCAAGTTCAGCAGAGAGCCACCAAGATGATTAGGGGGCTGAAGCACCTGTTTGTGTGGTACTGGGCTTGTTCAGCCTGGAGGAGGAGGCTTCAGGGCAGAGGGACGTAACTGGAGTCAGGCCCTTCACAGAGTGGTGATGCATGGTGGGAGGAACAGGCAAAAGCTGATTTTAGGAAGGTTCTGACTACACTGAAAGAAAATCTTTCTCACCCTGGAGACGGTCAGGCAGGGGAGCAGGTTGCCCTGAGATGTTGTACAGTGTCTGTCTGCAGAGCCTTTCAAGACTAACATCACCAAAGCCCTGATAAGCTGGTCTGTCCTCCTAGGTGACCCTGCTTTAAGCAGATTTTGAACTTAGAAACTTCTTCAGGCCCTTTGCAGTCTTAATTATCCCAGAGTTTACAGTGGTTGACTCAGTGTGACGTCACTTACATTCTAACTTTGTGGGGGCTTGCCCTGATGGAAAGAAAATGTCATTCTTCCGTTGTCCTTTGGAGTTGGATAAGGAGGTTCTGTACAGACCTTGTAACCAGAAGCTGTGGCCAGCTCATGCTGTTGTAATGTGCCCCTGGCAGCTTCAGACTCCACGCACAGCTCTACTTCCTGGCATAAATGTGAAGATTCTGCTTGCTTGGTGGTGAGAATCTCTCAAGGTGCGTGTTAATTAAAGGAATATTGGATAATTTATTTGTGTGGATTTGAAGTGACATTGCGGCCTTTGATCTTACAAACTGTCTTCAGAAGAAAATGGGCTAAGCCATCATTTTAGGCCCACCAGAGCAGCTTTTGGTGGCAGATGTGGGTTGTGTGGGAGTCTTCAGAGGAAGCAAGTATCATTTAAAGATGGTTTTAATGATCGGAGAATTTTGAAAGGCCTTTTATTGAGTGTCCTGCAGAGTCAAGTTTAATTTAAAATGCAGTTGTTAGGTTAGAGGTACTATCTTTAGAGTTTTTGTACAATGCATTTACTACTGCGCTTTAATGCTGAATTAAGGATAGGGAGGTAAAGCCCACTGAGAACTCTGGGTTTGTTTTGGGGTTTTTTAGAGGCTTCCATTTAGCCATGGATAAGAGCTACTCTCTGACTTGGTGAGATAAGTGTATCTTTCATATGAGAAGACGCTGGGAATGAAGATGAGGTAGCCAGACTCTTCTCAGGACAAGAGGCAGCGGGCGCAAATTGAAACACATGAAATTCCACCTGAGCCCAAGAAAACTCTTTTAATGTGAGGGTGGTCAAACACAGAAACAGGTTGCTCAGAGAAGCTGTGGAATCTCCATTCATGGCGATAGTTCATCCCCTGACTGGACAAAGTCCAGGGCAACTGTTCTAGCTGACCCTACTTGAGCAGGATGGTTGGACAAAATGGCCTCAAGATATCCCTTCCAACCTAAACAATTTTGCAGTTCTGTAAAATGTCCACTGACATGAAGCTCTTCTTTTTTTCTCATGTCTCTTCTAGGTGGTGGATTCACAGCTGGCTTGCATGATGAATGAGAACAGCATAGATTACATATCTCGTTTTAATGACCTTGCCCAGGAACTATCAATACCTGAGCCAACCCGCAGGGAAATTCTGTTTGATGGAGGAGGTGGTGGTCCCCCAATTGGGGATCTCTCACAGTAAGTGTATGAGACCAGCAGGCTGGTGTGGACTGTTCGGCTAAAGGTGGAGCTGGCAGCGCTGGATCATGGCAAGGGCAGGTTCTAGAGAGGCAGCTGAGGCTCAGTTGTCCCTGTCTTGTGTGCTTCTTTCTAGAAGAGAAGCATTGTCTTCAAAGGTCTGAAAAAGTTTGTGCAAGTCCTGGGATGTGCAATATACTGGGAACAACAAAACGTGAAATAGCATTACAGGAAATAGTGCGTCCCCTGCATCCGTGATGCAAGATGGCAGGTTTATGGGACAGTCCTGGACTTCTGCTTTTGAATGGCATAAGCAAGAAGCTCAAGCAGGGAAGGGTATCGCCAGAAGCTCCCCAACATGAATTATTTTTTGTGTAGTAATCAAAATGCCATGACTTGGGATCCACATTGAAGTTGTGGAGGGTGTAGGCTGGGTGTGGGTATGGGAACCATGTTGCATCTTCATATGTCCTAGTTAGCACTCTTTCTATCCGTCAGTCAAACTGAGGTTTCTTGCACTCTTTTCAAAGGCACTGCGACTCTACGATGCTTGGCTTTTAGAGACTGTTCTGTTTCTTTGGCTATGTTCTGTTGTTTGACCATTCCAGCAAGGCCATGTACCTGCTTCCTTGTTCTGTAGGGGAGCTCTGCTTCACCCTGCTCCCAGACTGCATGGGTCCTTCAGGAGTTTCCTCTATTTTTAAACCCCATCACGTGTCACAATCATCATCATCCTGACTGCACTCTCCACCTTTGAGATTCTTCATCACATTGCACAGTTCATCCCCATGAGTTGGGAGAGTGCTTTCTTGCTTTCCCTGGAGAGTGGTTGCTTTTAAAGTCAAGAAACACTGCAAAAGAGCTTACTGGAATCACTATGAAAGCTTTGTCATAATTACTCTTGACTTTGCTGGAAACCTGTATATATTGCCATCTTCACAAAACCTGAGGATTTATCTGGGAGAGGAAATAGGAAAGAATATTGTAATGTATAGAAACAATATATTAACACTAAAGTTGTTGAGATCTGTTTTATGTCATGAAGAGGAGACATGTCGAGTCCTGGCTTAATCCCGTATTTCCTCCTTGTTCTGTGAATTCCAGGTGCTCTGTAGTACCTCAGGACATCATTTTTCATTATAGTCACTTTCAGGCACTAGTGGATCTGGTACTCCCTCTACTAAATCCCTATACATTTAATGTTAGTGTTTTAATAATCAGAAGACTCGGATCCTGATACCAGCAGGTTCAAAGGAATATAAAGTTACTTTCTTTAGAGCTGGTTGTCCATCCATTCTACCTTTATAACTCAGGAGACTTTCCCTATTTCCTTTCTTACCGGTCATATGAGAGAATACCTTTATTGTGCCCCTTTTTGAAGCACTTGTCTGCTTCTCCAGTAAAAGGATGTCCCTTGGCTATTTTAAGTAGCTCTGAACTTATCCAAGGGGCTAGTCCTATATAAACTACAACTTTATATTATTAATAAATAAAGAAAACTTCCCCATCTCTTAGGCTATTATCAGGGGTTCATTTTCCCAACTTGCACTATACTTGGTGGATGTAGTTCTACCTGCCTTTAGCTACTTTTACAAGGCATTTGACTGGGAGTTTCTTCTTGTAACCTTGCTCACAGTGCACTGATAGGATTTGCTGTTTTCCCAGTCACTTTACCCTCCTTTTATGTAGATTTCTTTTTTTTAACCGCTATATAATTTGCCTTTATGCTTTCTGTCATTAAGAGAAAATGTAACAAGTTTTTTGATGCACCTTTTGTGTGGCCCAGACCAATGTTCCTGATGTCATTCAAAAAGTAGTAGGATTTGGATGACATTCTGAGACCCCATGTATCGGGCTGCTGCATTCTTGTCTTGGATATAGGAACCATACAGATGTGTAAAACCAGCATTAGTGCAACTGGATGTTCCCAACAGGGAGGCAGACCTGTATTACTAGCAAGAAAATGGTCATGACTAGAAGAACGGAGAATTTAATTCCTGTGGGCTAACTTCCTATTCTGACTGCATGTCATGTAGGATATTCAGTCCTCCTGCCGTTATTTCTGTTTCGTTATTTTTACAGAACCTTGTTTGAGAATTCCGATGCAATTATCAGGAAATCATGTAAACCTAGAATCTAAAAAGTTGAAAGCTGTCAGAAAAATGAATGCTGAGGACTGTTTTGTTCTAAGCATTCACCCTTGGTATGGAGAGGATACCTGCTAATCTCAAGAGTCACTCCCTCTAAAACTTTTAAGTTTTACTTAAACGTTGAGCTGTATTTTGGTTCAGGCTTTCTCAGTTTGTTTCATCTTGGTTTTGGCTTCTTATATTAGTAATGCTGGTTATCCTGTATGCTGTACCTCCAGAAATTCTTTGGGCTTGCAGGACAAAAGCAGAGGGCTGCTTTTGTGGCTGTGGATTACAGGCCATGCAGGAGATGTGATACATTCTAATCAAGTGTTGGGTGGGGGATCTTAAAAATTAATTAAAAAAAAAAAAAAAGTCAAAAATTTAATCTTAAAAAAATCCTTAAACTTCTAAATATTGAAAGACCAGCCTGATGGTCTCCAGTGTATTTAGGTAGCTAGACATATGTTTCCTCTTCTTAACCCGTACTGCTGATGGGGTGGATGTGAATTGGTTTTGACTCTTAGGTTGCTTAGACTAAGCGCCAGTGTTGCTGCACCTGTATGGCAGAGCACTTCATCAAGTTCTGTGAAGACTTTCTGCCATCTGATACAGGGAGCTGTCAAGCTGCCCTTTCTCGGCCCATTCAGTTGCCATAGGGGAATAATAGAACTGCAGAGTGAAGTCAGCATAGCGGTTATTTTTCATGACACCGTGAGATCAGAAAACTGCAATCCTGAACCTTTATTTGCGAGTAGGCTTTGGACCACTGAGTAATAACACTGGAAGTGACAAGAGGTCAGTTGAGCACTCAGAATTCTGTGGTTAGACATGTGTTTGGCATCAGCCTCCTAGAAGTTGTCATTATGAAACAGAATTTAATTTCAGAAATGTAATGCTTTGCAAATTGCAGTTTTAATAATAAAGCCCTTTCAGGACAAGTAAGTCTTATCGAGGAAGAACTTGAAAATAAGTTAGATCATTGTGGTAATTTTTATTGATGCAGAATTTGTTATCCTTATTATGTGAAACGTCACTTAAACACACCTCTGATTCCACCAGTTCAAGATTTTAGGTAGATGTGTTTTACAATGCTAAGCATCATCAGTTTGTGCCTAAGACTGCTAAGCGAAAAAACTGGGTGGGGGGGGGGGGGGGGGGGGGGGGGGGGGGGGGGGGGGGGGGGGGGGGGGGGGGGGGGGGGGGGGAATGTAGGAGGGGTGTGGGGGGTGTGTATGTATACACACACACATATACACGTAGTTATGCTTACATATATGTATATTATTTTGTAAAACAAAACTTTTTGAGTTTTAATTATTTCAGCTTCCCCAACGGAAGTAAGAGTCATCCTATCCTAAGCAAAACATTCAAGCAAGTTACACTGAAATGCACACAGGATTGTTTTGAGGTAAACATGACTTTGTTAGCTTAATAGCTTCTTGGGGCACTGTAAGGTGGTTGGAGAGGACAAATGGGACACTAACAACCTCCAGTTCTACTATTAATTGCTCTAGGCTTTCCCAGCATTGGTTTAGTGACTGTATGTAATAAGGAAGTTCTGAGTGGTTCAGCAAGGTGAATGGCAGAAAACTTGGTATTTTCTTGTCATCATGGCCTGGGTGAAAAGCAGTACGACGTCCTAAGAATTAGATCGACCTGTGTGTGCATGTTTGAGCTAACTGGGTTTTCTGCTGGGTGTTGCATCCCAATTACCCACACAATTATTTTTATCACTAAATCTACTAAGCATAGGAATACTAATTATGCATTGTTAAGCCTTTTTTTGACACCCCTCTTTATATTTCTAAATGGAATGAAATTACTTGGATCAAATCTAATCTGTAAAGGCATCTCATTTACTGACTCCTGCAGATCCCAGAGTGGAAATTAAGTTGCATTTTGTTTTTTTACACTCAGACTTTGGATGCAATTTATAAGGAAAGTACTGCACTTTTAACCCTTTTCAAAACCTTTGAATCTCGTTAATTTCACAGCAGTTTGTTAATGTTAACTAAGTGAAACTTTGACAAGCACTACGGCAATACGTTATCATTAATTACTGAAACATGATAACTGCTTTAGAGCTTATGGTTCTGGCAGCAAAAATTAATGCTGTTTCTTTTAATAATAGTTAAGCCATATCATCTAAGGTTTCTGGCTTGTTTGAGATGTGAATTTGTTTTATAGATTATAAATATACCTATATAGTGTATGTATAAAGCAGAATGCCCCTGTCCTTACTGATTATTTTTTGTACCATATTGTAAATTATATTATTTATGTCTTTACCAATTTTGGAAAAAGGTGTTTTTGGTTATTTAATATAATATACAAAAGCTGTTAAACTTCCTCTGTTTAAATTTCCAATTCAACTTGTAAAGCTGTTTTTATTCTTGTGCATAAATACATACTAATACTTGGTCTAACTTACGTCCAGTGTGTTACTTTGCCGTTCATTGCCCTATCGGATTTTTTCCTTTAACCTTTACATAATAATGGCCCCGGGAAGGGGGTTGGGGGTGGAGGTGCCTACAAATTTGTCCATAAGGCCAAACCTTCCAAAGGTGAAATTACGGTTTCAGTGAAATCAGTGGCATAACTTCCATTGATGTCTCCCATCCCAGAATTTTCATGATTTTCACATGGTGAGAGAAGGCTTCTGTTGGGTTTGGGGATTTTTTTGCTTTACAGCTCCTATTTCCAGTAGTGTCCGATAATTGTGTCAGAAATGTGTCAAACCAGAGAGCTCTTGGTCCTGAATGTCCCATCTTCATCCATGCTCACCAGTAACAAGGGGTAAGAAAGAAAGAAAAACAGAAAAAAATGCCAACAAACCCACCACAAAACCAGCACCAAGCAAAAAGAGTATTATACATCTTGGGGTGGTGCATTTTTTGGTTTTGGTGGGGTTTTTTTCTGTCACCGCTTCAGGTAAGCAGGAGCTTGGATGTAGAGGTTGTATTCAGGCTATATATTTTATACAGCCACTACCAGGAAAACTTTCACCCTGAGGGCAATCAGGAAGTGGAACAGGTTGCCCAGAGAGGGTTGGGCAGTGTCTGTCCTCAGAGCTTGCCAACACAAAACTGAGTAAGGCCCAGAGGAAGCTGGTGTGATCTAGCTCACCCCTGTCAGACACTAGGCCTGAGGTTCCTTTCAAGCTGAATTATCCTGTGATCTGTGTCATTAATCGATTCTTTTTTTGTACACATCTTAGGAGTTTGGTCTCTGCAATACACAACGGGAGCTTCAGTTTAATTTTGCATTGAGGAAATGCCAGGCTGTTCTTCAAGTAGGTAAGAAACGAAGAATGTACTAAAAAGCTCAGCAAAAACCTTACCAGTAATGTTCTTTGATGCATCCTTTCCATCCAGAGCGAGGACTTGTCTCTACCACCTGGAAAACTGGGCTGAGGGACCAGGTCCGAGCTCTTTTCTCTGCAGCTTCTCGCCTCCACCCTGCTGTGACACAGGCTCAAAGCTGAGAGACCTTCCATGGGATTTTTTTTCCTTTTTTTCCTACCTTATGTCAAAGGTGGTACTGAATCCTACCACTTTCTTTGGTCACAGATTATCTAATTTTGCACTTCATGTCCAAAACTTGACACTGTAAAAACAGAAGGAATGAGTTGGAAGTAAAGGATGATCAGCAAAGCAAGATGTTGCAGTTAAGAGTACCTGTCTTTGGTGTGTGGGGGTTTTTTTGTTGTTTTGTTTCATTGTTGTGGGGGTTTGGGTGTGGTTTTGGGTGTGGTGTTTTGGGGTTTTTTTAATCCTTCAGAGCACAAGCAGCAGTACGGCTGCCTCAGAAATTTACTTCTTGGCCTATGGAAAGCCGTGGAACCATTAAATCAGATTCTTCAGCTGAAAATGTTAATTGGTGACGTTGCAAACGTTTGGTTCACAAGGCCCGGGCGGCGCTGGCTCCCGGAGCAGAGCTCCCCCAGCCCCGAGGCCCCGGCGGCTCCCCCGCGGCAGCGACGGGCGGGCACCGGCTGAGGGGATTCCCGCGGGCGGAGCGGTGACGGCCCGGTAAGGGCGCACGCCGCCGCCCCTCCACGCCTGCTGCGCTCCACCGAGCCGAGGCGCGGCGCCCCGCCCGGGCAAAGCTTCCGAGGCCCACGGCAGACCTGCCGCCGCGGCCGCCCTGTTGCGAGGCCGTGCCTTGCGATGGCTGGCCTGCTGGCACTACCTGTACGGCGGCGTTCTGGGGCCAAGTGCCCGTGCGAGGCGCCAGGACCTGGTTGGACCGAAGCCGGCCCCTCCCGGAGCTGTCGCACCCGGTGGCCACAGAGCACCCGCCCCGGTAGCCCACACGCGCCCCTGTTCGCCCGGGAGGCGGAGGGGCGGCCTCCCTGGCCCTTAAATACCTTCCGGCTGCTCGCCCCGCTCCTCTCAACCAATGGCTCCGCAGCTCCCTCTGACGGACATTCAGCCCTACCAATGGGAGGAGGACAGGAGGAACGACGACGCGGGCCCTCTTCAAGCTTCCCTCCCTCTGCGAGGCTCACCGGACAGGCGGGATCATGGGGGGGGGCGGGCTGCGTTCGATAGGCTGTTGGATATGATGGGCAGGTGCGTCAACCAACGGCAGGGCAGGGCGGGCACGCCGGCGCTACCTGCGGGTCGGGCAGCCGAGGCGGAGCGCTGCGCGAGGCGCTGCGGAGCCGCGCAGAGCCGAGCCCAGCCCAGCCCGCCGTCCGCCACCATGTTCCAGGGCCCCGAGGCCGACTCGGCCAAGCCCAGCTCCAGGTGGCGCGGCGGGGGCGCGGGGCCGAGGCGGGGCGGGCAGGGCGCGGGCGGGCCGGGCCGCGGGGCTTTGTTCGCGGGGAGGGCTGCGGCAGAGGGCCGAGGCGCGGGAGGCGGGGGGGAGGGCTGCGGCTGAGGGGAGCGGGGTCCCGCGGAGGGTCGGCCGCTGCTCGGTGCCCTCGGTTCGCCTCCCCCGCGGCCTGGGGCGGGGAGCGGCGGGGCGGGCCGCGCAGAGCGGGCAGGGCCGGCCCCGGCGTGCGGCGCTCGGGCCCGGCCGGCCGGGTGGGACTGAGCCGCTACCGGGGGTTGCGGGGCTGGAGGGGCCTGGTCCGGGGCTGCCCCGCGGGGAAGGGGGGGCCTGGCGCCGGGGGCTCCTTCCCCCCAGCCCGCTGCCCCGGGCCGGGAGGAGGGCCCGGCCGCGCTCAGTGCTGCGCTGAGAGGACCCGCCACAGGCGTCCGCACCAGCCGGTGCTGGCTCGTGCCCGCCTTGCAAAGGTGAAATACGTTGTTGTTACGTTTGGACGAGGGCATGCGGGCTGGTAACGCGGGGCTGAGGTGATTAACCCGTGCGCGAGGCGGTCACGTGCTCGGAGCGGGGGAAGGAAGCGTTTCCCGGTGTTAGGAGGGCGCTTTGGGTTTGCCTTTTATGCCAACCGCTCCGAGCTGTGTCCGGCTTTTACGATGACATCCGAGGATGCCATCGTAGTGTGGTCTCCAAGAAGCTTCTGCTCCCATTGGTAATTCTGAAACCACGATTCACTCAGGGTTTCTGGATAGAGTCTGGGATCCAGGTTCATCATAACTTACTAGTTAGCAGCTAGCAAAGGTGGTGTTACTACACCTTGTGCTCTGGCATTGTGGCAGAGTGTTTTCATCGTGCCTGAGAACAAACCATAGCAATACACACAGTATATGAACAGACCTGGCGCGGCGAGCGTGCATACTGCAGCACTGCAATATGTTACCTTACTGGATTTTATTGAGCGGGCTCTGAGATGATGACTATCGACATACAGCCTATGCCATCAAAAGCAAAAAGTACTTGGTTTAAAGACACTTTTCTTTCCAGAGCTTATTCTATTCCTTCCTTAAGCAAAAGTTTATGTGATGAGAATGCAAATCCTTTTGCCGTTCTCAATGTGTAGAAGTTTCTCTAATTAAAATGAAACTGAATTCAAAGTCACTGCAGCAGCCATCATCTGCTGTGGAAGTGGGAAAAAATAACTCTTCCTAATGTAAAAATCTTTGTGATGATGAAATTATGAACAGATGCTTTGCATTTTGAGAACTTCATAATACAGAGGTATTACTGTTAGAAATAAGTGATGCAAAAAATACTTTAAATGAAAGCTTCCACTTTAAGTAATTATCCAGTGAGACTTATCTACTGATCCAGGTAATGTATACAGTGATACAGCAAACAACTTGTTTGCTGAATCAAACTAACTTCCTAGTTTTAATTTATTAAACTTTGTAACAATGCTTTGTATTTTTAAGGAGGTTTTGCTTTTTGGAAATAAAACATGGAATTGCGCATCTAAGAGTTGTTGCTGGGAAAGCAAAGCAGGACAGAATTCTATCATTCTACTCTTGGTGCGTGCTATAAAGATGCATTGCTTTTATGTATCGTCAATTGATTTAGTATATGAGCGATTTCACAGCTGCTGCATAGAGCTGAAAATGTTACATGTAGCCATCTTGGAAATGTAATACGCATGTTCCCCTCTTCCCCATCAGTGTTACTGTAGAACTTTCAGATCAAGGGCGTAACTGACTTAACAGAGCTTGCTGTTTATTTATGAGTGAGCTATTTAATGAGCTGTGAGTTGGTATTGATCCAACAGCAGGAGTGTCCCCAGCACCTTCTGGTCTTGGCTTCAGAGCCTGGTGTTCTAAACCTTAACACGCCTGCTTTCTGCTAGTTACCTTAGTGATAGTCTCTTATGTATAACGCAACTTATTTTACCTGCTTTATTATAACTGTCTGAAGACTGGTGGGACTTCAGTATTTAACTTCTAGGCAGAATTTAAAAAAAAGTACATATTTATATAGCCAGTGTCTTGAAGTAATGGATGTCTCAGCACCTCTTCCACAGGTCAGCTGAAAGATTTAATGAGGAAAGGGCATTCAAATTCAAGTGTGTTAGAATGTAGGAGAAAGAGACCACAAGAACTAATTAAAATTCTTCAAGCCTGCCAGAAGAGAACAAAGCAATTAGTAGAGGCTTTTAAACTTAAAAGGTAGGGTTCTTAATTCAGCTATTCTAGATGAATTGACAGTCCTGTAGTCTACTGGAGGGGAGGGGAAGAACAGGCAGATCTAGATTGTGTAAAAAACAGAGGGGGCAGGGGTTTTTTATTACAGTTTAAAAGACTCCTACCCCCCAGAAGAAAAGGTGATCAAACTTACCTGGTTACAATGGCTACTAGACACAAAAATATCTCTATGTATGTATGGCACTCTATGTAACTGGTATAATACCCGTATAAACAGCATGATACTAATATAAACTAAAACTGCTGTAAAGTGTTGAATTTCCTTGTACTCTGTTGAAGCAGCTCACGCTGGCTTATCCACTTTTAGCACGCTGTTTTCCCTTGGTAGGATTCACAGGCTAAATCTTGTTTTCTTTCTTTGTGTGGGAGACCTGCACATCTCAGCTGATCTAGAAATGAGTGACAAGGAGGTCAGGAGTGCTCTAGAGGCGACAAAGCAAGAAAATAGCTTTGTATTCTCCCCAAGTTTGGGCTGATGTGAAGGAGCACAAAACCTTGTCCTCTTTACTATTGTAAAATGGAAGACTTTGTTGCTGTACTTCAGGATTAGTTTTGGTAATTCCTTTGAATGATTTAGTTATCTAACTTAGCATTAGTTAGAATTTTATGGACCTGGTGTCACAGTTACTTGCAAGTGTATGGAATATTCAGAATTGTACTAGCAATTAGAAGTTTCTGAAATTGAGGAAGCAAATCCACTTTGTGTATGTAGAGCAAAGAAGTTCTTTTGTGTGATGCTGGCAGAAAAGGTCACCTATTAGCTGATTTCAAAGTGCCTCGTAAAGCACCTTGCCTTATTCATTGCAGCAGTAGGGTTTTCTTAGTATGTATACTGAGCTGAAAATGGGAGGACAATATAAGATTAATTAGTGTTGGATTTCTTTTGATGCTTAACTGAGTTGGTTAATGGAATAATCAAGACCTTTAATCTTAAAATGGGGTTGCTCTTTTTTTTTTTCCTGCAGTGAATCTTAAATCCAGTTGCAGGAATGAGAAGTAATTTGATTCTTATGGCTGGTTGTTTTTCTTAAACCAAAAAAAATCTGAATATAGTTATTTTGTTATTCCCTCCTACGCTTGTAACAATGTGTTAAGAAAACAGCATGGTAAATGGAGTGAATCTATAGTGTAAGAAATGCTATCTGTGTAAAGTATGTTTTGCTTCCTTTCAATCTCTTTGATAGTATACTTAGAACTCAAGAAAGACTAGATGCTTTAAAAAAATTTCTGGAAAGAATGGGTAAATCCAGAAATCACTGAAATTATATGAAGGATACTAACAGAGCTGCTGTTTTAACAGGAGCCCCTTCCCAAACTCCTGTTTTTGCGTTGGTGTGTCATCCGTCCATCTCCCCTTGTTCCCTTTTCCTTCCATTTCTCAAGTTTAAATGCTCAAACTGCTTCGTGGTTTCTGGTCCATTCTGAATGATTGACATACATAATTTGCCTATATGATGTCTGGTTTTAATAGCAGTTTTAAATCTTCTGAGATATGTGGAAAGCCTGTAGCATAGTTGGATCTGTAGTGTGTTGAAAGTTAAATTGTAAATAAACCTTCTGCTCAGATATGATGTTACCTGTCCAGTGGACAAGAGTTATCCTGTCTACTGAAATTCTACTTACTCCCTCAAGCTAAAGGGATTCATTAAATCCACGGTTTTACTAAGGATTAAAATATTGAAGTTGGCCAGTAAAGATAGTTTCTCTGAGGCTGGTTCTGTCTATATAAACTACTCCCAGGCTAAAAGAGGAACTTTTTTCTCCTTCCTCTCAAAGAGTATAGAACTGCTTTCTGCATCCTGAGTTCTAAAATGCTGACAAGGCTCATTTTCTGACAGAGCAGCCAAATATCTCCACTTTTGTGAAATTAAATCTTAGACTTAAATTGGAGTAGATCTTGGCTCAGAGAGGAACCTCTTTTTATGCCTGGCAGATACCTAACTTGAAACGTCTTGCTTCTGTCACAGATCTATGGAGGGAGTGTCTTGTATTGATTCACTGACATTTGAATTCTGTTCAGGTAGTGTGGGATAAAGATGTTGCAATTTGTAAGTGTTCCTTTTGTATAAAAGTAAAGGTTAGTTTAGGTCCCAGATCAAGTATTCAGATTAGAAGAGGTATAATTCAGCTACTACTTTTGCTCAGCTGCTAAGATTGTAGCTAATTGGCTGAGTAGACATAAATGTAAAGATTATTTTTGCTATGTACGTATTAATTGCTTTGCCATGCTTTTTCTGTTCATTTCCCAATCAGTTCCACTGGTTCTGCTTCTGGGTAGTAGTTCAGTTCCTTTTCAGGGCAGGACCTGAAGTCTGTTGAACAAGGCATAGGTGTTAACTGGACTTATTACTCAAGGACAAGCATGACTTTTGGTAGGTTTTCAAGAAGTCAATGCATTTCTATTGTAACCTCCAAAATTTATGAGGATCTGTTTGGTACACCTCTGGTGCAGAGCTTTGGTTGTAATGGATTTGTATCTTGACCCCTAAAAATGTGGCTTTTTGGCATTCCAGCTTTCCATTGTAAACTCTTCAGCAGCTAATATGATTACTGGCAGTTGAAACTAGGAAATTTTTTAGTAGCTATGAAATTCCTGGTTTTGTTAAAAAGTGAGTTTGAGTTGTATCACAGATGCAAAGTTGGTACTGTGATTTAGCAGACAGTCTGATTCTGTAATAGTTATTTTAAAAATACTAACCAGAGTCATACGTCTTCTCCTAATCTCCTGTTGCTCCTGGAACACCACAGATAGCGTAGCCATTTGTTCTCGTGGCACTGGTGTGACCATTCCAAGTAATCACACGTAACTTAATGATGAAGTTGACTTACTAGGAGGCTGGCAATATTTGTGCTGAACTTGAGAATATTTTATTAGAACAGCTCTTGAAAAGTAGATACTTCAAAGACATAGCAGAATTACCTGAATTAAATTAAAATCAGAATAGTTATTCATAGCGTACAAGGGAGAATGGGGAGGGGACGTCAAATATGTTGAATGCTGTAAATTTCAAATAAACTTTTTGTCTCTTCTCTCATTCTGCAATGCAGGGTATTGAAGCCCCCAGGAGGAGGTTCTAGTAATCTCTTTGGGAGTACAGAAGAAGTTTCTTCTTCAAGCCGGCCACATCGGATGGCATCCAATATCTTTGGAGCATCAGAACAACCTCAAAACATTCCAAAAAGAACGAACCCTCCAGGTAAGAGCAGCCACCTCCTTTAGCACCACTGGGCTCTGAATTGCAGCTCAGTACTGGTTTTGTGTTCCTCAAATGGAACACTGAGATCTGTCTGTCTTTTTATGTTGCATTTTTACAAATTGGGTGGGCTTGAACAATAAATTATTCAGATTTCTGAATATATGAATATTTCAGCGATCTACATGTTCGCAGACTTCTTAGCACATCATCCAAGTCTGATTCTTTCTGAGTTGAGGTCTAGGAAATGATGAAAGGAAACTGCTTCTATTCTAGAGCTGTCTCATCAGTTAGCTGCACAGAGTACAGCTGTGATTCTGAGATGGGCTAGTGAATTCTTGTAACAAAGGATTTCAACTAGTATCTTCAGTCAAGCAAAGGTAAGTATCTAGGCAGTAGAGTTCTACAAGTCTTTGAATTCTTGTATTTCTTTTTTTACTTTTTTAATGCAGTGTTGTAAAACTAGGTCATCTAGGAACAAAAAAAATAATCATAACTCTCTTGCAGGAGGAAAAGAAAGTGGTATTTTTGAGGATTCTAGTTCTTCTCAGCCTCGTCCACGCATGAATCCACCTGGTGGGAAGACAAGTGATATCTTTGGATCTCCTGTATCCACCGGCGTTGTGCGAGCTCACCCAAACAAGCCTAAGGTATTTGTACTTCTTTCACTGTCAAACCACAAAGCTAGCAGCTCAGACAAGTCTTACAGTCTTGTCACAATGCAATGCCTGTGTTCTCTTTAAGATGACAGACCTGAATTATGCATAGGGTAACTTCAAGTTAGACAGTTATTCCTGAATTCTCTTTTTGATAGCTCGTTATCTTTGGTATATCAGATCTTAGCATGCTCTGTAGTTTGCATGGAAAACTATTAATTAGACTGTGGATGTGTGTTCAGAAAAAAAGAAAAAAAAAATTCCAAAGCCTTTGGTCTTCCTTGTAAGTGAGGTACAGCCAGAGTTCTTGGCACGCAGCCAGACAGGGAGATGATACTTCTCTTTGTTCTGCAGTTTGGCAGAGGTGGTCTTGATGCCAGCTCTGAAGGTTGGTGAATGCTGGTGAGCTACAGTCATAAATCTTGATGTGGCCCGGCTGTGTGCTTCACCTCTCTTCAATACGTGTCTCTGCATTCAGTGTGAAAGCATTTTAGCAGGAGGTTAAGCTTAAGTGATCAACAGTGAAAAACTAACTCAAGATCAGCTTTGAGTGTCAGGTCCAGCATGTACTTGATTTTGTGATGTCAGACAAAAGTGTTTCTCGCTCTATAAGGTATTTTTTGATCTTAAAGCTGGGATGTGTAATGGTTGGTGAGGCTTGTAGTTAACCACCAAATCTCGTTTTGGAATAAAGGGTACGTTGCCTATTCGTTTCTGTATTTCAGTGCCCTATATTCAGTTTTACAGCCTGCTGCCTTACTCTTAAGTAGGTAGGATTCAGTGAGTAGCCACTGTGTGGGCAACGTGTTTGACATGTCAGATAGCATGGAAACTTGACATCCCGTTCACTCTTTGTGCTGAAAAAGTAGTAGCAGCCTCATTTCTCCTGGAACCTTAGGAAGAAAAGATTAGTCCAATGTAACTTTTTTCCCCTCCTTTTTTCCCTTAAGTGTGAGGGTGCTGGTAGTGTGCTTTTGCCTACCTTATACAGACTGGAGTGTATTTCGGGGGATTTGGGTCATAAGAAAGGAGGAGGGGAAAAAGACTGGGAGCTGGGTTTTGTCAACTGGGTGCTGTTGGTGTAGGAAAGGGGTTTGTTTTTCCTCTGTACCCCTTTATCAGGCTGGCATCAGGTTCTCTTTAGTTGCCTTTTTCGAGAATGTAACATTAATTCCTGTGAATTTCTGACTAAATGGAGGACAGCACTTTGGAAATTCCTATGTCTTCATTTAAAGCATTGGAATTGTGGGAAATGCTGGGATGGAAAGGAGATAGCATATTTGCAAAAATTACTGCAAGTTGAATTTCATGGGTGGGAAAATATGCAAGCTGTTCTGAAGTGTTGCATGTATTTCCAGCAGTTAATTGAGATTGTTGGGGAAATGATCTGAAAAGGTTTTGTCAGTTACCTGAGGTTCAGGTCACAAGGGATACTTAGTTCAGGTCACAAGGGATACTCGCTGAAGACAGTAATTGCTGAATAGGAATAGGGTGCTCAAGGGCTGCTTGTGTTCTGGTTGTGAATACCAGCTTCTCCTGGGTGGTAGCGGATGCTTGACAAGAATGGTACTTCCAGGCCTTGGGACTGAACTGTTTCTCATAGACAAAGTTTTAAGACTGATGGATGGATGTAGCATCTGCAGCTGTGTGAATCCTGAGATGTGCACCTTGACATAACATAATAGTTACCTCCTACCACTTCTTTGGGGATTATGTAGTGATGGAGGGGATGAAGAGGTGCACATAGTGGCTGCAGCTGTTGGCTTTTACCATGATAAATGCATAAACTTAGATCAGAACCCAAGCAAGACTTTCTGAAAGATTTTGTGGCAGAACTACTGTTTGATAATACACTAAGGTGGTTTTTGGTTCTTTGCAGGATCACATTGTCTTGAAAGAAGATGAAACACCAAAGAAGCTAGAAGGTCAGCAAGAGAAATTCCTTTCTCTCTTCTCCTTCAGAAGATAAGCTCTGAGGAATAGTTTTGTATGCTTCCTCTTCAAAACATAAGACTAAGGCTGGTGTTTAGGATAGTATAACTGAGAAGTTTTCCTCCTTTTGGAAATTTAATCACTTGTCTTGGGGAAGTGGTTCTCTTCCTCTTACTGAGGAGAACACCACAGGCGTAAGTCTTGACACTGTGTGTGTGTTTGTATATACTTTGCTTTATACCATCTGTGTATATGTAGATATATATGGAATCTGTATATACAGAAAAGCATCTGATCAGATCACTTCTTCCTCTCTTGCTCTCTCCTTCATGTGTGTAATCTTGTAAATAACAGGTAGCTGACTGACAAAATGTATTATTGCTCAGCTAGTTATGGCTAAAGAATGATGAGAACACTGCTTTCAAGCTCAGCATGAAAGGATTGATTAGTATATTGCAACTCTTAATTGCCTGAAACTGCCAAAATAATTCTGAAGGTATGTTGCTTAGCCTGCATATCCTTGTTAGAAAGACTACTGAAGAAAGAGAGGGATTGTTGTGAAGACTTAAATTCTTCCTCAGCACCTGTTTCCTTCAGGAAAAATAACCAGAGAAACCCTAGTGTGCTGTGGGTGGGAGAAATGGGAAATAATGCAGCCTACAGAAGATGAGGCATGTTGTGCACTACAGAATAGCAAGTTGATCTAATCTCTTTCCTTTTTATTCAGCTACAGAAAATGTCAAACCACAGCTGGAAGATGGAGGTGAGAAAAAAGATCTGGGCAAAGAGGAGCGATGCAAGGAGCCAGAACCCAAGATAGACAATCACGAGCCCCGACTGGGGCCAAGGCCACGCTCACACAACAAAGTTCTCAACCCGCCGGGGGGGAAGTCCAGCATTGCATTCTACTAGGGTCATCTGTTCGCTTTCACTAACGGAGTCTGCACAGAAACACTTGTCTGTGGTTGCGAGGTTGGTTTATAGACTGTTGTTTGTCAGTAGATTCTTAGGCAGATGGATAAGGGTTATGCTCGAGTGTGTAGGAAGGGTAACCTGGTGATTTGGGGAGGGAGGGCTGGGGAGGGAAAGGACAGCCTGTGGAAGATGTGAGTATTGGCTTGCCTGGGTGGGTGGCAGAGGGGGACATTAGTGTAACTTTGTGAAAGATCAGTGCTACTTTGTGGTGAATTCATCTCAGACTGTTAGGTTCTTAGCTGGTTAGCGGCTCAGGACACTCTTGTGGAGTCAGGCTTAGCCATACAGTCAACATGTACAACAGCGTGAATGGGCAGGGACCTGGAGGTCACATCTGAAAGGTTCTGCAGCGCAGCAGGTAGGCTGTGCTTTCCTCTGGGCGATAGGATGCAGCTTCACAGTGTGAGGTGACTTGCACTTTAATGTAAATACATTCCACTGGAACAAGTAATGCTACCGTGGTTTTGAGTGTCTTCAGTCTTTGGTTCTCTCTTCCTCTTTTCTTGCTTTGCAGCACGATTGCTGATACAAGGACAAAACATGCTGAAAGTTTCATTTGTACTCATAAACCATCATACGTTAAAAAGTATCGTGGTCTTCCCTCCTCAGAGTATTCAGGCTTTTCTGATGCCTTCAGTAATCTGCTGATTACTACAACTAGCTCTTGACAAGTGGTAATGCCAGTCCAACATGCTGTTTCATGTAGGTGCTTCTAGAAGACTTTTATTTAACGTATCCTGGGTGAGTGCTTGCATGGTTTCTGGTAAAGATGTGGGTGCAAATGTGAAGATGTGGGTGCAAACAATACCTTTATGGTCCTCCTTGAACAGAAGTAACTTACAGTGTACGATTACAGTGGAGAGTATACCAGGTTGTCCAGACAGCTAGCTTTGACCCAGCCTGTATAGAAATGCCTTTGCTTCTGCAAAGGTTTTTACATTGTGCCCTGCAGAAACCAGGATTGTTCTGCTGCCTTCACCACAGTGCATTTTTTTGTTTGTTTGTTTGTCTGTGCTGACTCTGTTAGTGAATTCTCTCGTCTTTGGTCAGCCTTACGTTTTGCCTTTGACTGCCTCAAATTTTTGTTGGTAAGGTTGGGAGAACTATGTGGATTCTCCCCAAACCACAGCTGTAGTTGTTTTGAGATGTGCTGTAGACGATCCTAGTTGGAGAAACAATGACTTTAGCAATACAAACCTTTTGGTTGTGCTGGCTATTTTAAATCGTGTTTGGAAGACGTGCACATTTTGCACAGACATCTGTTAGGGAGGGTAGCTCCCATCATTTGTTCTCTGAATGGACTTTCTTATCATATCCACCAAAGAACGAGTGGCCTTACCTGCGTGTGTCTGCTGCTGCTCTAGCCCAGGTCCCCTGGGAACAGTGACTGTTCAGAGGGGACTGCCTCTGGGCCAGGTGCTAAAACACTGATTTTATAGTGCTTACTAGACTGCCTAGTTCAGTTGATGTTGGAAATGGTGGATGTCTACATGAAGACTTAGTTGCCTTTTTGGATAGTGAAATATATGGGGCAGTGCTGAAGGTAGAAATAGCCATGGGAAGTAGGGATTTCAATGCCTTTGTACCTTTCTGATCCGTTTGGAGCTCCCTGTTACTTGTTGGCCACCTAGGAAAACAAGACAGCAATTGTAACTGCAACCGTGGAATGGATTTTTCTTACTTCTAAACATGTATTTCCTAGAAGCTGTTCTTAAGCCTGTGCTGTTTAGCCTCTGGCTGAGTCTCGGACACATCTATTTGTTTCAGTTCCTTGTTCCAGCACTTGCCAAGGGTTTTAAGATGCTGCCATGTGGAAAAGTCAACCAGAGGCTGCTTTCTGCATTGAAGGGTCTGGTGTGATTGACCTGTCTGTAATACTGAGCTTAGACTTGGCATCTTTTATAGTACCTGATGTGCATTGGCTACAGTGCCTGTCTTTTAAACAGCAACTTCCAGCTAGGCCTTAAATTAGTTAAACTATGTTAATTTTCTTGCATTTCTTTCTTTGGAATGTATACCATGTTTTTCAGCTTGTCAAGTGAGATTGATGAGAGCACTTCTCCGGGACAGAAGGGGATTGGAAATCAAATGATAAATCATGCAATTGTCAATAAACCTCTGTATTTTGTTACTTCATGGTGTGTTGCAGATGTCTGCTTGTATAAATCAATCAGTTGTCCAGTTCAGGGTAGATGCACTGGTGAATTCTGTTATCCGAAATGGGAAAAATCGCAAAATCCTTTTTCAGGCCACCTGTGCTGGGCAGTACACTTCGGAGATTTGACATCCTGCTCAGGGGTCATGGGACAAGCACCTCTTATCCCTGGGGACTGTGAAGGGACGGTAGCAAGGGTGGGCTGTTCAGGTCAATGCCTTTTTGTGGGCAGCTGTACAAAGCTGGTGCCCTGTACAAAGCAGGGATGCTGTTACGCTCTTCAGCAATATTGTAAATAGACTTAAATATCCGAATATTTTAAATACTTAAATCTATTTGTAGAGTAGTGTAGTAATTCCGCTTGAGCAAGGGATGCTATTCATGCGGAGAAGTCATCGTCCCACCTCTGCACTTCCAATGAGTACATAAAACTCTCTTTGTGTGCCAGACTGTCTTGGCTGACAGAGTGGAGGTAACTGCAGCTGCAGATGTTCCAGTTTGGGGCGTGTGGGACATGATGGCCTCTCAGCCAGGGTGTGTTCTAAATCTGCTGGGTTCATCCCTTAAACCACAGCTTGTGGTGCCTACAGAGCCTCTTAGCCAGCACCTGCTTCTACAGTGACTTCTGTGTTTTGCACAGAGAGTTTTGCTATTTATAGTTCAGGACTCTTTCAAGCACGCACAGTGCTTTGGGTGGGATCTGCTTAGTGTGGGAACTGGCGAATATCCTTGATGGATAACGTGTTGGTAATGAAGGACTGTCCCTCCTTTGAACTGTTGTCAACTAGGAGAGTACAATATAGTTTTCACTTTGCAGCTCTGTATGTTACCTCATTGCTTTGCCCCTAAATTGAAGTTTTGTAGCTTAAACGCTTAGGATAGAGTATTATCGGGGTTACTGTTTCAGACTTGGAAGTAAGATGATAACCGTTATAATAAGCTTAGCTTGGGAAGTGGTTAAAGGATGCCTTGTGTGCTTTTCTGAGTCGTGTACGATTCTAGGTATAACTGCTGCTTAGTTCCTAAATGTCACTGTGTCTGCCCAGTACAAGACAACCCTGTTCTAATAAACAGCCCAGCTGCAGTGCATCATCCCTCCCCATCCCCCTGAACCCCATTCACCCAGGTCAGCGCATGTTTTCCCCCCTTGGGACTGCTGGCCTCCGTGCAATGCCTTCTAAGCAAGCACTGTCTGATATTGTCCTTCTGTTACATCACTGCGTAACCATTGACAAACAGCCCGCTTTGCACTCTCCATAAGATTAATGTCCTCCCTGTCAGTGTTTTAAGTAGCATTACTGTGGGTTTTTTGAAGGATTTATACAGGTTAATCAGACTTGGCGTATCTGAAGTATGTTCTTGGGGCTTGTCTAGTGAGAGAACATACATGGTGGTGTGTGGAGACAATTATTTAAGCACTAAATGAGTAACTTGTGGTGTGTTCCCTGAAAAATTCTTGCAGTTGCTTACATACAATGTGATCGCAGTGGTGCATGGACACACCCAAGTTAGTATGTGATCATGTGGTGGAGAACTGATTGATGCTTGCTTGCATCAACACATGGAGCGTGCTCAGTTGTCAGCTCACATCTTCACAGTTTGGAAGCCAGCTGGCCACTCAGCATTTTGTTCGAGCCCTGTGATGTGGCTCTATTGAATTGCAGCTTGAAGCTCTGCTGAAATCCTGTATTACTTCCCTTTGGAAAAGGTGATGGTTTAAAATGTTGAGGCTGGAGTTTTCCATTGTTTATTTTTCTTGAGGACTAAACTAGGGGCACAGCCAGGATGCTGTGCTGGACAAGAGAAAGCAGAAGGATGCCAACCTCTGAGTGTAGTCTATCTGCTGGTATCGGAGGCAGGATTATAGAGAGACTTTGGCACGAGGTAAGCCATGTGTGTCACTGCTTGTTACAAGGTGTGCAAGTAAAAGACCGAGTGATGATTTATTGCTGGCCAAGAGCTGAAGCATGGAACCCCCACAAACAGCCAGCAGACTAAACTGGGTAATTTGCTACTTGCTCCTCACTCTGAAAACACAGTCAGTGAGCAGAAAGAGCAGGTTTTAATTATTGTGCTAAATTTGCAGCCCTGATTACTTTTATTGCTTTATCTTGCATCTGGGGATAAAGATTATTCTCTCTTGAATGTCGCTTTCCCTTTCTTTCAAGCTGCAACTCCTGATGTTGTTTGCAGGACCGCCTTCTCCTCAATGCTGCTGTAACGGGCAAGAAAGAATGCCAGAATTTGCTTTACTCATCAGCCTCTCTAGCTCCAGTTAGCTTCTAGTTCTTCTCTCTTACCCTACCATTTCCCTCCTCCCTCCTCCATATATGTGTATTTTAAATGGTAGCTATGTGCCTTTGGCCTCTCAGTTATCCCTCCCTTGCTACTCCTGGGTGTATGCTATATGCCGCTTAAGCCAAAAATGCAAACAGCTCTGTGTCAAAGTGTATTGGAAGCATAGAGGTCTGTCAGAAGTAAGCGGGAAATTTATGTTGTGCCAGTTTCTTCATAATGGTGATGGCTTTTCTTCCAGTGCCACCTCCCACAAGCATGTAAATGTGTGCTCCGCTGTGTAAAAGCGCTAAACGTTCTGGCTTCTGGGAGCATGCACTGGAGCATGAGTAAAAAAAATCCACCTCAGTGTGAGTTGCCTGAACTAATGTCCACTTCTCACGTTTCACAGTTTATATTTTAAGAGTTGCAATCCACTGTGTCTTATGCAAGAGGAAGGTTCTGCCAAAGTATTGTTGAAAAGAGCTTGTTTTCCAGGGTTGCCCAAGGCTAGGCAGAGGGTGCAGGGTGGGGATTCTTATTTTCCTGTACACGTGGTTGGTGCAACACCACAAAAAATTAAAACCAGTTGATTGTTTCTTTCGATTTTTTGCAGCATGCTGAGTTCTGTGAATGCCACCCTTTACTATCATGACAAGCTCAAAGAAAGCAGAGTGCCATGCAAGTGATTTGTAGGAAGTTTCTCAGAAGTGAGCTCTGGCATTTCAGGAGTGGGTGTCGAGCAAGAATCGGGAAGGCAGGGAAAGTGAAGGTGACTTTCCTGTCATCAGTGGAGTAATTAATGAAACAACCAGTTCAACAGGCATAACAGGAAGCTGTTGACGTACCCTACTGGAGATGAGCAGGTACTGTTGCAGGAAGGCTCGTTCTTACGTCGGCTTCAAGCTTTACTAATCTGAGCTGAAATATGGGAGCAGTCTTCTAAGAATAACTCCTTGCCTGTGAGAGGCTCTAGCAAAATCCTTCCAACCTAAATATGGTCTTCGTGCAACAGACTCAAAGGTCACTAGAATCTCCCAACATTTTTAGATTATAATGAAGTGGTTTTTAAAAGGGACCTTTGCACAACACTGTCTACACAAACCTCTCTAGCCCGCAGAAGTTCTTACTGCGGGTGGCGAGGCACTGGCCCAGGCTGCCCAGAGCAGCTGTGGGTGCCCCATCCCTGGCAGTGCCCAAGGCCAGGCTGGATGGGGCTGGGAGCAGCCTGGGCTGGGGGGAGGTGTCCCTGCCTGTGGCAGGGGGTGGAACTGGGTGATCTTTCAGGTCCCTTCCAACCCAAACCGTTCTGTGATTCAGTGACAGGATTATAGGTGGCAAATTTTCGAAATACGCAGGAATGTAGGCAGTGAGGTTCCCAGTGCTACACAGTCGTAAACTTTGTTAACCAATGGTAGATTTTAAGGGAATCTTTGATGACAAGCTAAAAGAAAATAGAGCTTTCTTTGAAAGAAAGAGTATGTATGGCACAACTTAAGAACAGAAGAGTGAGGTTTCTATTCTGGTAATTCAGAAGGAGATGATGTAATGGCAAACAGGAATGGCTGGCTTTTGACCTTCTTCCATGAAGAAACCAGTACAGGGCTTTCAGTGGGTATCCCAGCACTTGTGACAGGGCCACCCCACTGAATTTAGCTGCAGCAACATAAGGATATAAACTGAGAAAGCTGGTGACTCCCTGCCAGCCAGGCTGAAGCCACGGCATTTAAGCTGGGCATTGGCAGTACTCCCATAAAAAATCAGCTCTATTGAACATGTGCTTTCTTTGGTACACAAGCATCCAGCCTGAGTATAGTACTGCTGCATGTGGTTTTTCATAATCACATTTGGAAATTCACCATGGGATTTCTCCACTACATTAAAAAAAAGCAACTGCAGGATTTCAGTGCTGAAGAGCAGTGCACCAACTGGGGGCTGAGGGATGCACTTAAAGCCAGTCTAGGAAGAGTCTGACTTACCAGCTCGGTAAAAACACTGGTGAGGCCTCACGTGGAGGGCTGAGTCCAGTTTTGGACTCCCTAGTATGAGAGAGATGTGACTTAGGGAAAGAGCACAGTGATGGGCCACAAAGGTGTGAAATGGACTGGAGCATCTTTCATAAGAGGAGAGGCTGAGGGCGCTGGGGCTGTTTGGCCTGCAGAGATGGCTCGGGGAGATCTTACTAGTGTGTTCAAGGACCTGCAGGGAGGGAGTGAGGACAAGGGAGCCAGATTCCTCTCTGAAGAAGAGGCATTAGGCAAAACTTAAGCCACGCAAAATTCTATCTGAACACAAAGAAGCACTTTTTATACTGTCAGAGCAGTGAAACACTGGGTCAGGTTGTCCAGAGAGGTTGTAGTCTCTCCATCTGTAGAGGTGCTCAAACTCTGACCAGATGTGGTCCTGGTCAGCCTGTTCTGGCTGACACTGCTTGAGCAGAGGGTGTTGGACTAGATGATCTAAGGAGGTCACCTCCAAACTAAAAGATTTGTCCACCTTTTTTGCAGTTCTGTGACTTCTCACCCTACTCCCAAATTTCTGCTGCACCAGCCTCCCAACAGGGAAATCCTTTCATTACCTGTGGTGTGAAATGAATTCACAGGGTAACTTAAAACTTAGAAGACCTTGCTCTTCTGAACACATTCTCTTCAGTCAATCAGTTTTAACAAAACTGTGCTTTGATGGGTGGATTTGTTTTCTGTGACATCTTCTTACAATATGACTTTCCTCGATGCTGTCTGTGTCTAAATTGCTTTCAGTCTACCAGTGTTTATGTTAAATGCAACTTGAGCAGAGCTGCTCCTAAGAATTTGTAATAATTTACATTGTCACTGACTTCAGCATTCCTTATACTTGGTTATGTTAAAAGTTTACTTCATTCTTAAAGCATCCTTTGTGCTTCTGTAAACACTGAATGTTTGTGAGCATTTTGCATAGTGAAAAGGGCGGTTGGCTGAGTAAAATAAGCCTCTAGCATTCATGAGTAAGAGCACCCTGGTTTAAAGGGCAGAATTTCAGATCAAGACCTTTTACGCTTTTGAAGGCAAATGAATAGGCACAGTTTACAGAAGTATTTCTAGTAAGGCAGTTAGCAATTAAGCTAGGCTTGTGTGCAAAACATAATTGATTTGATTAGTTCGGTCTCCTGCCTAAAGAATAATGATGGTGCCGCTTGCATGCGTATGTAATTTGTGAAAGATGCATGCTAATCCAGAGCTAGCTTGAACAGCAGGCCTGCCAAGGTACGTGGATTACCAGGTGCTGACGTACAGAATTCTTGTGACAGAGAAACAGTGGCAGACGGGGCAGGCACACCTTATATGGCCTCTTGTGATGCAAGACTGAAAAGCAACTATCTGACAGCTTATAAACAAACTTCGGCGAGGTTAGTTCTTAAAGTGTCCCACGTGTGTCTCTGTGTGTTGGAGAATGCCTAAGAACCATACAGCAGACATCCTTCACTGGTGTGCCAGGCATAAGAAAGTGGAAACATTCCCCTTCTGTAGACCATTCCCTTTAAAGATGTTTAAAATACACAGGCTAGAAATCCCCTTTCAAACAGAAGCACTCAGTGCTGCGTCTGGCAGCCAGCATGGTTCTCACTGTGCAGAGGTTCAGCTGACAGAGCCTTCGTTCCCTGTCTCGTCATCGAGGAGCGGTGCTGCATCCGCAGGGTCTCGGTCCTCCCGTCCCACGGGTGCTCCCTTCCTTGTTCTGTTCAGTGTCCCACCCTAGAAATTCCAAGAAGCAATTAGTGACAAAAAGGATACTGTTCTTTCTGTACACATACGTTGCTACAGCTGTGCCCTGGCCCTTCCCCTTCTTGTAAAAAAATACAGCTGCCGATAGCTTGGTACTAGGAAAAACTACTGTGCACTGCATCGGTATTTCAGTGGATAGTTCTGTTTCCATGCAGTCCCATTTTCCTGTCAGGGGAATGACTTACATGTGCACCCAACAGCTACTACATCAGTAACAGCAACTCTGTGATGCAGGGTGTTGTGAAATTGCTTGGAGGGGGGAATTACAGATCTAAAATTAGAACAATGCTTTAAGGAAAAATACAATCGTTTTCATGCCTTTTATTACGCTTACCTGTTTCTTGTCCACAACATTGAGGCTAACGGAGGCAACAATGCACGCAATAGTGTTTGCCAACATAAATATCATCATCTGTTGCCAGCGCCACAGGGGGATCTTTAATTCACTAGAAAAGGCCCAAACAGGATAGGACAACTCGTCATTTGAAGATACTCAAGGCACCTCTATAGATCCTTGCAGCACCAGGCTGCAAATACACTGATTTCTACTCTCACTGCTCCACTAAAGCACTGTTGATGTCTCTGCCTGAAAAGAAAAAAGCATTCTTACCTGGACTTTGTTCCTAGAATGTGTCCAACAATCAGGTTTGAAAGGCCAACTCCAATCATCTGCACAGAAGTTGCAAGGCCCATAGCTGTCCCCAGAGTTGCTTGGGGGACCACAAGAGGTATGGATGGCCACATACTAGCCTGGTAGGAATAAAGAGAAGAGGAATTAACTCAAAGCCTCATTTAAAGGTGTTAGATGGTCATTGGTTTAAAAAGGAATTATTCCCACTAAATAAAAATTGGTACTTTTTCCTCAAAAAATCTGGTATTTATCTCTCCTAGCCTGTTGCCTGGTTCTAGACTGTTCCCCGTCCTTGCCGAGCAGCCTGAGACAGCACGGACAGTGCATGTTATTTGAAACTGGAATAACCTGACTCCAGATTTCTGAAGGAGATAGACCTGATTATTTAGTTCATAAAACTCAAAGGTGATCCAGGTGTTATATTCAAGGTAAAAAAGCATTAAGAAAAGCTTAGACAGATTAATGCTTCACACTAAGTCAAGTGGTCCCTTAGTCTGCTTGTGTTTTGCTCCATATTGATTCTTTGGTGTTACTTGTTACTAACCAAAATCTTCAGGATGGGGGAGCCAATGACTTCAGACTCTGGCTGCTAAACCTGCTCATCAAGACACAAGGGCAATGATAGATGCCATCCAGGCTATAGAAGGAGCACAGCCACAAAACCACTACAGCAGCAGGGCTGTGAACTTACAGCAGCGAAGGAGTAAGTAATCCCCAACCAGATGGTAGAGACTAACGGAGGAACAAACGTAAATGCCAGGAGAGCGAAGACCGGCAGAGTCAATGCAGCACAGCCAACAGCAAAGACACCTCTCAGTCCAACATAGTCCTGGGAAAGGCAACAGACAGAAGGCCTCTTAGAAGGGATCCTTGCTTCCCACAGATCCTAGAGACATGAGGGGCTGTGCAAATGAGTGGCACTACCAGGTAATTTCCTAGCTGTTGGTATTGTAGCAGGCTGGCTATTACTAGTTCCTCTTGCATACTCGTGAACCAGGATGGAAACACTTGTCAGACAATTAGTGCCCAGTATTCATGTGAAATGGCAGGCTTTAATGAAGGGGGAGGAAACCCACACCGTTATGCCCTGACAGTTATGGAAATAAGGAAAGGAAGAGTTTGACAAAACAGGCACCGATTACATGCAGGTTGTCCTTTCCTGTCTACTTGCAAGGCTTATCCTGATCCTTTCTGTTCCAGTCTTGGACTTCTCAAAACATGCAGACATTGCCATGGTTTGATGCTACCATAGCACAATTAAGGGACAGAGGCAAGAACAGGTCAACATTACTTCTTGTGATTTAATTCAGACTAAAATGCATCTTGCCATTTGCAAGGAATTAAAGCACTGCTTGTTCAGCAACAACAGGCTAGGTTCTGGGTGAGGGTGTTGTAACAAAGACATTTCCAAAAATTAGGAAAAAGTTATCAGCAAGCACTTTGTTTTGGGTACTCACAATCAATATGCCAACTGCTGCAGAGAGAACAAGGGAGCTGTCATACACTGCCCCAGCGATATAAGCGGCAGCCTGCTGACTGTAACCAGAATATTTATCCTGGATAAACTTGCTAAAAATAAAACAAGGGGGGGGGGGGGGAAATATATAATTAGGATTCTTGATTTAGTTATTTTGACAGAAAGTACATCTGAGCACAAACATATGGACAGGAGGGGTTTTAATGAGAGGACTTGTAAACAGGTTTAAGTCCATGTGGTTTGTAGTGCCAAGCCTTTGTCGTTTTCTTTTCTTTTTAATTGGTGCACACCATAGAGAAGCTGGTAGCTTAAATGGCAGCTTTCAAGATGCTTCTGCAAGTGCAGAGTAAAACTGCAGGTTAAAGTTGGGCATATGTTCAATTACATCAGCACAGCTCACAAGCAGCAATTTCCTGTCACCTGTCCAGAACATACAGATGGATTTTTGTAACATTCTTTTTGAAAAGGCACAAAGCATTATCAGTTCAAGGGTGAGAATGCTGAGGGGCAGGAAAAGTACCTTAAACTAAACCGACAGCAAAGATTAGCATTTAAATTGAGCACCTGCATTTCAGAAGTACTAGGAATTCCCCCAGTATCTTTAAGGGGATCTGGTTAAAGCAGAAAACGTACAAACCAAGTTTTGTTTTCATTGTCAGAAGTCAGCCTTTCACCTTTGTTAAGGACACACAAAAATGGCATTAAAACAACTCAAATTCTTTACCGAATTTACAGTCATACGCTCATAATAGCTTAGAAAAACTAGTTTGTTTGGAGATCTTGTAGCTACTTAAACCTGGCTTGGCTACTTGCACAGCTACTCACCATTAGTAATAATGAGCCTTTGTAGCCTGTGCTGTCAGCAAAGTATGAAATGCGACACTTCCCTGAAGATTTATTGCAACAGAATTCGCCAAAGAGCAGTGGCCTTGGGACCATTATTTTTCTGACTGGGAAGCAGTGTAGCATTTTTTTGCTGGAGAAGATGTATGAAACATGACTCTTGGTGCCTGAACCTTTGTTCCACAGGGAGAAAAAAAATAAATTCTGCAGGGAGGCAGAACTGCAGAAATGAGGATTCTGTGTGATCAATAGGTACTGTTTTCAGTTAAAACGAGAGGGCAACTGATAGAAAGACCATCTCATCAAGGCCTTGACAATCCTTGCCATCTTGAATGTCTTTATTTTACTAATAAAAGGTCACTTGTACATTTGTTACGACAATGTTGATGACATTTCTTCACTCCTGATTTCACAGTGGCTTACTATACATCACTAACAAAACACTACCTAAATAATTTTCTTTTTTTCACTGCAGGCCTTTGCTAATCTGAGTTCATGCTCATTACATGATAAAAGCTGCATCATCCACAAACAGGAAAAAAGCAGCAAAATGACAAGTCTGTAGCAGAGCCACAGGACAGAAGCAGGAGTCCTAGTTTAGTCAGGCAGGTTGCTTTTTTGTTTTAAGCAAATTAAGGCACAAAAAGGAAGTCTGCGAGCCTTGTACTGGGATGCAAAGGCTTCCTTACTTGCAAACCCAGGCTGACGCAAGCTTGGCTTTATTTCAAACACAGCAGACAACGTGCAGGAGCTGCAGGACAGAACTGCCCCAGGCTTGTCAAGCCAACACCCCACCCAGCTGAAAAGACAGCCATGTTGTTGGACTATCACAAAGGTGAGATGTCTACAGGCAATTTTTTAAATAAAGTATTTCTTTCCCTTTCAAATCCTTCTGATCCTCCTTCGGCAGTGTTCCAAGCTTTAAATATTGGATGAATCATTTCCCTTTAAGTTATTTTTGCTTTCCTTCAGAAAACTCCCTCATCTTTGAAGGGAAAGAAAGGTCAAAGAACCCTCATATCTTTAGCTAGGTGTTAAAGACATGTTTCTCTGTGTTTCATGAGTGAAAGGAACAAACATATTACCCCATCTTTCCCAGTCAGCTGAAAATTGAGGGCCTGCAAGGGTCTAATACACTTGTATCAGTCAGTGGGACTACAGCCGCAGAGCAATACCTGGCATCTGCCACAAAGGGGAAGACTCCATTGTAGAAGAACATGATTGTGAAGACCAGGAGCCAGTAGCGAAGGGGAAGTCGATGGATGTCCTGAATCCGCTGCAAAGATAAGATGTGCCCTCACTCACCAGGAAATAGTCTTTAGCTTCACGCTAATGGCACTTTCTGCAAGGCGCTAAAAGTCACAAAACATTTAAGAGGTAACAGCAGGTAAAAGGGAATTGAATGGCAGCTCAAGTACCTCTAAGCGAAATTTGGCAGGTGCTGACTCCAAAGCATTCCTTCTTCAATGTATTCAGTAAAAATACCAAAAAAAGCTTTCTTCTTTTTATTAAGGTTATGGCTGCAAGACACTGTTCTAAACAAGCTCTATTAAGAGCCTATTGCAAAACCTTAAGTGAAACCCAGTGGAAACATTCAGTAGGAACAGGAGTCACACCACTGAGATACAAAAAACAGCTAAGAATATCGTTACCAGAAGGATGCTGTCTAATAGATTTAAGTGCCATAAAAATTGCAACCTATTGCCTGTAATGCTTGTTCCTAAACAGAAGAATGCAAGGTGAAATGGAAGATAAGGGCTGGCAAAAGATAATTCTGTACTGAGCAGATTAACTGTTTTCTATCGTGGATCCTGTGAGCCAGAAGGCAGTTCCAGAGAGAAGCTACTATCTAGCTTTTTGCACAAAATCCTCCTCCGAGCCACCTACGGTCAAGAAGTAACTGGCTCAGGAAAGTAATGCCGTTCAGAGTGCTAACTCGGCTCTCTGGAAGGCTGCAAATACACAGTCTCTAAACAGAAAATTTGCACTTGCCTGGTGGTTTGTATCCTCCGATGTACCTGAAGAACTGCTCTGCAAGATTTAACCAAGCAGTGTTGATGCCCTCTTCCGGCCACGACCAGCTCTAACTGCTGCAGGCCTCCCTGCACTACAAAGCAGTGCTCATGCACCCCAGGCTTTAAAGATTTGAGACAGAAAAGTTGTCTGTGCACCACGTACCACTTTTTTGGATTCTTGCTGGATAACCCCATCCAAGCCCAGTTGCTTCATGCCCACTTTATCTAGCACACTGACTGTAAGGGCTGAAACAAAACCAAGCACACAGAGCAGGGTACCTGGAAAAGACACAAGAGGTATTAGAAATTCCCATGTGGAGAGAGCTGAATGACAAAACCAACTGCATGTAATATGTAGAATTCTCTCTGACTCCTGCTTCTGGCTTCTCTTAACATTAACAGCCTTACTTACTGCAGCCATATGTATAGTAGGACCACATACTGCTTACCACCCTGTCAGGGTCCTTGAGCTTTGTCCACTGAGCTTCCAACATGCTGCAGAACTGCCTGAGGCCAGTGAAGCTAAAGCCCCACTTGTCTCTAAAGACAGCCGCTATGTTGGAAGACGGCCAGAACGCCTTCTAAACTGCAGCATGCCTGGGCATAACAAACCCAAGGTTAAAACAAGGCAGACATTAAGAAACTTCCATAGTCCCCTGAGCAGGAGAGGTATCACACAGGCTGGTACTGGAAGCCAAGTTGTACCTCTTCATCTATGTGACCTACTGCAATTACTACAGCAATCTGGCCTGTTAGCACACTCGGCTCGAGAGAAGTGAGTCAGATTATGCTGGATATGCCAGAACCAAGTTTGGCAATGGGCATCTGCTGCAGACATCCTTCTCACAGAAAGAGATCTGTCTCAGTTTTGTTTTCCAAAGAGCCAAAACGATCTCTGTGATGCATACACACTTTGTCTGATATATCTATCCCTTTGCAGGCTACTGAAGTTGCTGTGCTGTGCTTGCAAATGCTGCCTGAACACAAAACTGTGTCACATGGGATGCAACACACCATGCTCATCACAGTTACTTCTCTGAGAGCAAGAGTCAGAGGAGGGCAGTGGGTTTCAATTTCTGCAAGAAATTTATCTCACATATGCATCCTCTTTTCCATGAGTGATGGCCCATACTGTTTTGTTGTTTGGGAAATAACACTTTCCTATAATCACCAAGTCTTTGTACACAAAGGATGCCCTGAGTCAGGTCTCCCTAACATCACCATTCCAGCCCACCAGAGTACCTAAGTGCCACTACTTAACTGCACTGTGAAACAGATCATCCCTTCCACTAGAGACAGATCCCATCTGACTGCACTGAAGAGAGGACAGAAATCTAAAGATACAAGCCCTAGAACAGACTCACACTAAGAAACATGTAATTCAGATTCTGCTTCTCATGGTAATTTGATCAGTCCATGTGCAAGGCACCTTATGCTGAGACCAATATATACTCCTGCAGAACCTGCACATTCTGCTAGCTAAAATACAGAAGAACACACATCAGATTCCTCTTTTGTCTCACTCTGAGGTTTCCATTCCATGGGAGTAAACCTACATTAAGTACTGACTACCTGTGATTGCCGATGTTAAAATATCTCAAGAAAACTGCAGACAGAACTCAGGCTGACATTACTGCTTTAGAGAGGGTTTTCAGGCGTCAGTGAAGAAAATGCCATTCCATTGCATACAGAAAGCAACAGGAAAAACTGGAAAATAATGTGCCTCCTCCTGCTAACTTCTCTATGTCTTTCAGGTACTTTTCATAACTAGACGACACAGGCTAGCCTGTTTCTAGTCTAGAAAACAAAAGGCCAAAGCACCAAAGAAACTCACCTCCCCAGAGTGTCCACTGCATTCCAAATTTTGCCTCAAACTGCTGGGTGAAGAAGAAGTTGAGCACACTCCCAAGACGGGAGAAAGACAGAGTCAGTCCAAATGCCAGTGCCAGTTCCTTCCCCTTGAACCAGAAGGCTGTGATACGATTCTGCACAACTTGGGAGAAGACAAAAATCCTCTTTTGAACAGACAGACTTGGCCAAGAGTATTGCACAGAAGCAACAAACACAGCCTCTCAAGCTGGAATGCCTGAGCTGGGGTAAGAGACCTCTACACATCCCAGGTGGAGGTAGTACATGTCAACTTTGTAGTCCATTTTAAAACTTAATAAATCATGCTGGGACATGGGAGGTGAACTTATCCCTCAAATAAGGCAAGAAAAATAACCCCAAAGGTGCAGCAATCCCATGTTAATCCTCACCCTTGGGAGAAGGACAAACTTGTTAGAGGGGAAGACTTTTGAACATTTTGGCACACATTAAATCCACAGAACCCTTCAAGGAGCACTGTTCTTGGTGCAAAGCAGGTGAAGCTGACTGGTAGAACAAGGGTCTAGGAGGCAAAATAAAAATGTACCATGACCCTCTGGTGAGGCTTAATGAAGAATATGAATTCCTTACTAGTAAGTGAACCATTCCCAGAGCCAAAGAGCAGTCTTCCTGTTAGCATCATTGGTAGGAGGTATGGTGACCCCTTGAAATGTGAGCCTAGAGCAAAGATTGATGATCCCAGCACAGTCAGGAAAGAGAAAACAAAGACACCAACTAGGGAGAAACAGAAGAAAAATACACAAACCTCAACAGACATGCTAAGATCAGGACAAAAGCATTTTTTGTCAAAAAGCAAAAGAGCAACCTCAAAACACACTGGTAAACCTGTGGACTTCCGTCAGTTTACCCGCATTATTTTAATTTTGTAAAGACTGCCCTCTTCATAAAATGACCTGGGAATCCTCAAAATGATGATAATATTCTCATGGTGGGAGGTTAGAGAGGCAGAATAAGTCAGATAGAGGACTCTGAACTCTACAGAAGTCCCTGTTCCTGTCCTGAGCTCCACTACAGACTATGGCCTAGAGCAAGCAATCTCCTTCTCTGTGCCTGTCTCCTTATCTGTAAGATGTTTACCTCTGTGACACAGAGACAGAGCATAACTGCATTTGCTGGGACTGCTGGGTCTTATATTATGGCACATGCCAGAACAAACATCAGAGCAGAGGACAGAATACTACTTCATCAGTCTGTCCCATTGAAAACAGATAAAGCTGTTCCCTGTTATGAGAGTGCCAGAGGAAGCACATTTACTGCACTGCTGTGTAAATTCAGATAAGTCAGTGGTCAAAGAATGAAAATGTCTCACTTGTCTTCATGGAGCTGCTCAACTAACCACCACGTGCTCTGCACACAGAGCTGTCCCTCTTCTCCCATTCCACTGTGATCTTACTGAAGTGGAGCCTTTAATCATGCCTTTGCACTGAAAGAACAGCCTGAAATCCCACTTCAGCACAAGAATAAATTCATTGATCCTCAGAACTTACACCGGTTTCCTAGTTTATCAATCAGGAATCCAGCCAGAATAACCACTACTGCATTTCTAGGAGAAAACAAGAATAGAAAAAATTGTGTCTTGCTGCTGGGAAGCAAATAATGAACTACCCCACCCTCACAAAGCAAGAGAAAAATTACTTACGTCCAAGCATAGATTGCGTACAGCAAGTTGTATTGTGCAGGTGTCATTCCCAAGCCTTCAACACAGGCCAGTGTGCTATTTTGCCCAGTGTTGTTATGATGGGTTCCATTAGGGCAGGTCAAGTTCTGAGTAACAAGTCACAAAGCCTTTGTTAGAGGCAGCAGACACAGGTAAAAACCCACACATTCCTTTAAAAATGAAGTTAAGTTCTTGCCTACTAGATTTCTGTTTCTCATACTCAGCTTCCACTTCCACAACCAGGAATTAGAGGGCTTATTCTTCTCCCAGGAAGCCAGCCCTTGCCAAATGAGAAGTGACTGGCCATCGGCACATCACATCTTCCCTTCCTGTGGCAGCAGTGACAGGAGCTCAGCACTTCTATACACTTTCCAGTCCAAAAGAAAAGCCAGGAGACTGCACCACAAGGTTTATTTGATCCCTTAGTTTCTTGGCTATAGTTTAGCTTGATCCAACTCTTCGTTACATATTATAAAGTCTTAAGCAGTGCATAAATATGAAACTTAGCAGTAGTCAATATTAATTCACAGCTATAAAGCATTTTCTGAATGGTAGGGAACTGGTAGTCCTAGCATGATTTAATAACGTCAATTTTGCTACCGAAAAGCAACATCTCCTCAACACCATATGATCAGGAAAAAAACCTGGATCTTCCAGCTACTAAAAATGTATCTGCATTAGGAAACAGACACTAGGTCTTCCACACCAGTAGGCACAAGCTTAACATCTTGAATAAGCACAAGGAAAGCGTGACTGAACCACATGCTTTTTATATAGCCATCATATTTACAAACCCTCAGATCTGCTGCAGTAGATATGTCCGAGGCTGCAGGGGAACACTTCTCTACAACAAAGTGTTTTCACTGCAAGCACTAGTCTTAGATGCTCTGACTACCACTGTACCACTTGAATAAGGCAGGTAGAGAAGCTAAATTTGCCAAAGTAAAAATATGATGCAAGTGCCAACAGATAAACACATTGTTTGCACAGTACCTAATACAGAAAAATATGGCTTGGTTTCACTGCCCTGTAAAGTTACCTAGGTAACAAAACATGACACCATCTTTCCTTTACTCCATAAATAAATGACTTTTCCCACAGACCTACAGAAGTTGTGGAGGATCAAGGAATTAAATACTGACATCTTTGATTTTTCTTTTTACTCCTGTTTGCATTGACAAACTGCACCCAATTTAGCCTGGAGTTCACTGTTCGAATGTTATGGATTAATTGCATTTAAAAAAAAAAGAAAAATACATGCAAACTATACGTATTTCTGCCCTTGCTATTGAAGCAGAGAAAGAACACGACAGTGACTCTCAGCCTGCGCGTACTAATCTACCAGCAGATGGCACACCGGAGTAAAATAAGCTCTCAAAAGGCAAACAAATGCAATAATAACAGGTGAGTCAAGGAAGATTTTTTCAGGTTACTCAGGAATTCGGGTAAGAACTCTGGGACTCCGGCATCACTGGAGAAATCCACTAGGACATCAGTCTGAATGCTAAGAACAAAATTTTCTAGCATTTCAGAATGCTAGTCAGTTTTTACATGGCACAGTCCTCATGTGATCTCCCTGCACAGCTCTGTCTTTTGGCTACCAAACACACGTGATGTGACTGATACCTGCAGCATCAGGAGACTTGGATCTAAAATCCAGAAAGTCTTTTCTAGTCTCCTATCTCCAACGTCACTAATCTTCCACTCTAGTGTCGGTACTAGTGGTCAGTTCTATGTACCCCCTATGTGCAGAGTGGTGTGAACACATTTCTAACTTCAAACTTCATTAGGGCAGTGAACAGTCATCTGGACGGAGAGCAGACAATCCTCAAGCAAGGCCAGGGTTTAGATTCCCACTTCCCCAGGCAGCAGTGAGAACTCCAACCCCTCACGGCCTGTCCCAGCTTTGTGCATCTTCTTCCCAGCAAACCTGCCTGTAATAAACCCTCACACCTCCCCCCAGCATCTGGAATACGGGACCTTGGAGCACGGCTCCCGTAGCAACACCATAAGTGATGGTTTTGAAACTACCGGCGACCAAGGCCCCCGTTTTGAAGGTTCTGCCATTTTTTACCCACCCCCCTGCAGCAGCACGGCTGGGGCGAACGCCCAGCACTCACCCCCTGGAACTGCTCCTGCAGGACGCTGGGGATGTCAAAGCAGAAGTAGGAGCCGAAGGTGAGGAGGCAGTTGAAGAGGAGCACCACGAACCTGTAGGCCGCTGCGGGGCAGAGAAGACACACATCACCCCTCACCTCATGCCCCTGGCCCCTTGCCTCACATCCCTCTCCCCTCGCCTCTCACCCTTCACACCTCATGCCCCTCACCTCACGCCTCATGCCACTCATCTCGCCCCTCACCTCACACCTTATGCCACTCTCCTCGCCCCTCACCTCACGCCTCATGCCCCTCACCCTTCACGCCTCATGCCCCTCACCTCACGCCCCTCTCCCCTCACCTCATGCCTTCTCGCACCACCATGCAGCCCAGCCCTCCTGCAGGCCCCGGCGAGGCCCCTGCTGCGGTGCAGCCAGGCGGGCCTAGGCAGGCCCAGCCGGGCCCAGGGTGCGGGCCCCGTCCCGCCGCCGCCCGCGGGCTCCCCGCACGCCGCGCCGGGCCGCCTCCCCGCCCCGCCGGCGCTCACCCCGCTCCGCCGCCACCGCCATGCCGCAGCTCGGCCCCGCCGCCCGCCGCGGCCCTGCACCCGCCCCGCCTGGGGCCCGGCCCCGCCCGCCGGCTGTCCGCAGCGGGGCCACGGGCCGGGCCCGCCCCGCCGGCGCTGCCCGGGGGAGGCCGCGCTCCGGTCGGGGCTGCGCCGGAGCTGGGGGGCGCTGGAAGGAACCAGAAGGGAAAGGCGCCGGCCTGCAAGTGGCGTGGTCAGCTGGGCGTTATCTGCAGTCGGAGGAAACGTAGTACCCAGGATTTGCACTGGTGCATGTAGAAGGCAGCGGTCAGGCAGGGATGGGGAATAGCTGGGGAGGGAACAGCAGCGCAGGAGAAAATGATTTGCAATGCACCACGCTCTGAACGGGAGTCAAAGGTGCGATATTTTGAGGGGGAAAAGCAGCGTATCTTTTAGGAGACATTAACAGAAGCATCTTGATGTGAATAAGCTGTAAATAATATGGTCAAGTTTGTATTCATAAACCAATATTCATTTTAATGCATAAATAAGCTTGTAATTGTATAGCGACAAAGGGGTTAAAATGTCTGAAAGATCATATAGACTGTTCTGGCAAGAAAGTTGCAAATCTCTGCAAGGGGAGCTGTCCTCCTTATCTGCAAAGCAAGCTGCCCTACCAAGGAGATAACGGGACAGCAGGATGGCCTTGAGTAAAATTAACAAGGAGTATTGTAAAAACCCTGGGAAAGATTTCTACAAGTCTGCCAACTCATCACTTTTGAGAACTAAGGTGAAAAGTACACCATGAGGAAGACCTACGGCCTTCCTCCCATAGACCACTGCCTACATTCTAAAGACCCCGGCCCACAATTTTTGGAAGAATCTGCGCAAGCGTGAAAGACTGATAAGCTAATTAGCATACGAAGCGAGGGTAGGCGGGTTCAGGTAATGAATATGTATAGGCGTTAATGAAATATTCATTGTTTCATTATATAAATATAAGATAATCTGCCCCTCTGGGTGTGTACGATTGGTGGAAGGATCCCCCGTACACCCGGCACCGACAATAAAGAATACTTAATCACTAAGAAATTCTGAAGACGTTCTTTGAAACAATCTGAGGTAAGCAAGGAAGGAGGAGGCCGTCACGGTGCCAGCAGCAGCACTGGGCCGGGACAGGCAGGCGCCAGCCAGGCACAGCTCGGACGTTCTCAGCTGTCACAAGAGCAGGGTCTTGGTAATGAAAACACAAAAAAGAAGGTAAAAAGAAGGTGAAAAAACCCAAAACACCACCCCCCCGCCCACCACCCCAAAGCCCCTATATGACCTGCAAGGTGAGTCTATTTCTCTTCCTCTTTTTCTACCCAAACAAGGCATAAAGAGCCATCAACTGAGGCAGGCCTCACAGCAGCAACAGTGAGGGCTGGTGCCTCACCTGATTTTAAAATAGAGCTTGATAAATACATGTAATAAGGCTATGTGGCACATCTGTTCTTCACAGCAAGCAGCAGGATTTGGGAATCCAGAAGTTTCTTCCCGCTCCTGTGTCTGTGGGTCAAAGGTACACGTGCATGGCATGGAATATGATGGTAAAAGTTTTTCACGGTGGTGTGTACTGAAAATAGCTCCATAACTACCAATTGTAGGAGCATCTGACTTGTGAACAGTCAGACTACAAGATATCCTTAAAAGTTTATATTTATAAATGCAGTTGTTTTAGACATCGCTTGTGCTGCTATGTAGAAGTTTTTTATTTTATCCTACTGTATGATTTCTCACTTCCTTGGGCTGCAGGTGTGGAGAATGCTGAAACAGCATCATTATCTTATGTGCAGAGGATGCTTTGTGTTACTGACCCGTGTCGTCCTTACCTAGCCGTGATGGGCTGACTCTGATGAGCAGGTGAGCCCACACCCAGCTACTCACTCACTTCCCCCAGTGGAATGGAGGAGAGATTTGGAAGGGAAAAGTGAGGAAAAAAACACAAAGCCTTGTGGGTTGAGATACAGGCAGTTTAATAAGGGGGGGTAGGGGTGGTGGAGCAACGGAAGAAAACCACCTACTGATGTACAAGCAATTGCCATCAACAGACCAATGCCCACCTGGTCCCCAAGCAATGGTTACCTTGGAAAAAACTTCCCCTGCCAACTTTTGTGCTGAATGTGTTGCTACATGGAATGGGATGTCTCTTTGGTCACCTAGAACATGGTTGTGTTACTAACCTTGTTTTCCTCACCAGCCTGAAGCACAGCACTGTTTCAGCTGCTGTGAAGGAAATAAACTCTTCCCCATCTAAACACAGCACACAAACTAAGAACCAGCTCTTGAAAGGAACATTTTTGGCCAAATAAAAGTGTTTTCTAACAGCATTTAGCAAAAATAAAAGTGTCTGGATAACAATAACCCCTATATATACCCCTACTGTGTGTATACAAATATATGTGTGTGTGTGTATAAAACGTACACGATTGTGTGTGTGATTGATTTGAAAACTAGGATTAGAGTTTTCCTAGTGATTTGCAGGTTTTCAGGAGACTAACTGGGGTTCAATTCTAGGTATTTCCTTTGAAAAGCAATTAAATACTCCTGAGTCCAGTTCTTTCTAACAGTGCTTCCTCTTTTTTCATTTATTTATGTCTTCATAAAGGATGCCTACTGGCAAGTATCATTAAAATGGCATCTGGGAGAACCATTTCAGCTACCAATATATTGCGACAGGACTACTTTCTAAATTCAGAGAATGAATCTAAGATTCCAGACTTGGAAATAGTACGTACTAAAGCCCACAGATTCTCAGATTTCTTATCAGGCTGTAATCATTACTAGCAGTGGTGGGGGTGTGTGCCAATACTGCTGGGAGCAGCAGCAGGTTCCTGTCCTGTATGAAGCTTTGTAGCACTTCTAAGACGTGTTTGTGCCACTAGTATTTGTATCACACCTCAGGAACCTGTGTTGCAGTCACATTGCTTCTGAAAAATACTAATATGCTGGAATTAATTAAACTAAAATCCTTTGAGTTTAATGCTTAACTTACTAAAGCATGCATCGTTATTTGTATTCTATTTCCAAGTGATTGCCTTACATGAGTGAAAATGGGGAAATTGGTTTCGTGACAAGTTGTGTTAAACCTTTTTGAAAAGAAAAGATATTGTATTTTTTGATATCTCTTTGATCATAAACAGTCAGGTAAAAGTGTAGCGGTAGTCAGTACAATGTTTTCAGGCAGGTGAGTGATTTTAACTTGTCAGGTGTTATACTTCATTTTGCAATGGATTGTGTGTTTCTTCTGTAAATAGAGGAAGCAGGAGCATTAATACGTTATCTTTTAACATATTTTGCCATATCCTTCTCATGACCGCCTATTTTTCTTACTGACTAGCCAGTGCCTTCTCTCAGGCTCACTGGGTCCCCAGAGGCTGTTCTGCTGCCAAGCTCTGACATGTCTTTTCGCTGCTGATGCCGTCTCAGGCTCTGTCACCAGATGATGTGTGGTGCTCACCGCTGAGGCTGAGTGGCTGGAAGGGAGGAAAATCCCCAATGCACAGGGTGAGCAGCGGGAAGGAGGAGGGTTTACAACGGCAGGAAGACCCATGCTTGTGCGTGTGTGTTTACTGCAGTGTCTGAGGGATGAGCTATTCTGTTTTTTCAGTAATGTCCTGCTGTTGTGAGAGAGCTCTTTAATATAATTAATAATGTAACCTTCCCTAGCATTACTGCTCCATTTGCTGATGTTCATTCCAGCTAGCTTAGAAACCGCCCCTCACATGGGTTCAGGATAGACTTGAGAATCCACCATGGATTTAGTGTGGCACTAAACTAAGTAGTCCTGTTAATTATATTCTTTTCCCTTGTCAAGGGGGCAGAATTTTCCACCTTTACCGAACGACTAATAAAGGCAACCTGACTCTTTTGGTGCCTGCAATGCATCCCTTATTGCCATATTTGAGCTCCTGTCACCTTAAATTTGTAACAAAGGTGTCTTTTAAATGTAGCTTAGATTTCTAGAGGCTCTGCAAGAGTCTCTCTCCTGCTTTATAAAAAGTAAATGGAAAGCAAATGGGGGAGTTGATGTAAATAATCTAGGCACTAAGGTGGGTGCAGCTGCCCCTTTCTGCTTGAAAAGATTGTCCCCAGCCAGGCACATCCCTGCACCTCCAGCATGTCAGCCAAGAGCAGAGGAGTAAAAGTGGGGCTGGGGTTAAGGTCCTGGACACAGAAGGAAAGCTGCATACTGATACAGAATATATGTGGCAAAGCGACATTTGACTTCTCCCATTCTATTCCCTTCATGTTTCTCTCTGTTTCTCACTGGCATGGAAGGATATCAGGTGCAGAAGGGCTACTATAAAACATTTAACAGCAGCCAGTGTTTCTGAAAACATCATGAGCTTCTGCACATTTTGCTATGTTTCTGCTCTTCCTTAATGTACCATGAGATACCCTTCCTTGCAGAGGCATTGGTTTTCATATAATATAGCTTGCTTAGGGTTTTGAGGGTTTTTTGTCCTCTCTGTACTTTATAGGGCAGGGAGCAAAAGCACTGAGCTCAGCAGACCAGGACATCCTGGCCTCATTCAGGAAATCTTTTTTGCCTTCAGTTCAGAGTCTACTCATTGATTTAACATGCAAGGAGAAAATTAATAAAGTCCACATGCAAGTTAGTAAAAACAAAAACAGCAAAAAATCCTGAATTTACACTTCACATGCATTTTTGGTGTTAGAGCTCACCGTGAATGTAATTATCATCTCCCCTGAAAAGCACACTTGGAAATCAATAATAAGGCAATGAGAATTAATAAAATACAGAGATGGGAGATGGAACTCTGATCCCACAGATCCTTAGGGCAGATCACCACTGCAATCAATGGTTTAGTAATTATCACAGTATTATCTTAAGGAAATACTATACCATTTGCATGTCATTTCCTGATGTATTGCAGAGCTCCAAAAGGAACTTCAGCTGTGAGTGCTTGGGACAAGTTACTGCACAAGCTGAGCAGTTCATCGTGACAGATCAAAAGTTCCATAATAATGGAGTATATGCTAACTTTGGAGAACCATGTCAAAAAAGATATTTGCTTTAGGCAAAGATACCATTTAAAAAACTGTGGCCAAACAATGTTTCTGGAGTATACTGAAGAGAGGTAGAGGAGAAATTGTCTTTTCCATTGCTAAACCATATCATCACAGCAATGAGTAGTACACTTTAAAAATTCAGCAAACTAGCAGATTGGAAGAAAATTATGTCAGATTTTATAAATCTGTGTTTTATTCAAAATATTGTCAAAAATATAATTACTTGAAGCATTGCAGAGAGAGAATCACAGTGTTAATAGTGAATTCATCCCTGCTTTCTTATGTTCTTTAAAGAACTCAAATAAAATAGATTACAAAAAAGGAGGGGAGTTGCATTCAGGGATGCAGAAATCTGTGTTTGTGGATCTTAGGGATGTCACCCAGAATTAAAGTTGCTCTTACTAATGTTTTATGAACACTAAACAGAAACTCTCCTGAGCCTTCGTACAAGGCCTGACTTCCTCCTTTTCACCATCCTCTGAAGATTAAGGCTCTGGTTACTGTTCTGCCAGAACCTTCAGAATGCCTCCTCGATTAGCCATTAGGGTTGGGTAGGGAATGGATCGCATTACATGGCCTCTAACAACTGTCTGAGATCTTATTTGGTATTTGCACAAGCTTGCGTACTGCTCCTTGATTGAAAATCCTTTTTTGTTTGTTTGTTGTGCGTATTCATACTAGTGCCATTTACACTGCTGAAGAAATGTAAAAGATTAGAAAGGATGAACTGATGCACCTGTTTCTCCCTTGGTTAGAGAGCAAAGCACTACATCAAAGCAGTTAATTAAATTTTGACTAAATGAGAGTATTGTTTGCAAAGCAATGATGGAGTGCTCCGTAGGATGAGTAGATGTACACAGCTAGTCTATACAAAAACTTATATATAATCTAAAAAACTACACACAGTTTTCAGTCAGGAGAGAATCGAACAAACAAAAATGCAAAGGTCTGTGGTCTGGAAGTACCTACCCAGGAATGACGTCTGATGTGATACAGCTCCTGTGTCCTGTAGAAGGTATATTAAGATCTCATGGCTATAAATTAAAAATTTAAAAAAATAAAGCTGGAAATACCAGTAATGATTTCCAAGAGATATGGTAGATTGTCTTTTTAAAAATGAAGGCTGAATATCTCTGTAACATACGTTCTCTTGCTAAAGCACAACTCATTACCACAGTTCAGAAATTACTGGGTGAATGAGATATTGGAAAACTACCAGAATTTTTTTTCCTGACCTTAACAAATAAGGAAGATGCTTCTGTAGTGGGAAATGAGATCAGTGGTCTTCTATAAGCATTGTCTTTAAATGCTTACAGACCTTCATTAAATTATTTGAAGCCAAATCAATCATTCTTTTTAAATTTTAAAGGAATACCGCTCAACAGTTCTTATGCTAGACAGAGATAACTTCTTTAAAAGGGTTTTGTACAATCCCATTCCTGCAGCTAAATTTTGCAGTCAACTCTTCAGATACTGTCTTATAGAAAGAAAGAACAAGTAGTTTCTGCTGTACAGGTGTTTTTAAACAAGAATAATCACTGGTAAAGAAAGTCTGGTTTACAGAAATCCTACCTCTGCCACAACTATCATATTGGTACTATGATACCATAATTTTCTGCCGAAACCACACCTTGGATTTCAGCTGAATATAATTTGAAGGTAAATTCTAGCCATTAAAAACAATCTAATATTTTCCTTCTTGATTTACCGTCAAGATGAAAACCTAAAAATGTTTATTCTTTCACTCAGCAAAGTTCCAACTTTTTTTTCCAAAGGGAAAAAAAAAAACCCAGGCTAAGTGGAGATTGCATGGTTGTTAAAAAACAACCCTGATTTTACTTGCTCAGTCTCAGTGTTTCTATCCGTTTGTTACTCATTGTGTGTTGCCTTTATATAATCTATTTGAAAAAGTAAACTCTTTAGGAAAGGGACCTTGCAGTCACATCGTAAAACAATTAGTTTTTAGCATATTGTTATTGCTAAGCAAATAACAATTTGAGTGATATATATTTGAGTTGTTTCTATGCTAGATACAATAAAAAACCAAGAGAGATAGAATAAGCAAATGTTCTTCTTGCCAACTTTTGTATTGAAGTGGTAATTTTAACTCTTTCTCACATGTGGCAGCACCTAACATTTCTGCTGTTCCTAGACTCCTATCCAGACTTCAAATTATTTATGGATTTATATATACAGGAATGTATATTTTAATGTATGATTTAAAGAAATCACCTATCTTTTTCAGTAGGAGCTTTAGCAATGTCATAGGACTTGAGCAAGCTGTCTTTCATAGAAGGGAGAATTATTAAGCTCAGATCACCTCACCTCAGGGATGCCTGCTGGACCTTTTGAGATTACAGTCAAGAAGTGTGGGGAATACCGTGAACTCATCAGGTGATGCAATTTAATAGGTTTTAATTCGTGTCGCTCCCATTGTTATAGTTTCTTACGTATGTGGGCAAAAGGCAAGAAAACTTTATAAATGTTTTTCACATGCCCTCTAGATTACACGAAATTAGAAGTTCAATGTAATGAGGAATGAACCAAAATAAATTGGCAAATGAGCCTTCTTCCACCCTCTACCTGCCTTGTTTCTCTCCCTGATCTTGTAAATTTTGATTCGTAATATTTTAAATGCAATCAGGCATTTAATCAGGCATGCAATCAGGTTTGCTGGCATGCTATTTTTGTTGTGAATGACAGTACAATTTTTTGTCTATACAGTTTCCCCTGCAAGACAGTGCAAATCAAGGCCCACCCTGCCAGTGAACTTTCTGAGTTTTACATTTCCTAGTGGGATTTTTTGCATTCACGTTTGTTGCTTGTATGTATACACCCACTGCATCTGCTGCACTTGGCTGGACTTGCTCTGTGTGGAGAACGATTGAAAATCTGACTGTTACTTTCAGATGCCTCATGATTTATTAGTGATCCATCCCATAACTAATTACACCTTAGACTCAGTCATTGTAGGTCCCTTCCAAGTGAACTGCTCCTCTCCTTTCTCCTCTCTCATTTTCCTTTTTCCTGTTCCTTTTCCTTTCCTTTTCTTTTTCCTTTTGATAGAATATTCTAGTATTTCCTATTTTTTCTCTGTCGATTCTTCTTTTTTGGGGAGAAAACTTTTTTTTTTGCTATAAATGCAATTGTCTGAAAGCTGTCATGCGATGAATCTATAGTATACTAGCAATATAGTTAGCTGTAATGACATAACATAGGATGAAACAATCATAAGACTCAAACCTGTTAATTACCAATGAGATGTGATATTCCCACTGCAATTATGCTTTCTTGGTAGGGTTAAAGTTCTTTCCCTTTGTGCAATATGAAGCTTTTAGGGTCATTGCTAATCACAACTTTGGAATTACACTCTTCTTTAAGAGCTCTAAATCAAATATGTATGTTGGGAGCCTTTTTACAAATCAGTGCCTCATCTCTGTCCCACCAGGTTGGACTCCGTACAGAGAAGATGGCTTTCTCCTACCTTCCTGCTCAAACTCAACAGCCTAAGATCAGCTGAGCCCAAGATCTGGCTGACTGCTCCAAGGTTTGCCTGCAGTGGTTTTCTGTAGCTGTGCTGCGTTAGGGACTAGCTGGTCCCTATCCAAGTACAACCCTTTTGGCATTTCCCTTATCTTGATAACTCTATTACAGTCAGGAAGTGACAGTGCACCAAGGCAGACTGTCGGTCACGGCGGTGCTTCACTTTACTGTAGAAAGGTGAAAACACAGGTCAAATGCAGACTCTGGACCTGTGTTTAGCGCTCAAAAGCATCTTTGCTTTAATCCCAGCTCTAGCAGTTGTTCCCTATGTGGCCTTTATGGGTCCATTTAACGCTTCTGCCTCAGTTTCTTCCATCTCTAAATCAGAGAAAATATTTACAAGAAGGTGTAAGACCTGATTTAGCATTTGTAAAATGGGAGTTACTGAGTATGTTGCTGTGGAACTGTGGACTCATACATATTTTTTACGTAAATCATTAATATGCATATTGCTGTAATCCCACTCAGTTCTGCATTACTTCTGTTTGCAGGATGTAGAATCACAGAATCATTCAGGTTGGCACAAGATCATCTGGTCCAATCGTTAACCCAGCACTGCCAAAGCCACCACTAAACCATGCCCCTGTGTGCCGCATCTACACGTCTTCTAAATACCTCCAGGGATGGTGACTCCACCACCTCCTCCGGCAGCCTGTTCCAATGCTTCACAAACCTTTTGGTGAAGAAATTTTTCCTAATACCCAACCTAAACCTCCCTGGTGCAGCCTGAGGCCATTTCCTCTTGTGCTGTTGCTCATTACTTGGAAGAAGAGACCGACCCCCCCCTCGCTACAACCTGCTTTCAGGTTGTTGTAGAGGGTGAGAAGGTCCCCCCTCAGCCTCCTTGTCTCCAGGCTAAACACCCCCAGTTCCCTCAGCTGCTCCTCATCAGACCTGTGCCCCAGCCCCCTCCCCAGCTCGGTTGTCCATCTCTGGACACACTCCAGCCCCTCCATGTCTGTCTTGTAGTGAGGGGCCCAAAACTGAACATGGTATTTGAGGTGTGGTTGAATATGCCCATACATAGGCTGCTGTGTACAATTGACTGCCTTAGTATTTAATTTTCATCTGTTGTATAGGAAAATTCCCAGTTGCCTATGTTTTTGCAAGATTTTTTTTCTAGATCACAAGATTGTTCTGGATGGGGCTATTTTTTACCTTACTGCCTTTGTTTATCAAGTATTTAGTATGCTGACGTTGTGGCTTGTACTTGGGGGTTTTAGATGCTACCTTATTTAGCATTAATGATAAAAATTGACCCTGTTTAGGTAATGAGAATTTCATCCACCTTAAGCTCTGTTTAGTTTGCATGGGCTACTGAAACATTTTCCAGTTGGTACTGTGGACAATTCTTTGATTACTTTATAACTAGGATGATCTTACACTATGGTAACATTTTAAATGAGGACTTATTTGAAAGTAATACATATTTTGTTACTAAATCTGATACAGTGTCTGAAAAACTGGTTGGATTGATCTGATTTAGTACTTACTGCATGTATGCAGGGGAAAAAGCTTTTTAGGGTTTAGTGGATATTCCCTTTCTAGGTATTTAGTAAGCAAGTTGGAGTTTCAGATTAAGTATAATTTTCCCATGTTTAGAGGACAGTTTGAGTCACCAGAATCAGAAGATTACATTGGGTGTGCTTATTTGGTGTTGTTAGATAGGGAAACTTGTTTTATAATGCATCTGTAGAAATGGAAGTGGATGTCTCAGTTCATCTGTGAGCAAAATGTTCCATGGTTTTTTCTATCATGCAGATTTTATCCCCATGCCTAACAACAACCACGAATATCTGGGATGATATTCCAGGTGACTGAACCATTGAATTTTCCTCTGAACAACACCATCTTATATAACATTGGGGAATATCTCTTTTTTTGTCACAGTGTGTACACTATTTGTTGTAGCTTTGCCCAGCTGAAATTCAAAGCCTGTACATACTTTGGCTTGTTCACTTTCTCTAATAAAATCCAGTATTTGGGACTCTAGTGATGTAAACTATTTAAAGGCAGCTAGAAAAATACAAACAACTCGTTACGTTTTTTTATCCAAGTTTTTCATCCTTTGATAACAGTAAGAAATCTGAAAACCTGTTTCTGGTTTTACACTATTAATTTAAGCAGTTGTTTGGTCTCCTCCTTTTACCACCCAAACTGAAAATGTTTCCTTGTAGTGAAGGGGCTGTATTGTTCTCTTAGCCTCTCTGTGGCCATTTTTCCTTTAATTTTTTTTTTATATCACTGTACAAAATACAAATTGATTGATTCTTCAGGAAAAGCTCTATAACTGTAACAGGACAGTAAAAAGTATATGTTCCAAGAA